>NC_136420.1:42507580-43107580 GCF_052625555.1 Lactuca saligna | reverse complement strand
ACCATTCATGGAGGAGATATGTTAACCCTTGCTCAAGATGCACCATCTTGGTGCAAGTTGTGCCATTTGGTTCCCTGATGAGCCATGATATCCCTTGATGAGCCACATATGTTATGGAGTCCTCTATGGTCTTCAAGATTGTTTAAGGATGCTCAGAAGTTGAAGATGCTCAAAGAATACACCATGATACACCATGTAACTCCCCATTTCTAGTATGTGATTTAAATATAAGTATTTTCCTTCCTTAAGAGGAACTCGACGAGTATGTAGCCCGACTCGTCGAGTATAGACGGGATTTACACACGTTCTTAGTTGGAGACTCGACGCGTCCATATTCCAGACTGGGAGAATCCGCTTGTCTGGATGAAACCCTAAATCCCAGGGTTTGTACCCTATTTAAATGTCATTATAGCCTCCCAACCCAGCCTCCAGCACCTTTAGAGCATTCCTATGTAAAACCCTAGTCCTCCTTTGTTGAGCTTAAGTGTTTTGTGATAGTTTGGGAATTGTAGAAAAGAAGGAAGGAAAGAAGTTCCATAGAAGAGAAAGGAGATCCAAGAGCTAGCTTCCATCTGTTTCTCATTCAGGTAATAAAGTTATTACCTTGTGTATTCCTCCATTAAGCCCTCTTGTATGCTTTTTATGTCTCTTTTGGAGCCTTTTATGATTCAAACTCGAGATATGAGCTCTCCTATGGATGGAGACCATAGATCTGGATGTTATTGAAATATAGGAACTCAATGTAGCTATCTTTATGAGGAAATAGCCTTGTTCCAAACCCTAAGCGCTTAGTATTGGATGATTTTTGGTATTTTAGCCTCATTCTCGTATGCATGCACGTAAATTTGGAAACTTTACATGCAAAACCATCCCTGGAAGCCCAGATCTATGAATTGGATGCACTTAAATCAACTAGAATCGGATGTATAGTAATGTCATGCAAAGGACTTGGCGAGTCGACGTCGTGACTCGGCAAGTACAAGGCAATATTCTTGTCCCCAAGATCAGACTCGACGAGTTGTTCATACAACTCGGTGAGTCACAGACAGACATGTTCATATGATGAAGGAGCACTCGATGAGATGTTCTTACAACTCGGCGAGTCGGATGAAGTTAGACTCGATGTTAGTATCAAAGAAGAACTCATCGAGTCTGCCAAACTTGATGAGTGGAAGCGGGTAGAGGATTAGAATGGATGATAGGGACTCAGCGAGTTAGCGGCCCAACTCGGCGAGTCTGATCAACTGAAAGTTAACTTTGACTTGGATGCTGACTTTGACTAGGGGTAAAATGGTCATTTTACCCTAAGAATAGTTATCAATATTTTAAATAGTGTTTATGGGATTTGTAGTCGGGGAGTTTCGGAGCAGCAGACAGGCAGTTTCAGATTTAGCATCTCAGCAGCCAGCGTTACGAGGTGAGTTTCCTTCCAGTAGGAACGGGTCTACGGCCACAATGTCGGCCCATTTTTTAGCAGTAGTTCCAAACTTCGGTCTGATGTAGTAGTTTAGGGTGCTTGATGTCTTTATGATTCAAGCATATGTTTGTGTTATGTGTTCCGGACTTCGGTCCGATGCAGTATGCAGTATATGTGTTTATGCTAGTAGTTTATGATTATGCTATGCTATGTTAAGTTAGTTTCCGGACTTCGGTTCGATGCAGAGGGCAAGGCCATAGATAGTTCCGGACTTCGGTCTGATGCAGTTTCCGGACTTCGGTCAGATGCAGTTTCCGGACTTCGGTCTGATGCAGTTTCCGGATTTCGGTTCGATGCAGAGGGCAAGGCCCTGGTCAGTTTTCGGACTTCGGTCTGAGGCAGTTTCCGGACTTCGGTCTGATGCAGTTCCGGATATCGGTCTAATGCAGAGGGCAAGGCCCTGGTCAATTTCCGGACTTCGGTCCGAGACAGTTTCCGGACTTCGATCTGATGCAATTCTGGATTTTGGTCAGATGCAGAGGGCAAGGCCCTGGTCAGTTTCCGGACTTTGGTCCGACGCAGTTCCGGATTTCGATCCGATGCAGAGGGCAAGGCCCTGGTCAGTTTCCGGACTTTGGTCCGTGGCAGTTTTCGGATTTGGTCCGATGCAGTTTCCGGATTTCGTCCTGATGCAGAGGGCAAGGCCCTGGTCAGTTTCCAGACTTCGGTCCGAGGCAGTTTCCAGATTTCGGTCCGATGCAGTTTCCGGATTTCGGTGCGATGCAGTGGGTAAGGCCCAATACGTGCATTATATGTTATTGTATGGTATGTGGTAGTTTTGGGGGAGCTCACTAAGCTTTGTTCTTACAGTTTCAGTTTTGGTTTCAGGTACTCCTGCTAACAAGGGGAAGAGCTCAGGTTGATGGCATGGCACACACCACAATCACAGTTTTATCCTGGGAGTTTATTCAGACATTTTGATATGATATTGATTTCAGTTTGATTTAATACATTTATTATGGAATTTTGAGATACACGATGCATGGTTTTGTTATATAACATTTGATGTTGTGGCTTTTAGTAATGTTAAAACAAAAAATTTTGGGTTGTATTTTTGGGATGTTACAAGTTGGTATCAGAGCCTTGGTTTGAGGGATTCAGGCACACTTGCTGGTATGATTGGACTCAAACTAAGGAAATGGTAAAAGGTTTTCAAAAAGAAAAATATTTTCAAAAGAATTTTTGAAAAAAGA
The DNA here is from genome assembly GCF_052625555.1 of Lactuca saligna. NCBI lineage: Eukaryota > Viridiplantae > Streptophyta > Magnoliopsida > Asterales > Asteraceae > Lactuca > Lactuca saligna. The sequence continues at coordinate 43,104,910 of NC_136420.1, read as the reverse complement.
ACCTTAAAGGAAAAGAGTTTTTGAGAAAGAGAAAAGGGTGTGGTGCATGCGATCAGCCGAGCTCAAGTAAGTACTCCCAAATTACCCATGCAAGTTTATATTATTATTATTTGTTTCAGTTTCAATAGAACTGTATGCTAGAATAGGACTAAGGATCTAGGGGATGGCTTAAGTGCCTGCTTTATGTGCTTCAACTTCATGAGAATTGCATGCTAGTATTGAGTAGACAGTAGTAGGATAGCATGTTAGGGTTATGATGTTAGGTTTTGAGCAATCTAACACTTCCTAAGTGTGCATGCAACCCTAATAAACCTTGGATCTATGTTTGTCTAAATACATGCAAAATAATAATTTTCCAAGGTTTATAACCTATCTAACATGGCATGGGGAACATTTCAACATAAAAGAGTTAGAAGAGATTACATACCTTTTGGTGAGTTTGGTTCTAAGGAGTTTGAGGGCCAAGCACCAATAGTGTGAATGCCTCAAATGGAATCACAAACACCACAAACTCTTGGAAAACTTTGAGAGAGTATACACCTTGTATAAAATCGGCCACACACAAGCACACACACACTAGTTCACTAGTTTTCTCTTAGGCTCCATTTCATGCTCCATAAGCATGCTTATATAGTGTGCATGGTTAGGGTGAAACCCTAATAACCCATGTCTTTTCCTTTTCCAAGGATCCATGGGTTAAAAGCTCCATGGATCATCCATGGACTTCCACATAAGCCTAGCCCATTAACAAATGAGTATTAGCCCACACTATATAAAACAAATAGCCCATAATCTAATTAGTCTTCCTTTTAATCTCCAAATTAATTCATAATTAATTTAAGACTAAAACTAATTAAATAACGTAACTTCATATTAATATATTATAACTCATAATATATTAATAAACATATGTGTATAAATCTCATAAAATTATCCATAATAGTTTGGATGAGATGCAACCCAAATGGACCATGTCGGTCGGGTCAAGTATATACCAAATAAGTTATCGACTTAGACACCTTATCCAACAGACTCCCACTTGGATAAGTCTAATAACTATATTTGCCTATAACTTCAGGAACCAACCAGCAATCGTAGCTCTCGAAAACTCCCTCGAACAATGAAGACTCTATCAAACTATGAAGCGCCATTTTAGATAAGTGATCACACAATCCTCCGTTCTCATGATATCAGCCGGACAAACACATGGAACTGTGTCTTGCTTATTGTCTAGCAGTTGTTTCTCGATTTTCCGATTTGTTTGACGAAGAACTTCACTGAACACATCGGTTTAGTTCTGACCAGGCCTGGTACATGGGTCAACACAAAATCATCGAGGGGCCCAGATATCGCTTCTATTTCTAGAAGGAACAGATAAACTTCGACTGATATGCTTGTTCTACTACTTATTGAATTGTACACAAAGGCACGTTTTATAACATCAAGTTACTGATGTGTTTACGTGCAATCAATGCACAACCAACTCATAGGTAACAACTCATATCTCTAGGTTTAAAGATTTATATGATGTTATCGTCTCACGATCACTCGAGATAAATTCCATGAAGTGATACAAGTGAGCGTGAGTTTATACCAATACTCATAACTTATGAGTACTCATGAATGTTGCAGCAACCATTGCCATGTCTAAACACCTTTAAGGCATCTACAAACCCATTTCATGACAATCTTGATTCATACCTACTTCCGACGTATGATCGATTGTGGAGGTTTGAATAAATTAATTATTCTGGAAGTCAAAACATGCAAAACTGAAACAATAGTAAATAATTGACAATGATAGTAACACTTTACTCATAAATAAATCACAAATTTTATTCATCATCAAACGTCAATTACATTTTACAAGTTTCAGGAAAACTATCTAATCTGTAAGACTGATATCGTCCCTCAGTCTGATGCGTCTTGCATGCTGAAAATGCTTAACCCTTGTCAGTCCCTTCGTAAGGGGATCTGCAGGATTCTCATCCGACGATATCCTCCTTGTCACAAGGAGTCCTTCTTCAATCTTGTGTCTTATGAAGTGATATTTTCTGTCAATGTGTCGGGATCTGCCATGATCTCTTGGTTCCTTGGCTAAGATAACCGCACCATTGTTGTCACAGAAAATCTCTATAGGTTCCTTAATAGCTGGTACAACTCCAAGGTCTCCGATGAAGTTCTTTAGCCATATCGCCTCCTTTGCTGCTTCACTCGCTGCTATATACTCTGATTCACAAGTCGAATCAGCCACCGTCTCCTGCTTGGAACTCTTCCAAGAAATTGCCCCTCCATTTAAGGTAAAGATCCAGCCCGACTGAGAGCGGAAATTATCCCTATCAGTCTGAAAACAAGCATCACTATACCCTAATACTCTCAAGTCATCACTGCCACCAAGGATAAGGATCCAATCCTTAGTCCTCCGTAGGTACTTGAGAATGTTCTTTACCGCTGTCCAATGAGCCTTGCCAGGGTTCCCCTGATACCTGCTGACCATGCTCAAAGCAAATGCCACATCAGGACGGGTACAAGTCATAGCATACATGATCGAGCCAACTGCGGAAGCATACGGTAATTGGCTCATCTCAGCTATCTCTGCCTCTGTACTCGGACTCTGAGTCTTACTCAGTTTGGTATTGCTTTGGATCGGTAAATCTCCTTTCTTGGAATTCTCCATGTTGAACCTTTTCAACACCTTATCCAATTAGATACTCTGACTAAGTCCAATTAGTCTTCTACTCCTTTCTCTTAATATCCTTATCCCTAGGATATAGGTAGCCTCCCCTAGGTCCTTCATAGCAAAGCACTTCCCAAGCCAGGACTTAACCTCCTGCAAGGTTGGGATGTCATTTCCTATGAGTAGTATGTCATCCACATACAGTACCAAGAAGCTAACTATACTCCCACTAGCTCTGACATACACGCAAGACTCATCTTCGCTTCTCGAGAAGCCAAACTCTTTTACCTTCTCATCAAAACAAAGATTCCCGCTACGAGATGCTTGTTTTAATCCATAAATGGATTTCTCAAGCTTGCATACTCTATTAGGGTACTCTGCACTAACAAAACCCTCTGGCTGATTCATGTACACATCCTCAGCCAACTTTCCATTAAGGAAAGCGGTTTTGACATCCATTTGCCATATTTCATAATCATGAAATGCTGCAATGGCTAACATAATCCTAATAGACTTAATCTTTGCTACCGGCGAGAAGGTTTCATCATAATCGATACCTTGAGTTTGAGTAAAACCCTTCGCAACCAGTCGAGCCTTATAAGTATGCACTTTTCCTTCCATGTCTGTCTTCTTCTTGAAGATCCATTTGCACCCGACTGTTTTACGTCCTGGTACATGGTCAACCAAGTTCCAAACTTGATTGTCATACATGGACTGTATCTCGTTGTCCATAGCCTCCTTCCATTTAGCAGACTCCGGGCCTGCCATGGCTTCCTTAACACTGCTGGGTTCATCCAAATTTACCAGTGTACCATCACTAATAAATGTATCACCTTCCGTAGTAATATGAAGACCATAATAAAATGAAGGTGTGTTCCTAACGCGTGTGGAACGCCTCGGAGGTACAGACTCGTCAGCTGGATCAACAGGAGTTTCCTCCTCAGGTTGATTGCTAGTGTCTGAGGTTCCTTCACCAATTGATTCTTGAATTTCTTCAAGATCAATCTGCCTCCCACTGTCTCCTTGGCTTATAAATTCTTTCTCGCGAAAGATCCCTCTTTGTGCTACAAAGACCACATTCTTACTGGGTCTGTAGAAGAGGTAACCAAAGGATTTCTGTGGGTAGCCGATGAAAATAAACCTTTCACTTCGGGGTTCAAGCTTATCATGAGTTTCACGCCTCCCGAAAGCTTCGCAACCCCAAATTTTGATGTGGTCCAAATTGGGAACCTTCCCAGTCCACATCTCATGAGGTGTTTTGGTAACCTTCTTTGTAGGGACTAGATTAAGGATATGGGCGGCAGTCTCTAAGGCATACCCCCAAAAAGAGATTGGTAACGAAACTCGACTCATCATAGAGCGAACCATGTCCAACAAAGTTTGATTACGCCTCTCAGCTACACCATTCAGCTGTGGTGTCCTGGGAGGAGTCAATTGTGAGACAATCCCACACTCCTTAAGATAGTCAAGGAACTCGGTGCTAAGATACTCACCACCTCGATCGGATCGAAGCATCTTAATGTTCCTGCCCAATTGATTTTCTACTTCCTGTTTGAATTCCTTAAACCTTTCAAAGGTTTCTGACTTATGTTTGATTAAGTAGACATACCCATATCTACTAAAATCATCAATAAAAGTCACATAATACCGATTAGCATCCCTTGTGGCGGTTTTAAATGGCCCACATACATCAGTATGTATTAGGTCCAACAAACCTTCACCCCTCTCATAAGTTCCAGTAAAGGGTGATTTTTTCATCTTTCCAAGTAGACAAGATTCACAACTATCATCCGATTTAAGGTCAAATGATTCCAAGACTCCACTCTTTTGGAGTTGGCCTATGTGTTTCTTGTTTACATGTCCAAGACGACAATGCCACAATGATGCTTTATCTAGGCTAGTAGAAGAATCAATATACAACACATTATTTCCTAAGTTGTCTACAATCGACACAGTTTCATACACACCATCACAAGGTAACGCTTTAAAATAAAACACATTTCTAAAGAAAGCATTAATACCACCACATTCATTATCAAACGAAAAGGTAAAACCTTGTTTGTACAAAGCATGAAAAGAAATAATATTCCTCGCCATTTCAGACGAGTACACACAAAATTATTCAAATCTAATTTTAACCCATTATTAAGCAATAAAGTATAAACTCCAATCTTGGAAACAGGTGAAGCCTTCCTATTCCCCATGATTAAGTTTATCTTCCTGTGCTCCACATCCTCACTTCTTCTTAGGCCCTGCAAATCAGAACATATGTGAATACCACATCCTGTATCAAGCACCCAAGAGTTAGAATATGTTGAGTAATTAGACAATATAGTGTAAATACCTGCATGGGTGGGTTTCACTTTCCCATCCTTTAGATCCTGCAAGTACTTAGGGCAGTTTTGCTTCCAGTGTGCCTTTTCATGGCAATAAAAGCATTCAGCATCCTTGGGAATGGCAGAAGGAGTGGCAGAACCATTCTTGGTCTTTGATGAGGAGCCTTCAAGAGACTTTCCCTTGGTACCCTTCGAAGGGTGCTTCCTCTTCTTCCCTTTGCCTTGCCCAATAGCTAAAACAGGGGTAGATGTTGGAGTAGGAATAGTAGAGGTAACAACCGCCTTACCCTTAAGACCGGATTCCGCGGTCTTCAAGAGTCCTTGAAGCTTGCTGAGGGTAACTTCCTCCTTGTTCATATGATATGTCATTCGAAAATGATCATAACAAGAAGGCAAGGAGTGCAAAATGATGTCAATTGCCAACTCCTCAGGGATGTTAACATTCAGCTTCAGCAAACGGTCCACATACCTTTGCATCTTTTGCATGTGACCCGTGACGGATTCACCGTCCTTCATGCGGGTAGTTATTATGGAGGAGATTATTTCATACCGCTCCTGACGAGCACTCTGATGGTACCTTTCCATCAGGTCTTGGTGCATCTCAAAAGGGAAGAAATCTTCATACGACTTTTGGAGCTCGGCTGTCATCGTGGCCATCATGATACATGCCACCTTAGTAGCATCTCTCTCATGAGTCCTGAATTCAGCGATCTCCTCAGGAGTAGCAGTAGACTCATCAAGTTCTTTTAACTCCTTATCGAGGACATATTCCTTGTCCTCATAACGAGTAACCATCCTGATGTTCCTAATCCAATCCATGAAGTTGGAACCATCAAAGATGACCCTCCCACAAAGATTCATGAGAGAGAAAGAACCAGTTGGGTTAGAGCCCGAAGCATTAGTGTTGGAAGACATCTGAAAAGAGAGTAAGTTTAGATTAGATATATATATGATCCTTAATAAGACACCCAAATGTAATATTAAGGCTAGGATCCAATCACAATATATTACACTTAGAAGAGGGATGCCGTAATCTAAGTAATAATATATTTGAAAGGTAGGTGAATGACGATTCACCAATTTCCACCATGAAAACGAAATGATTTATTAGGTTTAATTGGATTTGAAATTCCTAGATTCTTTTGAAATTCATTGAACTTTTCAATGGCATGTTTCAATCTCGATTGTGCCCTTCAAGTTTTGTGACTGGGATGCCGAGGATCACAAAACAAGGTGTGAATAACCATGCTAATTCACTTGGTACTCTTAATATTATCACCTAATCAATGTGCCGGTTAACCACACACGCTCCATTGATCTATGACAAACATTAAGTCACCCTTCGTGATCCTTACTAGTCCTAGTTAGTGTGCCGGTTAACCACACACGCTCCACCAACGACTTGGTAAGGTACAAAGTGTGAATTCAATGGACTAGCACCATGTTCACATTTTCCTAAAATAACTAAGATTGGGAATTAAAAGAGTTTAGTTCTTTTATAATATTCATTATACTTTTAATGAGGATTTAAAGTCATTGTTCTACCCGTTCGGCTAACGACCCTCCACCGATCAAGCAAGCGGTGGGTGAGAGTATACACCCATTAAGTCGCCATTTTATAGGCAACAACCTTATACCCACCTTATAGACCGGCTTCGTGAATGAGGCCTACTAATGGTAAAATGACTTATTCTTATACATATACATAATAATTAACCATTAATGTTATAAATAGTATAAGGGTTGAATTTTAACTATTAAAACTCTAAGGGTTGGGATTAAAGTTTATTAAAGTGTGTGAAACTTTACAAATTCCAAAACTTGAGGGCAAGTTTTGTAACTTTGCAAAACTCTTCATTTCATAACTTATGAATTAAAGGTTCATAAAAATGAAGACTCTTCATTTTCATGTAACTTATGTGTTTTAAGTGTGTGTTAAATAAAAGTGACCTTTGGTAATCCATAACTTGAGGACAAATTATGGACTCCATTAAAACACATAAATGATAAAGAATTAATCCTAAACAATTCAGCAAATAATTCCTATCATTTTCTGAATTCATAAGAACATGAACATGATCATCAAAAATTCAAGAATTATATGAACACATAAAATCATGGAATTTTGATATATGCTATTGTAAATGGATTAGAACAACCATTACACCAACTAAAATAAGTTTTATAACACCAAAACAATTTAGGGTAATGTTTCTAGTCCATTTCCAGCAGCAAAAGTCGAGAATCTGCACTCTTTCGATCCTACTCGTCAAGTGCATGAACTGACTCGTCGAGTAGGTTGAAGTTTGCCTTGGACTCGTCGAGTCCCCCCAATGGACTCGGCGAGTCCACCATGCAGACAGCAACGATTTCGACTTTTTTCACTATTTTGCATCAAGTATCAAACAAGCAAGCCTAGGCTCTGATACCACTGTTGGGTTTTGAGAAATCTAACACTTCCTAAGTGTGCATGCAACCCTAATAAACCTTGGATCTATGTTTGTCTAAATACATGCAAAATAATAATTTTCCAAGGTTTATAACCTATCTAACATGGCATGGGGAACATTTCAACATAAAAGAGTTAGAAGAGATTACATACCTTTTGGTGAGTTTGGTTCTAAGGAGTTTGAGGGCCAAGCACCAATAGTGTGAATGCCTCAAATGGAATCACAAACACCACAAACTCTTGGAAAACTTTGAGAGAGTATACACCTTGTATAAAATCGGCCACACACAAGCACACACACACTAGTTCACTAGTTTTCTCTTAGGCTCCATTTCATGCTCCATAAGCATGCTTATATAGTGTGCATGGTTAGGGTGAAACCCTAATAACCCATGTCTTTTCCTTTTCCAAGGATCCATGGGTTAAAAGCTCCATGGATCATCCATGGACTTCCACATAAGCCTAGCCCATTAACAAATGAGTATTAGCCCACACTATATAAAACAAATAGCCCATAATCTAATTAGTCTTCCTTTTAATCTCCAAATTAATTCATAATTAATTTAAGACTAAAACTAATTAAATAACGTAACTTCATATTAATATATTATAACTCATAATATATTAATAAACATATGTGTATAAATCTCATAAAATTATCCATAATAGTTTGGATGAGATGCAACCCAAATAGACCATGCCGGTCGGGTCAAGTATATACCAAATAAGTTATCGACTTAGACACCTTATCCAACATATGCCTGATAGTATGAGCTTAGCATTGTGTGCTACTACAATTTCTCGTTATGAGGATAGATATGCTTGAGTAGTTTACTGTTTCTGAATGATGCTTGCTTTGTGCTTTGTGGAACTCTGAGTGATGGGAGTTAGCCATTAGGTGAATACGTCACGTCACATGTGAGCAATGTCACATAATCTCAGAGGGCTGGATTTAGCCCGATTGTGCAGCTCTTGTCTGAGTCTAACCGTTGTAGGGACGAGTCTTTTACTCGAAGGATTATCTAAGCCTCGTCACATGTGATGGTATTCAGGTGATGGCTAATTGGCATTAAAGGAGGTCTTCAGCAGTTGAGGACTGGTTTGGGCGGAGTCAGAGATTTCCGTAGGGAAAGCCTAGGATCAGAATAGCAGAGATCAGTAGCAGCAGTAGTGACTTGGTGGCGTCAAGGCAGTTCTTGAGAACAGTACGGATAGATGTGGAAGCTAGTATGAGCCTTTACTACTGAAAGCAGAGGATCCGTACTTGAATCAAGGAAGGCTGAGATGAGACCGGGAAACTGTAGTAGTTATCCCTCGAGATATATCAGTGTTTCTAACGTTTATCATGGTGTGTTTTCAGAATGGTGGTTTTACGTCCTAGGCCAGTAGTCGCCAGTTCAGGAGCCAGCGAGGGATCAAGATCAGGCTCGAGGGCCGAGCATCTAGCTGAGCAGACCAGAGAGTTCATCACCTTAGAGGTTACTTACACCATACTTGAGCAGACTCATGTGATCGTCGGTTCGATCAAGGAGGGTATTCTAGAGTTGATGGACGAGAGGTTGACCACATTCCGTGCTGAGGTGGCGGCAATGATGAGGTCGTGCACACTCACCTTCAGGAAGTTCCGGGCTTGTGGAGCTCCAAACTATCATGGGGCACAGGACCCCATAGCGAGTACTAGGTGGTTGGCAGATGTGGCCAATGCATTCCACACCAGGAGGTGTCCCCAGGGGGACAAGGTCAGACTAGCATCCTGTCTTCTGAAGGATAGGGCACGCGATTGGTGGGAGGAGATCGGACATGTCATCGGGGATGATGTAGCACTTGATGCGATGACTTGGGATAATTTTACTACCATGTTCAGAGCCGAGTTTGCACTGGTTATTGAGGTGCAGCAGTTAGCCAGGGAGTTTCAGGATCTCACCCAGACTACAAAGACAGTGGCAGAGATTACCGCCAAGTTTAGGGAGATGGCTCTTCTCATTCCTCAGTACGCAGCTGATGAGGAAATGAAGAAGTCCCGTTATCATGAGATGTTACAGAGTGATATCCGTAAGTTTGTGAGCCAGTCTAGTTGTAAAACGCTGGATGATATGATTGCGAGGGCTCGTGAGAGAGAGATAGATTTGGAGATGGAGAAGAAGACGAAGCCAGAGGCGGCATCTGGCATAGGGATTTCGGGCAAAAAAATCTAGAGGACAGCATAGCCACAGTCAGTGTGGCAAGTGTGGGAGATTGCATGATGGGGCGTGCAAGCAGGTAGTACCGGTTGCTACAAGTGCGCCCAGACCGGGCATATGAGTAGATATTATACAGCTACTGCCACCACCGCAGCATCTGATCTGATATACTTCCATTGCAATCACATGGGACATAAAAAGTCCTAGTGTCCAAGTTAAGCAGCAGCAGGGAAGGTGGTAGCACCTGCCCCTGCAACATTGAGGATTACAGACAGCCGTCAAGGCCTGAGTGAGATGCCAGTAGCGAAGAGTAGAGCTTTTCAGATGACAACTGAGGAGGAGCGAGCGACTCCTGACATGGTGGCGGGTATGTATCTTTCTCTTATCTCTTTATTGATATTGATTGTTTCTCATGATTATATGTTTTCATATAGGGTCGTTCTTAGTAAACAGCATTTCAGCTACAGTATTGTTTGACTCGGGGATACCCGATCATTTGTCTCACTTGCGCTTAGTAAGAGGTTTAGTAGAGCTCCGGGGGAGCTGGATTGTCCACTTGAGGTTGAGATAGCAGACGACAGGACCGTCAGGGTTGCGAGAGTACATAGGGGTTGTTCGCTGCAGTTATTTGATGAGCAGTTTTCAATGGACTTGGTTCTTATTCCCCTTCGATGGAATAAGGTTATAGTGGGTATGGATTGGCTGAGCCCCAATAGGGTAGTGATTGATTGTGAGCTGCAGTTAGTGAGGTTTCGCACTCCCAGTGGAGGAGATTTAGTGATTCAGGGCGAGAGGCCATAGCGTGGACCATTCCTTTGTTCTTCAGCGAGGGTGAGCCATTGCGTTAAGCAGGGTTGCACAGGGTACATCACGTATGTTATAACTGCCTGGGAGAAGGGTAAGGCGATAGTTGATGACGTACCTGTGACATCCCCATTTTCACGGCCAGAAAAGACCGATTTGTTTATGCTTTGTTTTATAAAATCAGAGTAATCTTTTAAAGAAAACAGTTGCGGAATTTGTTCCCAAAACAAAATATGATAAAAATTATCAAAGCATTTCTCGAAGATAATGTATTTTCATTTAATAACAAAACCTCGTGATGTCATGTTCCGATACAGACATATAAGCATAAACAGAACTTACATTTAATTACACAATTGATTTATATCTCCTTTAAATCTCTCTGTGAAATATGTCTTCGTATTAATACCTGTGATACAAAGAAATCTGAGTGGGTCAGGCTTGGGAGCCTGGTGAGCATATAGGGTTTTCAACCCACAATAATATAATTATTATATTCAACCATCAAACAAGCAACTCAATTACCCATCCCTATTATCTTCTTTATTTCTTAGGATTTTACCCTAGGAATTCAACTACCCGTCATTCATTCATTCCTAAGGATTAACCTAAGGAATTAGCACAAACTTCCATTGCTACATAAGGCGCATTTGCCAACATTATCCTTTAAGCGCCTCTGCCAGGATTACGTCATACACTATGAGACGCGACTGCCAGGTTTATGACATTCTCTTTTAGGCGCATCTGCCGACATTATCCTATAAGCGCATCTGCTAGGATTATCCTATAAGTGCATCTGCCAGGATTACGACATTATCACATACCAACTATCTCATCAACCCATGTTCTACCCAACATATTTCTAGATATAAAATACATATACAGTTTAACTCATTTAAAAACTATATAAAACATCCATCCCACACTCATCTCAAATAAACAACAATATATAAACACATAGCACGTATTTTATAACAAATACTTCATATTTATGTGTTAAAAGAAAGTAACTACACACTCACCCAAACATATACTTAATACAGTCAAACAATACTTGTATTATACCCGTGTTTATGAAAGGGACTATACATCCATACATATAAACAACTTTATATTATACACATAGCACGTATTTTATAGCAAATACTTAATATTTATGTGTTAGAAGAAAGTAACTACACACTCACCCAAACATATACTTAATACAGTCAAACAATACTTGTATTATACACGTGTTTATGAAAGGGACTATACACCCACAAATATAAAAAACTTTATATTATACACATAGAACGTATTTCGTATAAAATACTTCATAATTATGCGTTAGAAAAAAGTAACTACTCACTCACTTGATCAGAAGATGATCGGACAGCACTACGGCTTGTAGAAGTAGTATTCTTTGGTAGATCTGGAAGATTTTCACAAAAACCGGACTTCTCGCGGACAGAGCTTCGGCTCAGGAATTGCACTTCTCGGGATCTTCGGGGCCTCGGGACTTGCTTCGGGTCTCGGGAATAATACCGGGGCTTCGGGATGATTCTTGCACGAAAAACGATGCAAAAACGCGAGAGAAAGGGAAGAAATGAGCAAATAACTCGGCTGCCCTCGATACCCTTTTATAGGGGGCTAGAAACCCAAATTACGCTGGGCGTAATTCTAAATTATGCTGGGCGTAATGTGGATCAGATCGCTGACTCCCCCCATGGATAATATCGGTTAATTTATAATTAAATTAATTATCGAAAATATTTAATAAACTTCAAAAATTCATATCTTCCTCATACGAACTCTGTTTTCGACGTTCTTTATACCCCGCGTAGGTGAGACTATGCTCTACATCTTTCGTTTAGACTCTGTCGGCTAATTTTGAATTTATTTTTATTATTTATTTTTAGTAGGCCGGGATAGGAAAACTCCGTTATAAAATCATAACTTCTTCATCTGACGTCCGTTTTCGCCTATCTTTTTTTCATTTTACTACAATTAATGAGATCTTCGATTCTCATTTAGATTGTTTCGACTAAAAACCGCTCGGTCTCAAATCGAGTATTCGGGCTGCATACCGTTAAGTCGAAACTTCGAAAAATCATAACTTCCTCATACGAAGTCAGATTTGGGCGTTCTTTTTATGCACGCTCATGGTTTAATGTATTCTACGACTTTCATTTAGATTGCTAAGACTAAATATCGCTCTAACGTAAATTCACTTTTTACGTCGCGTTGTGTCGTGCCGGTTCTATCGCGAAACTTCGACAGGTCATAACTTCTTCGTTATAACTCGGATTCCGGCGTTCTTTATATGCACGGAAACCTTGTAACATATACCATAACTTAATTAAGATTAACTTCAAAATAATCTTCCATCAAAAAGTCATTTTTGACGCTTAACGTCTCTAATTGACTAGCCTGGATCTACGGGCGTTACAGTACCAGTAGTGCGATCCGGGCGTATTCCCGGGGGATTTACCTAGGATACCTCCAGAAAGACAGGTCGAGTTTCGGATTGAATTGGTTCCTAGTGCGGCTCCGATAGCCAAGGCACCGTATCGGTTGGCTCCTCCACAAATGCAGGAGTTGTCTACACAGTTGCAGGAGCTGCTAGACAAGTATTTCATTAGGCCGAGTAGTTCACCATGGGGAGCCCCAATCCTATTCGTAAGAAAGAAGGATAGGTCGCATCGCATGTGCATAGATTATCGGGAGCTGAATAAGGTAACGATGAAGAACCGTTACCCACTCCCGAGGATAGATGACTTGTTTGACCAACTTCAGGGAGCATCTTGGTTCTCCAAGATTGATATGCGGTTAGGATATCACCAGATGCGGATCAGGGAGGAGGATGTGCAGAAGACCTCTTTTAGGACCCACTATGGTCATTATGAGTTTATGGTGATGACATTCGGGATCACCAACGCTTTGGCCGCATTCATGGATCTCGTGAACCGCGTATGTAGACCGATGTTGGATCGGTCTGTGATAGTATTTATTGATGACATCATGGTTTATTCCAAGACTCAGGAGTAGCACGAGGAGCACCTGAGAGAGGTGCAAGAGACGCTGAGGAGGGAGAGACTTTTCGTGAAGTTCTCCAAGTGCGACTTCTGGTTGCGCAAGGTGCAGTTCCTTGGACACCTCGTCAAACAGAAGGGTATACTAGTAGATCCGGCCAAGATAGAGGCCGTGATGTAGTGGGAGGTCTCGAGGTCTCCATCTGAGATTCAGAGCTTCCTAGGCTTGACAGGCTACTATAGGAGATTCATCCAGGATTTCTCCAAGATAGCAGTTCTACTCACCCGACTGACCAAGAAGTCGGTGCTGTTTCGTTGGGGGCCTGAGCAGCAGGTAGCATTTGAGGCCCTTAGAAAAAGATTATGTGAGGCGCTGATTCTTACCATGCCAGAGGGTGTACAGGATTTTGTAGTCTACTGTGATGCTTCGATCAAAGGTATGGGAGCAGTGTTGATGCAGTGGGGGCATGTGATAACATACGCCTCTAGACAGTTGAAGCCTCATGAGAGTAACTATCCAACGCACGATTTAAAGCTGGGGGCAGTGGTGTTCGCCCTCAAGATTTGGAGACATTGCCTCTATGGGGTCCGTTGTACCATTTACACGGATCACAAAATTTTGAGGTACCTCATGGATCAGCCGAATTTGAACATGAGGCAGCGCCGATGGTTATACGTGGTAAAGGATTATGATTGTGAGATCCTTTATCATCCGGGTAAGGCCAACGTAGTAGCCAACGCCCTAAGCCGCAAGACGGTAGCAGCACCGATCAGGGATATTTGTCTGAGGATGACAATGATTACTCCCTTGTTGGAGCAGATTAGAGAGGCACAGGTTGAGGGACTGAAGGAGTTGAGGCAGAAGTGTGAGAGGATTGTGGGTCGAGTAGCTTCCTTTGACTATGACAGTCAAGGATTGTTGACCCTTCATGGGAGAGTATGGGTACTGTACTGGGGCGGAGTACGGAAAGTGTTGATAAACGAGGCTCATAAGTCTCGTTTCTCCATCCACCCAAGGCGACGAAGATGTACAAAGATCTTCGACCCGACTATTGGTGGCTCTGCATGAAGTAGGACGTGGCCTAGTATGTGGAGAGATGCCTAACCTGCAAGAAGGTCAAGGCGGAACATCAGAGACCCGACGACACGATGCAGCCGTTAGACATTCCTGTGTGGAAATGGGAAGATATCACTATGGATTTCATCACTAAGCTTCCCAGGACCGCAAGTGGAGTTGATTCAATTTGGGTCATAGTGGATTGGCTGACCAAGAGCGTGCATTTCATACCAGTTCAGGAGAGCATTTTGGCCGAGAAGCTAGCCGATATTTATGTGCGCGAGGTGGTGGCACGGCATGGAGTGCCTGCATCAGTAGTATCAGATCGAGACGTCCGGTTCACTTCCAGGTTCTGGAAGCGGTTTCATGAAGAGATAGGGACTCGTCTTCACTTCAGCACCGCCTTCCACCCTCACACGGACGGGCAGAGCGAGAGGACGATTCAGACTCTCGAGGACATGTTGTGGGCATGTGTTCTAGATTAGGGTGGCAGTTGGGATACATATCTTCCATTAGCGGAATTTTCGTATAACAACAGTTACCACACCAGCATTGACCGACCTCCTTTCGAGATGCTTTATGGAAGGAAGTGTAGGACCCCGATTTGTTGTGATGAGGTTGGTCAGAGAGTCATCGGGAGTACGGAGGTGGTACTCAAGACTACAGAGTTGCTCCAGCAGGTCCGTAGCAGACTGCAGACTGCGCAGAGTTGGCAGAAGAGTTACGCCGACAGGAAACGTTTGGCCTTGGAGTTTCAGGTGGGCGATATGGTCCTCCTGAAGGTATCACCCTGGAAGGGTGTTATCAGGTTCAAGAAGCGGAGCAACCTGGGCCCCAGGTTTATTGGTCCTTTTAGGGTTTCGGCGCGGGTGGGTCGGGTTGCTTATTAATTGGATCTTCCAGCAGAGCTTAGCCAGATCCACAACACTTTCCATGTTTCCCAGTTGAGGAAGCGTTTAGTGGACGAGTCAGCAGTCGTGCCTTTGGAGGATATTCAGGTTGATAGCAGACTAAATTATATTGAGAGACTAGTTACGATCTTAGATCGAAAGACGAAGACCTTGAGGAAAAAGGTGGTTCAACTAGTAAAGGTGCAGTGGCAACACCGGAAAGGTTCAGAGTGAATGTGGGGGACCAAGGAAGAGATAAGGGAGCATTATCCAGAGTTACTTTTGGATTCAGCAGCAGCAGACTTTGAGGACGAAGTCTAAGATAAGTGGGGGAGAATTGTAACACCCCATTTCTGGTATGTGATTTAAATATAAGTATTTTCCTTCCTTAAGAGGAACTCAACGAGTATGTAGCCCGACTCGTCGAGTAGAGACGGGATTTACACACGTTCTTAGTTGGCGACTCGACAAGTCCATATTTCGGACTGGGAGAATCCGCTTGTCTGGATGAAACCCTAAATCCCAGGGTTTGTACCCTATTTAAAATTCATTATAGCCTTCATCACCTTTAGAGCATTCCTATGTAAAACCCTAGTCCCCCTTTGTTGAGCTTAAGTGTTTTGTGATAGTTTGGGAATTATAGAAAAGAAGGAAGGAAAGAAGGTCCATAGAAGAGAAAGGAGATCCAAGAGCTAGCTTCCATCTGATTCCCATTCAGGTAATAAAGTTATTACCTTGTGTATTCCTCCATTAAGCCCTCTTGTATGATTTTTATGTCTCTTTTGGAGCCTTTTATGATTCAAACTCGAGATATGAGCTCTCCTTCGGATGGAGACCATAGATCTGGATGTTATTGAAATATAGGAACTCAATGTAGCTACCTTTATGCGGAAATAGCCTTGTTCCAAACCCTAAGTGCTTAGTATTGGATGATTTTGGTATTTTAGCCTCATTCTCGTATGCATGCACGTAAAGTTGGAAACTTTACATGAAAAACCATCCCTAGAAGCCCAGATCTATGAATTAGATGCACTGAAATCAACTATAATCGGATATATAGTAATGGCATGCAGAGGACTCGGCGAGTCCAAGGCAATATTCTTGGCCCCAGGATCAGACTCGACGAGTTGTTCATACAACTCGGCGAGTCACAGACAGACATGTTCATATGATGAAGGAGCACTCAACGAGTTGTTCAAACAACTTGGCGAGTCGGATGAAGTTAGACTCGATGTTAGTATCAAAGAAGAACTCGTCAAGTCTTCCAAACTAGACGAGTGGAAGCGGGTAGAGGATTAGAATGGATTATAAGGACTCGGCGAGTTGGCGGCCCAACTTGGCGAGTCTGATCAACTGAAAGTTAACTTTAACTTGGATGCTGACTTTGACCAGGGGTAAAATGGTCATTTTACCTTGAGAATAGTTATCAATATTTTATATAGTGTTTATGGGATTTGTAGCCGGGGAGTTTCGGAGTAGCAGACAGGCAGTTTTAGATTTAGCATCTCAGCAGCCAGCATTACGAGGTGAGTTACCTTCTAGTAGGAACAGGTCTACGGCCACAATGTCGGCCCGTTTTTTAGCAGTAGTTCCAGACTTCGGTCTGATGCAGTAGTTCAGGGTGCTTGATGTCTTTGTGATTCAAGCATATGTTTGTGGTATGTGTTCCGGACTTCGGTCTGATGCAGTATGCAGTATATGTGTCTATGCTAGTAGTTTATGATTATGCTATGCTATGTTCAGTCAGTTTCCGGACTTCAGTCCGATGCAGAGGGCAAGACCCTGGATTGTTCCGGACTTCGTTCTGATGTAGTTTTCGGATTTCGATCCGATGTAGTTTCTGGATTTCGGTCCGATGCAAAGGGCAAGGCCCTGGTCAATTTCCGGACTTCGGTCTGAGGCAGTTACAAGACTTCGGTCCGATACAGTTTCTTGATTTCTATTCGATGTTGAGGGCAAGGCCCTGGTCAGTTTCCGAACTTCGGCCTGAGGCAGTTTCCGGACTTTGGTCCGATGCAGTTTCCGGATTTCAATCCGATGCATAGGGAAAGGCCCTGATCAATTTCCGGACTTCGATCCGAGGCAGTTTCTGGATTTCGCTCTGATGCAGTTTCTGGATTTCGGTCTGATATGGTGGGAAGTCCCAATATGTGCTTTATATGTTATTGTATGGTATGTGGTAGTTTGGGGGAGCACACTAAGCTTTGTTCTTACAGTTTCAGTTTTGGTTTCAAGTACACCTGCTACAAGGGGAAGAGCTCGGGTTGATGGCACAGCACACACCACAGTCACAGTTTTATCCTGGGAGTTTATTCAGACATTTTGATATGATATTGATTTCAGTTTGATTTGATACATTTATTATGGCATTTTGAGATACGCGATACATGGTTTTGTTATATAACATTTGATGTTATGGCTTTTAGTAATGTTAAAACAAAAAAATTTAGGTTGTATTTTTGGGATGTTACACACCACCAAGATGAATGATGCACCACTAGTGTTCATAATGTGCCACATGTGCGTCATGATGCTTCACTATGGCTCATAGTGGTTCATCATATGCATTGTTGATGCTTATGTGTTGTTTGTCATGGATGAACGTTCCAGAAGATGTTGCATGGTAGATTGTGTTTCGTTGACACCTATCATGGGCCTATGGGCCAATGGGCTTTGCTCATTAGGATTTTAGGTCTAATCCCTTCAATATAAATAGGGATATTTACTAGTTATTTGACGTGTCATGTATTTTACAGTGGTAGGCGAATCTCTGTTGAAATTGTACTTGTCATCTCTATGTAAGAGCTCATAAATAAAGAACTCTCCCTTCGTACCCGTAGGCGTAGGTCACCTTGACCGAACCACATAAATATTGTGTCTTGAGTAATATTTTTTGGTTGTTTTCCGCTTTACTTCCTAACGTATCTATTTAAGCAACCATTGTAGTTGTTTAACTCAAGGTTTGGGTTTTCAAACCTTATCTACGCAATCCTTGTTTTCACATTATTTATGAGATTTATTTAATAATATAGTTTATTAAAGATAATATATTAATCTGAAATATATACTTTAAATAAATTATTTTACATGTAATATTTAATAAATGTAAAAACTAAAGGTTTTAATTATTAAAAAAATAGAAAAGTTGTAAACAAAAAATACGTTAATAATTGAAGGACTCAACTTATAACTTATAAGGTTCAATAATGATAATACATATAAGGCCATTCAAAATGTATAGCAAGAAGGGATTCGTGGTCTAGATGGCCACGACCGTGGTTCATGCACACCAACCTGGACCCTCGTGGTTCGTCATAGTCGTTGTCGAGGGTGATGCCAACCAGATTAGAACGGCCAATCAAAATCATTTAACATTTGACTCTTCATTTGACAATGTGTAATAGCTACTTTTGACATTTATTTATTTATTTATTTATTTTACTTTTACATACATAAATACCACTATAAACCTTTATAAATACCACTACAACCTTTCCTATATTTCACACCATTATTCTCTTATTTTATTTACAACCACACATTTGTTTTACTCTACTATTTCGAAAACAATGACTCTCAAAAGGATGAATTGGTCAGAAGAGGAAGAAGAGAAGTTATCACAAGTATATGTGTCGGTTTCCAAAGACGAAGATAGTCAAATATGTAGAGATTTTTAGGGAAAAGTTCAAAGCGATTTCTAAGGCTTAATGGGTTATTTAAATTTAAATCTTGATGACATATGTTCAAAGTGGCACGATATGAGGGTTAAATTTTGCGATTTCGATAGAATTTATAACTTTGCTATAAATAGTGTACACGAAGGTAATATGGATTTGGTTAATGTGGCAATAGATTAATACAAAACACAAACAATAGATGTGTTATATATCTCAAAGCTTAGCAAAAGTTGAAGAATTCCCCAAATGGAAAAACATTGTTTAAAAAAATAGGTTTAAGGGTAATTGTTTGTGTTTGTAATACTTATTGTTTTTTTCTATTTTGTTTTATGTTGTTTTTTTAATTAATGTAATGACTTTTTTATTGAATAAAAAACTAGTTTTATATATATATATATATATATATATATATATATATATATATAGAGAGAGAGAGAGAGAGAGAGAGATAGGAACGGGTGTGGATTTTTTTTCGGTGAGGATTCGTGAGGACATCTTAAAAAAATGAAAAAAATATATATATAAATCATGAAATCGAACATAGTATTATATCGGAAAGAAAAAAGATTGAAATTTTTTTTGGAACATTAAAATTAAAGCATGGATTATTTTTATGATCCATGATTCACTTTTTATAATCCATGATTCTATTTTAATGATTCAAAAAAATTCTAATTTTTTTTCTCTCCGATATAATGCTATACTCGATTTTATTATTATTATTATTATATATATATATATATATATATATATATATATATATATATATTCTTTTTAATATATTTTTAAATTAAATTTAATTAAAAAAATAATATGGAGTAGAATGTTAGTAGTTAGTAGGATGTGATGACATCCACTTTATAATAATAGTTAATAATAGTTAGTTGTGAGTATGTGGATGATTTAATATAAGAAGTTAGCTATTCTAAATTCTAAGTAACCTATTTCTAACAAAAAAAAATTATACAAAAAAAATAAATAATAATAATAACTCAACCTATTTTTAGCAAAAATAAACTCTTGAATGTAGGGTGGATGTTTTGACATCCAATCATCGTATATAGTTATCCGATTAAAGCTCTTTGCCTCTACTATCACTCCTATTCCCCCGGTATCGCATCTTTTGAAACTGCATTTACAGTTTCATAGTGTATCGAACATGCCCTCCCCACATCCACTTTTTTACATGTACAAAAACATGACATCAGAATAATTCCTATCCCCCTTCCCTTCACTTCTTCCTCCTTAATTTTGAGGTTTGATAATTCATTATCAAAGTTAATTTCATCCATACATCATGGCTTCCTTTGCTTCGGTACGTATATGACATCAATTTCTTCACAATACTCCTTTTGCATGTAAAAAATAGGAATTTCTTTTTTGGATCACATGGTTGTAAAAAATTGGATGAACAAATGATGGAATGCTTTCATGCAGAGGTATATGCGATCGATTTCTTGCTACAATCATTTGTGTGGAACGAAACGCGGGTTTGTTTCCTCAACCATCCCCAAGTCTGCATCCGCCACCAAGACCGACATGAATACTACCACAGCCAAGCTTAAATCAAGAGCCGATCTTTTCCCGATATATATATTGCTTGGATTCACGGGTGGAGCTGTGTTTCTTGCAGTGAGGAGCGTTACAATGCAGCTGTTTCATCACCCTGGAGTGCAGGTAAACAAGACCAATAGAAGCATGATGCCAGAGGTCGATAGTCCAGACTCAGCCCTCGCCTCTGGAGACAAATTCATCAGCAAATCAGTCCTCCGAAAAGTGGCTCACATTCAGAAACGTGATGACGCGGTGCCCATGGATGGAACTGCCAATATTTACTCAACCCGGTTCGCTTGCATTGCGATTAATTCTTCACTTCATATTCATCAATTCTTGGTTGTTTTTTTTATTGTCTATTCTTACGTGGATAAATTGTTAAAACGCAGATCTAGCGACTCTACGAACCTGAAAACAGTGGGAGTTCAGCCTAGAGCCAATCGCGGTTGATTTAATTTGCATGTGCGTTGTTGGAATGTGCATCTCCTAGAATAATAAGATATTTGTTGCTACCAATGCTAGCTCTTTAATTTTGGCTTTCTTTCATGTTGCTTCCGTACACTAATCATATATACTTCCGATATAAAAGTAAAAGCTTCTATTATTTATTAAAGGTTTCATTAATATTACAAGTTTTCATCTAGTATATATAAAGATATATAAAAGCTATCGAGATCACTTTACACCGAACCATTCATGTAGACTCACGTTTCTGGTTTCTACTTTTCTGGTTCTATTATTAACATTTATTATTTATACAATAATTACGCATGATGATGGTCCATACGCATCCTTCCCAACCAACAAACATAGATACATAAAAGAGATCCATAAACACATAGACTATACAAGTATACTTATCCAAATCATCCACCACATTGTCTTCGTTGTATCATTAATGTAATCAGAAAACACAAAAATAAAATCAAGTAACTTATAGACCATAAAAAAGGTTGGAGAAATTAAGGGGGTGTTTGGGAAAACGTTTTAAGGTTAAAAGTCCTTTTTGTAAAAGGATTTTTTGGCTAGTAACTTTTTCCAACAGAAAATCTTTAAAAAATGTTTTAATTTGCTTTTAGAGTAAAAGTGAACTTTTCAAGTTAAAAAATCTCAAAAATCACAAAAAGATAGGATTTGTGATTTTTAAAACACTCTCTTTTCCTTCTATACAAAAAATCATTTTAAAAGATCTTTTTCAATACTTGAACATCTTTTTGATTTTTTTTTAACTTTTTAGAAAAATTTAAAAGCCAAAAGTTATTTTAAAAGCTATCCCAAACACCTTCTAAATAGCCTCCTACTTTTTGAATTTATTATCCTCCTACATATTTTAGATGGTGATAAGTATTATTAAATTTAATTTAAATTTGATTGAGATTTTAAATTTATAAACTTATCATGATCTTAGATTGGTAGAAAGAAAAATAATAACAAAAGGTTAGATATTTGCTCTTTAGTTTTGGCCTTCTTGTTTCGCTATTTACAATTTAAAATATATATAAAACAAGAATAATGTCCCACAGCCCACCTCACTCCCAACCCAAACACCACACCCACACCCCTACCCCCCCCCCCCCCCCCCCCCCACCCATTCACCCACAACATTATTCTCCTTCTTCGTGTTGTTGTCTACCATCTCCAATTGTAGAGTCATTGGTTAAAGAGAAATAGCAACGTACAACAATGATTTACATCAAATGCTCTCTACGTGTCGCACACATTTATATTACACGCACATAATCATTTTAGTTTCGACACTTTATCACTTTTCCAGTTCACGAATAACACAACATTTACCACCTTAAACATGATTTCAGTCACTTCCTAGGATCACCACAATATTTATCAATGATATGCATCCGATATAATGTTGAAATCTCATAATATTTATAAAATGACCAAATTACCTCTATGGTAAAATTACCCTTCTAACATAAATATTAAGTTTGCAAAATGGGTATTCCATTATAAGATACAAATTTATTGAAGTTATCTGATAAATTGAGTATAATATCGTCCTAAGAAATTTAGTCTCATTCATTGATAATGGTTGAATATAAGGGCGGATCTAGTATGTAGCATGTATCCTTCAAATTTCCCGTTAAATGGAAATTTAGTAAAAGTTCGTTGAAATCCATCGGAAATCCGAAACAGTATCATGAATCCGTTGGAAATCTATCAAAAAATCTGATAAGTGTGAATTTAATGTAAATCCGTTAGTTTAGTGACGATTTTGTGATATAAATTAAGTCGAAAATGAGATTAGTTCTAGACTTCTAGTAGTTTAACCCTTAAATTTTTTGTACAACCCCTGAAATTTTGTACAATTTTGTACAACCTTGAGTTTTCTTTCTGTGAGTGGATAACCATTGATAAACCATTACTTTGAAAAACTGGAAAAAGGCTAGATTTGTCTTTGTCGCTGATTACCTAAGACACATTCCTCGTTCCTTCGTTTGCTAAGATTTTATATTATTTTAGTCATAAGAAATCCTTTTCTATGATCTAGTTGATAAGTGGAGGTTTGTTTAAGAAAAATAAAAGTTTATTTAACATCACTCCAAACATTAAATTTTTTAATTATTAAGCGGATAATTATGACGCATCAATCTCATTCCCATTTAAACGCTTATATTTGTTGCTAGAAAACATTAATTTTTTTAATTATTAAGCGGATATCTTTGTTATTTAGATATTTATTGGTAATAGTAAATAAAAAAAATTCTAATTTGCATTTACATTTTAAAAAAGCATAAATTAAACATGAAGTAGTTGTCAAACATTACTTTTTAAAAAAATTTAACTAGGTTAATAAAATTTCAAAAAAGCAGTTGTATATTGTGAACCAAGGTTGTCAGGATCGGGATCTTACCTAGGATCGTTTTTAGGTTTGCAAAATCGGAATCGTAAGATCGGGATCGAGATCCTAAGATCCCACAAAATAGAATATAATTTTAATTTATAATATTAATCATAAAAAATATTTCAAACATTTAATTTTTCGTTCAAAAGTTATAAAAACTTTAAAATATTAGTCATAAGTCACAATAAAAATGATAAATAGTAGATTGGTAAAGGGTAAAAGACATAAAATGGTAAAAAACATTCATTTGAAAAAAAAAATAAAGGAAGGTAGGATCGGATCGGATCTCGATCCTACGATCCTACCTACGATCTTACGATCCTACCTGCGATCCTACCCAAAATACGATCCTTTTACGATCCGGATCGTTTTTCATATATAGGATCGTAGGATCGTACGATCCTACGATCAGGATCGCGATTTTGACAACCATGTTGTGAACATTGACTTTGCTGTTTTCATCGTTTTAAAAATTCTACGCGTCTACCATTTGATCTTTAATTAAATCAGACTATAAATATACTAATACACAATTTCCTTTATTATTCTAATTTCAGGTTACATAAAAAAAATCACAAAAGCCCACTTGACTTCTATTTTATCATTGACAAAATTGCAAAAATATCTTTGTCAAAATTATTCGGTTTTTGTCTAAAAAGTTTTGGTAGTACACAAATTGTCCATAGTTGGATCTTGTTATTAGTTTTGGTCCCTCAAAGTAACAACCGATAAAAACCACACTTAATCTATATATATATATATATATATATATATATATATATATATATATATATATATATATATATATATATATATAAAGGAGGGTATTTTCATGATCAATTGCATCCAAATGTGGTGCCTCTACTTTTACTAGGCATCAGACGCTAATCTTATCCTTCCATTTAAGAACACATGTATCCTATAAAATTTTCTTCTTACTTTCCAAAAACACACTTACATGGCTACCATCTATCCCCCATTAAATTTTAGAATTTTTTATTTAAGTCATCCATCAAGTATTGGGTGTTTTGTATTCATTTGTAGTTTTTGTTCATTATTTTCTACAATTAGGCTTTCCAAAAAATTTCTAAACTTTTGATTTTCGAGATAAAGGTTGAAGTTTTTTTATTCTTGTAATCTCAGTATCTATATCTTCTATGCTTTTTGTTTTTCATATGACATCTCATTTGAAATGCATGGTGATTTGGAAGATTTAATATTTTTTTCTATAGTTTGATAAAATGTTTGAGAGAGTTAATATCATGGTCATTCAGGCGATGATTTCAAGAAAATTACACCATATGTACATCTTTCCTTCCCCTGTATACTTGTCATAGAGGAGGTTCAACACACAAAACTAGAGCATATATATGATGCAATAAAGAGAGGAAATGGAGTATCTATGGGTTCAATTATGTGTCCCCTCCTCCTCCATGAGTTCCAATCAAAAAATCTAAGAAACTATCTATGTTGGAAGAAAAGAAAATCAAGAAACTACTAGAAGTAGTTAAGACTCGTAGGGAAGCTACCAAGGTCAAGACAATAGCAGTCATGAAGAAGAGACTAGGAATTGGCATTCATTTTTTGTAAAACATATTCTGATTCTTGATTACTTTTTGTAAAATCCTATTTCACAAACAAAATTTTCATTTTTAACTAAGGAAAAACATCAATTCCATGAAACCCAAGTTAAAAAAAACTCATTTGTTCCAAAATACAAGTGTTTGGAAATCAGAGTAATATAATAAATGCGGAATCTCCAATGTTGTTGATGAGTGTTTACAGTCTTGCCTTCGTATTCTCACGATCACCAATGGCACATGAAAGATATTTAATCCACAACTGTAATCCAAAGCTTAGTGATTTCTCCCAAAATACCACACACCACAATACGCATACAATGCATGCACACATGAGCCTACAATTTGATCGGGCCACCTCACAAGGCCTATCGTATACCTGGACCATTCTCCTTGGGTCTCTAGTCTGTGAATGGTTCCCCATCCATGCCTACAACATACATATGGTCCACACATGGCCTACAACACATTATTGGCCCACCCGGGTATCTTGGCCTACCACACAAAGCAAAACCACCTTAACACACCACTCGATGTGTTGACATATAAATCAAACAAGCAATCAAACAAGAACATAAACACAAGCAACTATATACATTAGTCTACTTGTCTAATAGTTTACTACAACATATCGGACCAGGTACAGTACTCTACATCACCACTAGCATATCATTAATGAATACATAACTATATGAAATCATAGGTGAGATAGACAATCGAACATGTGATCCCACTTTACAACCACAACCAAACAAAGAACAGGCAAGAAACCCTAGATCAAGAGTTTGCAAGCTATCCTACTTGACTATATACAACCCTTGGGCACTCAACTAGACGATCACCGACCCTGGTACTCAAACCAACATACTACTACTCATATATCCTAACATACATGGATATAGAATGTAGCATATAGTATAGTGAGGAAACTCACCTAAACCGAAGACCCAAGAAAACACAGCAACGACCTCACTTCCTGCACCGATCGCACATGCGAACCGACTAGTCACTAAACATAGATATATCCTTAATCAATAACCCAAGTCTATCAAGTTTGACTCAAATTCAAATGGGTTAAAACTCAAATCGTCAACGGTC
The DNA here is from genome assembly GCF_052625555.1 of Lactuca saligna. Classification (NCBI taxonomy): domain Eukaryota; kingdom Viridiplantae; phylum Streptophyta; class Magnoliopsida; order Asterales; family Asteraceae; genus Lactuca; species Lactuca saligna. The sequence goes on along the minus strand of NC_136420.1, from coordinate 43,078,734 downwards.
GACCAAGTCAACACTCACCACGACGTGGAGACCTCTTGGCCATGTCATGGGTTCATCAGGACAAAATAGTCGCGAAGTAGCGAACCACCATGTCATGACAAGCCCATTATCATGTCGTGGAAACTGGCAGATTGCGATATTCTTCATTGAGAGCTTAATCCTAACAAATATAAACGCATAACTTAAGATCTAGTCCTTTTCAATGACTTAATGGATAAAGTTTCCAAATTTATCCATTAGGACGCCACTACAAGGAAAGATCTACACTTCTAAATCCAATAAGTCCTTAATGAGGCCAAATCTTGAGCATGGACATAAACTACTCCGAACACAACCCTTTTCTCATTAATTAGAAGCCTATAGACCTCAGAAATCCATCACAAGCTCTGGAGTCCTTCAAACTCCAAGAGCATCAAAGGAAGGAATCAAAATCATACAAAAATGAACTTAAACTTGCATCAAGAAGATCAACGGTCAAGATGAGGGCTTTTATAACATCCCAGAAATAGAGGTAAAATTTTCCATTTTTAAAAAAGATCATCAATCCAAATATCAGGTGTCTCAAAATCAATCATAATATAGTGTATCAAAATCATCAGAGTAAAATAGTAATGAATGTGGAATCATAAGGGGGGATGTTGTGCGAACATGTCAGGACGTTCCCTTTCAAACCAGAAGGACTTGAAACATAAACTAAAACCGTAAGCACAAAGTTTAGTGAGTTCCCCAAAATACCACATTCAGTGGTGGAGCCAGGGTTAACGTAAAAGGGTATCCCGAACCAATGGGTTCGGTTTCTCGGTTTTTCAGTTTTCCAAACTCAGTTTCGGGTTTAAACCCAAACCCATTCAAAGGTTTAAGTTGTTGAGAATTGAGAATCTTGTGTTGCTTATATAACAAATGTATAGGGGCTATGTTTCATTTTATGGCCGATGTGGGACAATTTTAAAATTATAAGAAATAAGAAAGAAGTTGAAGGGATATAGGATAGAAACTGATAAACAAAAAAAATTAACATATGTCAAGCCCAAGATTCAAACTTCCAACCTCCGAAAAAACACCATGTCATCATAACCAACTGAACCAACTAGAGCTTTTGTTATTTTTTCGCAAAACACATTTATATTAAGGAACGCAAAATAAACAAAAAATTTCGGAAAAATTTATACTACTAAAATATTTTTGAGGGGCATCCCGGGATACCCCGGGATCCAATGTAGATCCGCCAGTGACTACATTCCATACTAATCAGTTGGCCCAACTCTAGGGTATATTCCTGATGGAAAATGTGACATCCCCAATTTCTCGGTTAGAAAAGACCGATTTGTTTATGCTTTGTTTTATAAATCAGAGTAATCGTTTAAAGAAAACGGTTGCGGAATTTTTTTCCAAAACAAGATATGATAAAAACTTATCAAAACATTTCTCAAAGAGAATGTATTTTCATTAAATAATAAAACCTCGGGATGTCATGTTCCGATACAGACACATAAGCATAAACAGAACATACATTCATTTACTCTAGTGATTTACATCTCCTTTAATCTCTCAGTGCAAAGCAGCTTCGTATCGATACCTGTGATACAATTAAACTGAGTAGGTTAGGCTTGGGAGCCAGGTGAGCATATAGGGTTTTCAACCCACAATAATATAATTATTATATTTAATTATCAAACAATCAACCCAATTACCCATCCCCGTTATCTCCATTTATTTCTTAAGTACCTTCCCTAAGGAATTATCCTAAGGGTCATCTCCTATATCATATTTACCGCTCATCTCCTTACATCTTATATCCTTATATGGTTGTTCCTAAGAACTTTTCCTAAGGATCATCGCCTACATTGCATAGACAATACTAATTCGGGGATCACTCCCTCAATATATGTCTAGTAAGGGTTAGGGTATCATCGCATGATTACGCAGCCACAACATCGCCTGGACTCGTAAATCATAATAAGGGTTAGACTATCATCGCATGAATACGTAGCCACAACATCGTCTGGACTCGTAATTCATAGTAAGGGTTAGTCTATCATCGCATGAATAGGTAGCCACAACATCGTCTGGACTCGTGATTCATAGTAAGGGTTAGAGTATCATCGCATGAATACGTAGCCACAACATCGCCTGGACTCGTAATTCATCACCTATAGGTTATGAGCTTGCTGGTGTTTCCACGGGGTCATCTAGAATAGTCCGTGGTCGCCATCTATACTCTGGTAGATGACTACATCGCCAAATTGCCACATCGCCTGTCAAGGTTATGGTATCTCCATTCATCTCACATCACCTATTTATCATCACCTATCTATCTTCACCTTTCTATCATCACCAATTTCTCATCACCTATTTCTCATTACCTAATTATCATCACACATCATCTAATTCATCTACCCATGTTCTACCCAACATATTTGTAGATATAAAATAGATATACATATTAACTCATTTAATACCTATATAAAACATCCATTCCACACGCATCTCAAATAAACAACAATATATAAACACATAGCACGTATTTCATAGCAAATACTTAATATATATATATATATATATATATATATATATATATATATATATATATATATATATATATATATATATATATGTTAGAAGAAAGTAATCACATACTCACACGTATAAACAACAATATATATACACATAGCATGTATTTTATAAAATACTTCATATCTATGTGTAAGATGAAAGTGACTATACACTCACTTGATCAGAAGATGATCGGACAGCACTACGACTTGTAGAAGTAGTATTCTTCAGTGAAACTGAGATCACTTCTCACACCGGGTTTCTCGCGGGCAGAGCTTCGGCTCTGAAACTCTTTTCTTCTCGGGATCTTTGGGCTTCGGGACTTGCTTCGGGTCTCGGGGTTGATACCGAGGCTTCGGGGGGTTAAAATTGCATGTAAAACGATGTAATATGGGAGAGAGATGAGAGAATGAGCAACCAAACTCGGCTGGCCCTTCAAACCTATTTTTAGGGCAAAACTGGCCCTTTCCACGTCGTGGAACCTTTTGCCACATCGTGGGCTTGATCGTCACTGCATGTGTCATCCCAAGTTGCATCTGGGGGACTCCCGGAGGTGTCAGGAGACTTTCCACGTCGTGGTCTCGGATAGTTTTGGGGTTTCGCGCCCCGAACTTTAGAAATTCATAACTTTCGCATACAAACTCCGTTTTCGACGTTCTTTATATCGACGCGAAGGTGAGATTATGCTCTACAACTCTCGTTTAGACTCCATTGGATAATTTTGACTTTATTTTTAATATATTATAATTATATTACTTATATATTATTTTTAGTAGGCCGGGACAGGAAAACTCCGTTATAAACTCATAACTCCTTCATCTGAACTCCGTTTTCGTCTGTCTTTTTATCGTTGGACTACTATCGATGAGATCTTCAATTCTCATTTAGATTGTTTTGGATAAATATTGCTCTTAACATAAATTCACTATTTACGTTACGTTGTGTCGTGCCGGTTCTGTCGCGAAACTTCGACAGGTCATAACTTCTTCGTTGTAACTCGGATTTCGGCGTTCTTTATATGCACGGAAACCTTGTGAAATATACTACAACTTGGTTAAGATTAATCCTTCTAAATAATCTTCCATCAAAAAGTAATTTTTGATGCTTATCGTCTCTAAATTGACTAGCCTGGATCTACGGGCGTTACAGAAAACATAGGTTACAAAACAATGCTTTAAGCGGAAAAACATTTAACGATTAAATGATTAGGGCACATGCAACCTAAAGCAGATCTATGTCTATCACATAAAGTAAACACACTATGAACTATAAAACTAAAAAAATAAACCTAATGAAATCAAAATTCATAAAGGAAGATTACATGCCTCTTGATTTGTTATAGTAAACAAATCTAAAATCCTTCTTGAAAGCTTTTGGAAGTGAGCACCAGAAATCTTGTGCCTCTGATGGTTCACACCCAACCCTAGTAACTAATAGAGTTGAAGAGAGAGGAGATAGATGATAGAAATTTTGGCCTTGGATCTTAAGAATGAAGTGGCCGAAAATTGAGCCTTAGGGTTCGTTATATAGTGCAACTTAGAAACCCTAAAATGAAAAAATATATATATTCAAATTGGTAATTATCAAGCTTCCTATTTATCGGCAATGAATATTTCAGATGCCCTAGAATATCCTAGAATATCCACCCCTTCCAAGGAAGGTTTTGGACTCTCTCTTTTTTAACTATTAAACAATTACACTTTAACCCTTGCACTTTTAATTAATCCAATTATCTCAAAATTAATTTTGATCAATTCTTAATTAACTGTTACTATTTCTAATTAATTTATTATTTTCATAATAAATTAACAAATTCATTTATTTCTATTAATTAATCATATAATAAATCCATAAATCAGTCTCTCTCTCTCTCTCTCTCTCTCTCTCTCTCTAAAAGTCATCATTTTCAATTACTAGGTTTGAGGGCAACCCAAAAGGACTTTGCTAATAATTCAAGTATATATTAATTCAGTTATTGTCTTAGACATCTAATCCAACAGTGTCCCACTTGGATAAGTCTATAACTGCAATCACTAGTATAACTTCTAAATTAGGCAGCAAAGAGTGTTTCTATAGTAACTGTCAAACTCTGAACTAAACATACATTGGTCCAAAGATAAGTGATCAAATATTCATCCGTTCTACTAGATATCGTACGAACATGAGACATGGATTATAATCAATCTTATTTTGCAAGTTTTGTTTCCTGATTTCCTGATTTGTGATGACAACATAAGAATTCAAATTGAACACATCAGTTGAGTCCTGATTGGGCCCAACACTATAAGTCAACACTAGATCACCAAGGGGCCCAAAGATATCAGATAAAATTTTACTTATATGCTTGTATCATTTACTCACCAAATCATGCATGATATTGCGTTTTATAACATCATGTTACTAACATGTTAATGCAATACCAATGTACAATTGACTTGTAAGTTACAACTCATATATCTCCGTTTCAATATTATAAGATATTCTCGTCTCATAATTACTTGTGATATAATCCATGAAGTAATTCTTTGAGTGTGAGTTTATCTCATACTTAAATCTCCATTTTTCAGTACTCATGAATGTTGCAGCAATACAATTGCTATGTCTAACTCCCTTAGACAATCTGCAATCTAATTCATGACAGTCTTAAATCTCTACTTACTTCCCAAAGTATGAGTAAATGTGGAGTTTGAATAATTAAATTATTCGGGAAGTAAAACATGCAAAACGAAACACAAGAATAAATAGTTGACAAAGGAAGTAAACAAACTAATAAATAATCTCTATTATTTAATCACCAAAAATAAATTACATTTATTTTGTTACAAGTTTGAAATGAATCATCTAACTACTAAAACTAATATCATCTCTTAATCCAATGCTTGTAACATGTTGATTTTGTTTAACCCTACTCAGAGCCTTCTTCTAAGGATCTATAGGATTCTCTTCTGATGATACCCTCTTCACAATCAGGTGACCTTCTTCTACTATATGTCTGATATAATGCTACTTTCTATCGATATGTCTTGATTTTCCATGATCTCTCGGATCTTTATTCAAAGCATCCGCACCTTTGTTATCATAGAAAAATTCCATAGGCTCCTGAATGGTTGGGACAATTCCAAGATCTAAGATGAAGTTATTCAACGAAGTTGCTTCCTTTGATGCTTCACTTGCCGCTATGTACTCTAATTCACATGTAGAATCAGCCACTGTATCTTGCTTGGAACTCTTCCAAGTCACTACTCCTCCATTTAATGTAAATAACCGGCCAGATTGAGAACGAAAGTTGTCTCTATCTATTTGAAAGTTGGCATCACTATACCCTGTTACTCTCAATGTATCACTGCCACCAAGAACTAGAACCATTCCCTTTGTCCTTCTCAAATACTTGAGAATGTTCTTAACTGTTGTCCAATGAGCTCTACCAGGATTTCCGTGATAGCGACTAAAGATGCTTAAAGCAAAGGACACATCAAGGCAAGTATATATCATAGCATACATGATCGATATTAAAGTCAAAGCATAAGGGACTCGACTCATATCTACTATCTCCTCATTCGTAATTGGGAGTGGTACGGTACCAAGTTTTTTTCCTCAAAACCGTGTACCGTACCAATTATAATTTGCACAAAGTTTTACCTACCAATATTGTACCAATGATACTTGGTACCAACTTAGTTGGTTACCAACAAATTTAGTTGGTACATATTGGTATTGGTATATACCAAAATATTTAAATAATATTTATACTTGAAGAGTTTAAGACTATAATCTATATAAGACTTCACATTATAATCATCACTGAATGGTTAGAAAGTTTTCCAAATATGAAAGCGAGTTGAAGTTGTGGTCGTCGCTTGTTTTAGTAAATCCTTTTAGTGTCATGTACCTTCTTTAACCTTGTGTTAGTAATTTATTTTACTATAATGTTTCTTTCAAAAAAGAATCAATATCAATTGAATTATATTAGTAACTCCGACTATTACTTTTTAGTTGTTACTCCTAACTAAAACTTGAAAATGTAAGGATTGATATATATATATATATATATATATATATATATATATATATATATATATATATATATATATTGGTTGGTATGGTACAACCGTGGTATTCAAAATTTTGTATCGTTACCGTACCAAGACTACTTAATTGGCATGGTATTACCGGCCAAACATATTGGCTACCAAACATGTTGACTACCGATTTTATTGGTTCGGTTGGTAACATGTTGGTTGGTTCTCTGTGGTACATTTTTATCAGCCCTAGGATTTTAGTCTTACTCAATTTGGCATTTCTCTGAATACGTAGCTCTCCTTTCTTGGGATTTTCCATACGAAATTTTAGTACCTTGTCCAAGTATGTACTTTGACTAAGTCCAATTAGTATGTTCTTTCTATCTATCAAAATTCTTATCCTGAGAATATAGGTAGACTCACCTAGATCCTTCATAGCAAAACACTTTCCAAGCCAAGATTTTACTTCTTGCAAGGTTGGAATGTCGTTTCATATGGGTAGTATGTCATCAACATACAATACTAGAAAATGTACATATACTCCCACTAGATTTTACGTACACACAATACTCATCCTCACTTCTAGAAAAAACAAACTCTTTGACTTTCTCGTGGAAGCAAAGATTCCAGCTACGAGATGTTTGTTTCAATCCATTGATGTGTAACGACCCGTTCCCGGTATGTTGATTTATTGGTAATTATAGTGAGTTTTTCAAGAGGGACTCGGCGAGTTCTAGCCTGACTCGCCGAGTAGGGTCGCGCCTGAGGGCACGCGTGAGCCGGGGACTCGGCGAGTCCATATCCCTGACTCGGCGAGTCCATCTGTCTGGGTGAAATCCTAAATTCCCCGGGTTGCCCACTATTTATACCACCTTATAGCCCCCATTCTCGCCTCCCTCACCCTGAGAACGCAGTGATAGAGCCTTAAACCTCCCTTGAAGAGCTTATATGTGTTTTGGTGCCATTTTGTGAAGGTGTGAAGAAGGAGAAGAAGGAAGAAGCAAGGAGAAGTGTTGTAGTGCAAAGATCCAAGGCCAAATCAGAGTTAATTGAGGTATTTTCGGAGTTCCATCTTGTTATATGCTTTAAACTTCCATTAGAGCTCTCCTAAGAGCTAGTTGATGCTTGTTCCAAGCCTTACACTTGCATGAACGTCTTATTAAGTCGATATATTTATGGATCTGAATGTTGGGGTGTTGTAGAGCCCAGATCTACTGTCTTTTTGGAGTTATATTGCATGATAACCATAGATCTACCCATTTTATGCATCTTTTAGCCTTATTTCCCTTATTCATGAGGTTGTGCACGTAAAGTTGGAAACTTTACGTGGTAAATCAGCTTATTGGACTCAGATCTATCAATTGTATGCATTGGATTCAAACAAAATCGAGTAAAAATCTGTTGCATGGCGGAAACTCGGCGAGTCGGAAGAACGACTCGACGAGTTGGGTCGCGAGTCCCGAGTTCTTCAGTTTTATCAGTGTCGAGTGGACGAGGTGAGTTAGAGAGTGGAATCAGCGAGTTGAGGGTGAACTCAGTGATGGAGGGACTCGGCGAGTTGTTCATCAACTCGGCGAGTCCAAGGCAATCTTCTTGGGATCAAGAACAACTCGTCGAGTCTGTTCATACGACTCGGCGAGTCGGATGAAGATTGTCTGAGTTCTTGGATCAAGAGGGTACTCGTCGAGTCGATGCCAGACTCGACGAGTAGCAGTGAGTAAAAGTGAAAAGTGAGAGTAGGACTCGGCGAGTTGGGTGGCCCAACTCGGCGAGTCAGCCCAAAGGAGAGTTGACTTTGACCAAGGGTAAAAGAGTCATTTTACCCCAAGCGCAGTGTTTAGTATTTGATTGAGTGTGTTTATGGACTTGTAGCCGAGGAGATTCAGGAGCAGCCGCCGTTAGCTTTCCGAGCCACACACTCAGCAGCCAGCTTACGAGGTGAGTTTCCTTCCAGTAGGAACGGGTCTAAGGCCACAATGCCGGCCCGTTCAGTTAGCAGTAGTTTCCGGATTTAGGTCCGATGCAGTAGTTGGTATGTTCGATGCCTTCGTGGTTCGAACAGGAATTGTGTGCTATGTTTTATGTGTTAAGTACTATGTGTTCCGGGCCACGGCCCGATGTAGCATGTCGTATATGTGTTATGCTAGTTGATGTGTTATGCTATGCCATGTTCAGTCAGACAGTTCCGGACTTCGGTCCGATGCAGTTAGTTCCGGACTTCGGTCCGATGCAGGGGACAAGGTCCCAGTCAGTTCCGGACTTCGGTCCGATGCAGCTAGTTCCGGACTTCGGTCCGATGCAGGGGACAAGGTCCCAGTCAGTTCCGGACTTCGGTCCGATGCAGTTTTCGGGCTTCGGCCCGATGCAGTGGGCAAGGCCCAATATGTGTTTATATGTTATTGTATGGTATGTGGTAGTTTGGGGGAGCTCACTAAGCTTCGTGCTTACAGTTTCAGTTTGGTTTCAGGTACTTCCGCAAGCAAAGGGAAGAGCTCGGGGTGACAGCATCGCACACACCACAACATAGCCTTTATCCTGGGGATGTCTTTTGATGTTTTGGATTGATGTTGTATGATACAGTTTTCCGCACAATATTTTATTATGTTTTGGGGATACATCGCGTATGTTTTATGTTATGATACTTATATTACGGTTTAGATTATATTGAAAAACGAAAATTTTTGGGTCGTGTTTTTGGGTCGTTTCATGATGGATTTCTCAAGCTTACACACTCTATTGGGAAACTTTGCATCAACAAAACCCTCTAGCTGACTCATGTAAACAACTATAGCTAACTTTCCATCAAAGAAAAGTGGTTTTAACATCCATCTGCCAAATTTCATAATCATGAAAGGTAGTTATGGTGAGCATTATCCTTATAGATTTAATCATAGCCACTTGTGAGAAGGTCTCATCATAGTCAACCCCTTGGGCTTAAGTAAATCCCTTCATAACCAGCCATGCCTCGAATGTGTGTATATTTCCGTCCATGTAGGCCTTCTTCTTGAAGATCCACTTGCAACTAACTGTCTTTCGACTAGGTTTTTGATCAACTAAATTCAAACTTGGTTGTTATACATGGACTTGATCTTGCTGTCTATTACTTCTTTCCTTTTAGCATCCTCAAGGACTTCCATTGCTTCCTTGTAGTTTGTTGTTTCATTCAAATTTACCAGTGTTTGATCACTGATAAACGTATCACCATATGACATTATATGGAAACCATAGAACGTAGGTGGCATGCTAACTCTACTAGAAAGTCTAAGAGGTAACAAACTGTTAACAGGGTCAACCGGAGTTTCATCCTCTAGTTGACTGCTAGTATTATCTAAGATTCCTTCATTGGTTGGCTCTTTAATTTCTTCAAGGTCAACTGTACTCCCACTATCCTCTTTGCATATGAGCTCTCTTTCGCAAAAGACTCATCTTCGTGCTACAAAGACCACGTTTTCACTAGGCATGTAGAAAAAATATCCAAAAGACATTTGTGGGTAGCCAATGAAAATAGATCTCTCACTTCTGGCTTCTAGCTTGTCATGAGTCTCTCGTCTAACGAAAGCTTCACAACCCCCGACTTTGATATGTGCTAACGAGGGAACTTTCCATGTTCACATATCGTGAGGTGTTTTGGCAATCTTTATAGTAGGGACGAGATTTGGGATATGGGTGGCTGTCTCTAAGGTACACCCGCATAAGGAAATGGGAAGAGTGGCTTGACTCATCATGGAATGAACCATGTCCAATATGGTCATATTGTACCTCTCAGCTACACCATTAAGTTGTGGTGTCCTATGAGGAGTCAATTGTGAAACTATTCCACATTTCTTGAGGTGGTCATGGAACTCGATACTAAGATACTCTCTGCCTCTATCATATTGGAGCATCTTTATCTTCCTGTCTAATTAATTCTCGACTTCATGTTTAAACTCTTTGAACTTTTCAAAGGTTTTGGATTTATGTTTGATCAAGTACATATAACCATATATACTATAATCATCCGTAAACGTTACATAAAATCGATTATCATCCCTTGTGGTAGATCTGAAGGGTCCACACACATTTGTATAAATGAGGTCCAACAAACCCTCACATCTTTCACCAGATCCAGCGAAAGGTGATTTTTTCATCTTGCCTAAAACACAATATTCACATTCATCATTTGGCCTTAGGTCAAACGATTCCAAGACTCCATCTTTTTGGAGTTAAGAGATGTGTTTCTTGTTATTGTGCTCAGGACGACAATGCCATAAGCATGCCTTGTCTAAACCATTAGACAAATCAATGTGAAATACTTTATTTCCTAAGCTATCAATACAAGTCACAGTTTCATATACACCATTACAAGGTAAAGCTTCAAATATATAAACACCATTTTTATAAACCATAATTGAACTATTCAAATCATTAAACTAGTAGCGAAAACCTTTTCTAAACAATGTATGAAATGAGATAATGTTTCATCTCATTTCTGACGAATAGCAACAATCAATTAAACTAATCCTAACATCACTACTAAGCACAAGCTGATAAGGCCCAATCTTGGTAACAGGAGAAGATCGCCTATTTCCCATGATCAGATTCATCATCCCATGTTCCACCTCCTTACTTTCTTTTAGCCCTTGCAAACCATAACAAATGTGAAAACCACATCCTATATTAAGGACCCAATAACGAGTAAATTGTGAGTTATTAGTTTGAATGGCGTATATACCTGCTAACGATGGCTTCACCTTGCCATCCTTGATGTCTTGCAAGTATTTGGGACAGCTCCTCTTCCAATGGCCCTTGTCATTACATTAGTTACAAGTGGCCTCTTGGGAACACTAACAAATGGAATGTCTGAGTTAGGCCTCGCCTTTGGCCCATTGCTGGATGACCCTGCATAGGCCTTGTTCTTCCAGTTAGCTTTAGGAGTAGCCTTCCTTTTCTTCCCTTTTCCTTGTCCAATGGCGAGAATGGGAGCATTAGTAGAAGGGGCCGAATTCTTTCCCTTTATTCCCAACTCAGCAGTCTGTAGCAAGTTGTGGAGTTGGGCCAATGTGGTTTCTCTGTTGTTCGGATGATAAGCCAATATGACCTGATCATAACAACTTGGCAAGGAGTTTAAGACCATGTCAATGGACAACTCCTCGTCAAAGTGTACAATTACCCTAACAAGGCGTTCCACGTATCTTTGCATTCTTTGCACATGGTTGCAGACAAACTATCCCTCTTTCATCTTGCAAGCCATAAGGGACTTGACCACTTCATATTTCTCTTGATGATATCTCTTTTGGTACTTTTCCACAAGGTAATTTTTCATCTCAAATGGCCAATAGTTCCCATAGAAACTCTACAATTCAAGATTCGTTGTAGCGACCATGATGCAAGCAACTTCTGTTGCATCATCATAGTGTTTCCTATAGGAGGCTTGTTGTTCAGGAGTAGCAGTGGCTTCATCGATTTCAACGAGATTTTCATCAAGGACATATTCTTTTCCCTTAAATCAACGATCCATCTTGATATTGCACATCCAATCATTGTAGCTGGTGCCATAAAAGGTCACATTGGACATGATGGTAGGGAGAAACCTGAATGGTGGGAAGACAATGATGGAGCAGAAGCATCACCAGGAGTAGACATCTATAGAGAAAAATAATTGTTTTAGTTAGATGACAATTATCCTTAATATGTTAATCCATAATAAACAATTAAGGCTAGGATCCAAAATAACAATTCACAACTAAGAAGAAGGTTGTCGTAATCTTATTGCAAATTTATAAAGGTAGGTAAAAGCAATTTAGCAATTTTGAACCATGAAATTCCTAGATCTTTTAAGATTCATTAAATCTATCAATGTAATGTTTAATCGTAGATTATGCTCTTCTATTTGTGACTAGGATATCGAGGATCACAAACAAGATGTGAATAATCATACAAATATGTTTGGCACTCTCGATATCATTTATCATCTAATTTTAATGTGCCGGTTAACCACAAGTACTTCAGTAATCAACAATAATTTTCGAGATTCCCATTATTACTCTTTATAGTCACTATTAGAATATCGGTTAACCACACACGCTCCACTAACTACTATGAAGTATAATGTGTTATTTTATGGATTAGCATACTTTTAACATTTTTCCTAAGGTAACTAAGAATGAGATTTTATAAAATAGTTTATTACTTAATAGCATTATAATTTTAATGAAGTTAATGTTCTATCAAATCCGTTTTGCTAGCGACCCTCCACCAAACATGGAAGCGGTAGGTGAGAGCGGACACCCATTCAACTACCATTATGTAGGCAGCTTCCTTATACCCCACTTATAGTTTGGCTTTGTGAATGAGGCATACTAGCGATCTACTGACTTAGTCTTATACATATAGTAATTAACTTTTAATATTATATATAAGATGTATTTTAAAACTTTTCTAAAATACTAGGTTTATTAAAATTTTAAATTAAAGAATTAATTTAATTTAAATAAACCAATTAATAGTTGACATTAATTATTATAATTAATCAATATCTAAATTAATTATTTACATACTTAAAAAATTAATTATATCAATCAATTAAATAATTAATCAAGTAAAAGATTTATCTCCTAATTTGTAGGCTTTTATTTAATTATCAAATATGCAGCAAATTCGGATTTGGCATATATAAAACAGATAATTACCAAATAATAAGCATACAAAACAGATTAGGCAGATAAACTCGAAGAAATCGAATTTTTTCGAATCTCACGTCGTGAGCATCAATGCTCACGTCGTGAGATGCAAAAAAAAAATGAAAAATTTTGTTTGATCGATTCACTAATATGCAACTAGATGAAATACAACCATAGGCCCTGATACCACTGATGGGAAATGTAGGTTACAAAGCAATGCTCTAAGCGAAAAAACATTTAACAATTAAATGACTAGGGCACATGCAACCTAAAGAGGATCTATGTTTTTCGCATAAAGGAAACATACTATGAACTATCAAACTACAAAAATAAACCCAGTGAAATCAGAATCCATAAAGGAAGATTACATACCTATTGATTTGTCATAGTAAACAAATCTAAAATCATTCTTCAAAGCTTTTGGAAGCGAGCACCAGAAATCGGGTGTCTCTAATGGTTCACACCTAACCCTAGTAACTAAGAGACTTAAAGAAAGACGAGAGGAGTGATAGAATTTTTGGCCATGGTTCTCAAGAATGAAGTGGCCGAAAATTGAGCCTACAGGTTCATTATATAGTGCAACTTGGAAACCCTAGATAACCTTAAAATGAATAAAATAATATTTATTCAAATTTGTAATTATCTAGCTTCCTATTTATATGTAAGGAATATTTCAGATGCCCTAGAATATCCAAGAATTCATCCACCCCTTCCAAGAAAGGTTCTAGACTCTCTCCTATTCCACTATTGAATAATTGCACTTTAACCCTTTCATATTTAATTAATCCAATTTATCCCAAAATTAATTCTACTTAATTTCTGATTAATTCTTAATTAAATATCACTATTTCTAATTAATATATTATTTTCATAATATATTAACAAATTCATTTATTGCTATTTATTAATCATATAATAAATCCATAAATCAGTCTTTCTCTCTCTCTCTCTCTCTCTCTCTCTCTCTCTCTCTCTCTCTAAAAGTCATCATTTACAATTACTATGTTTGAGGGCAACCCAAAATGACTTTTCTAATAATTCAAGTATATAGTAATTCAGTTATTGGCTTAGACATATAATCCAACAATTCTAACCCAACATACAATCATGGGCCCAACCATGGGATATATTCCAACCCAACATTCAATCATGGACCCCATCCTGGGGTATGTTTCAACCCAAACATGCAATAATGGGTCCATCATTAAGCGTTATTTCAACCCAAACATACAATAATGGGCCCAACCTTGGTTTGTATTTCAACCCAATCATACATGCAAGAGTCATAAAGAGAGCTAACATTCTATATAACACAATCCAGTGGCAAGGTATTGGTGCTTTCTACCCATAAGTACAGTGAGAAGACTCACCTCAATAGTTAGCCAGATAAAACTCACACTCAAGCAGCTGCTATCTCCTCACACTAAACATATCCAAAACAACAATTAGCAATTAAGGTGATAATCCATAATCAAGTGTCCATTACATACTTTCTCTCTCTAGGTAAAATTACATTATTGTAACATCGTGATTTTTCACCCAGTTTTTTTTGTTTTAAACACTTTTAATAGATTACATTTGCGGAAGACTTATTATGAATATTTTAAAAACATCAACAATGTTACTTTTATATCAAAACAAACCCATCAAAATTTAAAGTTCACAAAAACAATATGATGAAAACCTAACATGTCCAAAGATAGTAAAATAATACTACCAAAAAAGCTCACATCCTCACCAATACATCATGTCAAGCTACTTGTTCCAATGCACAACAATCAACAAGCAAAGAACAAGTGTTAGTATAAGTTAAGTGAGTCAATTATAGTATAATGTTAAAAGAACACACATATCATAAATGGATCACACAACACATTCATAAATAATCAAAGACTCACAAGCAAGACATAACAACATCACACCGCAAATCCAAAATTGTTTAGCTCAATTAATTGTATTCTTCTTTTAGAGTTTTTTTAGTTACTCTCCTCAACCACGCTGTAAATAATTTTCTCTTTTCACTGCTAAAATATTATTAAATAATATTTATCTCCGCTTTATTTTAATAATTGTTCACCGCTTACCATCACTATACTTATTATAGTAATACTTCCTAGTTAATATCTATTTATTCACTGCAAACCCCAAGGCAAGTATCCCGTTTGCTACTAACGTGACTAACACGACCAAATGCACCAGGTAAGGCATGACTCACACTCATAATCATTGCTAACGGTGCGTTGCATTCGCTACTCCGACATTACGCATGCATATACGTGCACTATCATTAAGGATTGCTACAAATGGTGTCAATTCCACCGCGTTACACCTCGCAATCTCATGTGATGTTTCTAGCCCCACCGTTAGACCAACATCATTGCAGTCCACCCACCGTTCGGATCATGTCTCGAATGATCTACTAGAAAAATCATTTGATGCCGCTTTTGGCGTAAGCTCTTTTCTCGTAGGTGTTATTCAACCCATCGGGTCCCCATAATAATCCATATAGGGTATATACCTATGTCTAGGTTACTACCTTTCACCCCACTGGTGTATTCCTTTTTTTAATTTAATAATAATTAATCAATTAAGGAGTTACATTTTTACCTTCTTCAAGTAATCATGCAAATATTATGAATTTTCTTTTATTACCATATTACTTCTTTAAGAGTTCATTTTCATGTAAACATGTAATTTTTTTATTTAATTATTACATTATGTGACATCCCCAAAATATCAGCCTAGAAAAGACCGATTTCATTTATGCTTTTTAAAATAATTTCAGAGTAAATCATTTTGATTTATAAGAGTTGCGGAATTTGTTCCCAAAAACAAAATATGATAAAATAATATTTATCAAAACATTTCATCAAGAGATGCATTTTCATTATATAATCAAAACTCGGGATGTCATGTTCCGATACAGACCATAAAGCATAAACGATAACATTACAAGTCATTCAACAAATATATACATATATAGACTTGTAAACAAAACAACTTGATGATTCATCTATATTATGCCCTCGCGCCACTACGTGTAATACAAATAAACTGAGTGGGTCAGGCTTGGGAGCTTGGTGAGCATATAGGGTTCTCAACCCACAATAAATAATTATATTTAATTCCACCATCCAACAATAACCCGATTACCCATTCCCGTTATCCTCACTTTATGTCCCTAAAACAACATCTATCTCAAGGGACCTAATCTAGGATTTTCATCGGGACGGACATTACTACTAAGGGGTTTCCTTAACAATAGATATCCTAAAGGCAACCATGAGGGGGATAGAGTACACCGGTAACCACATCGTTCACAACACCTACAGGCTATGAACCTACTAGCATTCTACTGGACTATCTAGAAAGAGTTTGTGGTCGTCATCCATACTCCACTAGATGACTAGGTCAACATCAACAACATCGAGGCCTTTCATCTATTTATCACACATCAACTATCTACCCATGTTCTACCCAACATACTAGTAGATAAAATATATATTTTTATACATAGTTTAAAACCAATATAGCACGTTCAATCAATACATATTCCATATAACAGATGAGGCACACACACATAACACGTATTTCATAGAGAATAAATCAGATCTATGAGATAGAAGAAAGTGAATATACATTCACACTTATAACAACAAAATATACACATAACATGTATTTTATATAAAATACTTCATAATTATGTGTTAGAAGAAACTAACTACACACTCACTTGATCAGAAGATGATCGGACAGCACTACGACTTGTAGAAGTAGTATTCTTCGGTAGATTTGGAAGATCTTCACAAAAATCGGGCTCCTCGCGGGCAGAGCTTCGGCTCGGGAATCTTACTTCTCGGGATCTTCGGGGCTTCGGGACTTGCTTCGGGGCTCGGGATTGATATCAGGGCATCGGGATATTTCTAGCACGTAAAATGATGCAAAACGGGGGAGAGAGGAGAGAATTTGGCAAAAGAAGTTGGCTGCCCTCGCATGCCTTTTATAGAGGCTGAAGCCTTGCATTACGTTGGGCGTAATGCTCTACGCGGGGCGTACGCTTCGAAAATCGTCATCGCTTACGTCATCAGAGCTCTTGAGTGCGAGGCGGTGCATGCATTGGGGTACGCTGGGCATACTGAACTACGCTGGGCGTAGTTCGGATCAGACTGGTGACTCCTTCGGATATACATCCGAATTAAAGATTAATTAATAAATATTAATCATTTAAAAACTTTAGAAATTCATATCTTCTTCATACGAAATCCGTTTTCGACGTTCTTTATATCCACGCGTAGGTGAGACTACGCTCTACAACTTTCGTTTAGACTCCATCGACTAACTTTGAAATTATTTTTATTATTTATTTTTAGTAGTTCGGGACAAGAAAACTCCGTTATAAATTCATAACTTCTTCATCCGAAGTCCGTTTTCGCCTATCTTTTTATCGTTTCACTACAATTAACGAGATCTTCGATTCTCATTTAGATTGTTTCAGCTAAAAACCGCTCGGTCTTAAATCGAGTATTTGGGTTGCATACTGCTAAGTCGAAACTTCGAAAAATCATAACTTCCTCATACGAAGTCAGATTTGGGCATTCGTTTTATGTACGCTCTTGGTTTAACGAACTCTACGACTTTCGTTTAGATCACTAAGGCTAAATATTGCTCTAACGTAAATTTCACTTTTTACATCATTCAGCGTTGTCGGTTCTGTCGCGAAACTTCGACAGATCATAACTTCTTCGTTATAACTCGGATTTCGGCATTCTTTATATATTCGGAAACCTCATTTCAACTACTACAACATTATCCGTAGATGTCAAGCTTATCTAGCATTTCATTTTGACGCTTATTTTTTATTCTTAATTCAATTAAGTCACACAATTAAGCACAAAACACATAATACTCAAATAATACACTTCTATTATTTCAAAACGGGTTAAAAATGTTAACCTAGACTATTATATCAACATTAATGACAAGCCCAGAAACACAGGCGTTACACATTAAACATCACACACTACTTTCATCCAAAACACCTCCATAATGGTTTTACATCACTATCATGCTTGTCCTAAAACAACTTAGGCAAATATTTTCAAACAAATATTGACATGCTTACATCACATAATATCCGTGTATAACACTCAATCTAACATGATGCTATAACTAGCATGCAAACACCATAGATTCTCTTACACATAAATCAATAAAACATCCATGGCACATTACTCAATACTAAATAGGGTACATACATCCTAGGTAACTAGGTTCATCCCATTTCGTCTAAGATATGAGATTCTTTTAATAATGTACTTGAAAAACCACGAAATTAACTCATAATTGCCAAAGATGTGTCCTCTCCACACTTCAAACCTTGTTGGAACTGAGGTATCAAACTTTAACATGTTAAAACACAAATAAAGGGATTACTATAAGTTTATATGAACAAATAATGACAATTTGCTACCCAAACATGCAAATTAGTTATTAGGTCAAATTCTCAAATTTTGACCTAAAACAATGGCATGTTCAAGGTCACTTTATCCCCATTTAAAACTACAGAATTTATAATATTTCTTCATATTCTAGTAGTTTAGACTTTTAGTTTTTCAGAATGTGTTCGCAAAAGCCCATACGACTTTTATCGAATTTTATATGAATTTTACAAAAATTGCACATATGTGCAGTTAATTTCTAACCAGTCGATGAAAATGATGATTTTCACCTTGGTTAGAGACAAAATTAGGTCATGGGAAAAATCAGGGAAAAAATAGACTGAAAACTCAAAATTTGAGAGTTTACATATCCCAATGCGACTCCTGATGATTTTCTAGATTTTTTTTCAAAACAGGGACAAAATGGAAATTCTCCTGAATTTCCCATCTTTGAAGCCATAACCAAAATTGACTATAAATATGGAAATTAAGTTCTTAACATTAGCAACATGTCAAGAAGTTAAAATAACAATTTCAACCTTAAACTATGACTCAAAGTACATTGTTTTTTAAGGGAAAACAATAGAAAACACCCTTAAGGCTTGAGTTTCCTCCACCATTAAGCCACATATAAATACCTTTAGGAACGGTTTTGATAACCTTATAAATGGTCCAAAACATGTTCTTCTATACAAAAAAATTCCACACAAAAAATCATTAGAATTAAATTGAAAGAAACATGAACTTCTGACACCAAATGCAGGGCAATTTCTTAATCACCAATTCCAACTTATAATAGGGCATTTTGGGAGACTTTTGACGGAAAAAAATAGCCTAGAACATGACTGGAATTCGGCCATATGACAATCCATAAGAATTAAGATGAATGAGAACAAGATTAGTCAATAAACGGGAAGCAAATTGACTCGTAACTTCAACCAAATTATAATCAATTGAAAAGAAATCACATAGGAAAGAAAACCAAAATCTTACCAATAGAAAGGACTGATTATCAGACTCAATTGGAACATCAATTTGGTGCTCCTACACTTCGTTCTACCGATAATTTCAACATGTATCCCCCCCACCTCTCGGTTCATGTCGCCTCCCCATCACCCTCGCTCTTTTTTTTTAATAGATGCACATATGGACGCCTGGGACTGGACTCTATGTTGTCTTGCCCTCTTTCCTTCAAATTTGTTTTTTTTTTTTAATTTTATCACATTATGATCGATGCATAATTGCAGGTAACCCAAGAACATGTTGAAGTGGAGTGATGCAAATGTATGGCCTAAGGACGAATCGATTACAAGAAACGTACATCCAATCCATGTATAAAGAAAACGGGCGTACCCACTACAAACATCATAACACCCATTGATCCATACCCTTGGGGTTACATGTGATTTTTCAAAATAGCCCCCACAGTCCAATGTTTTAATTCTAAACATCCCTAACCCTAATAAGTTGACATTTTGAGTTTCCTTTAATGACATTTCAACCCTTCTGCATCATATATATACATTTTAATGAATTATATAAATACCTCATTTTTTCCAAAATCATTTAATTAAATTAAATATCAGTTACTTGTTTTAGATATTAATTAATATCTTTTTATTTAATTATTCCATTTTAACCTCACAATACTATAATCATTTGCATAATTATTTATTTGAGTAACGAAAAGCTAATGTCGTTAACGAAGGGAAATTCAGGTTGTTATAATTTTACCCTTCCATAGCCATGATCCACTCAACTTGACCTAAAGTCCATGTTAACCAAAAGTCAACATCTAGGGGGTATGTCATACGTAACATGCTCTACACCCAACGTAGAGCCTTTGAATGTAACTCAAGACAAAATCAGGCTTTGCGCTGCGTAGCCAAGATTACGCCCTGTGTACCTACACTATTTGCCAACTTTCTCAATAAGTCCTTAATACCTTTATACCAAACTTCCAACTCCCAGATCTGAACCTAATGAACGTCTAAAGTGATAAAGTTCCTGACTTTATGCATTTGCATGGCTTAATGGAGCACAAGACCAAACCCTAGTTCCATATCATCCTCCAATGACCTTAAATCTTGCGTGGGTGAAAGATAGAAACCAAGATCCCATTTTTATGATATGTGAACCTCATAAACAACAAGAAATGACATCCTTAAGCTTTGGAGTAACTCTTACTCTCAAAAACTAAAATCAAGAGACTAGAAGCATGCAAACCAACAAGCTAACCTAGATCTAACCTAATAAATCATAAATGTGAGAACTTTATACATTTTGAAGTTGGAAAATAAGATGAAAGCTCTGGATCTTCAAGCTTGAGCCACACCAATCCACAATGATAGACTTTTATTTCTTCAAAATGCACCAAAGCACTTAAAAGGCTCAAAACAAGATCACAAGGGATTAGGGTTTCGAAATGACTGTCTGGGAGAGTAAAGGTTGAGGTTAGAGATGCCTCAAGGGAGTTAAGGTCCTTAAACCCTAAAATTTTAGGGTTTAGATACTACATACCTACGCCCTACGTAGGGTTGGTACGCTTTGCATATGACTTTAATCCCTCGTATCCTTAATCCCTCATATGCCCTACGTAGGACCATTTTGTAAAAGAAATTATTACTTAATTTAAAAAGGCAATACTTGGGATACAGATGTTACAACTTTATACCTCCAATACCTCAAAAATATGAAGGAGATGATGATTTCAAGCTGGTCTCTTGCTCCCTTGCACCAAAATGATCTTTCTCCTTCCTTAAGCTCCACCAAAATCCAAGAATGGGGTCTTCAATTAAGCAAACAAGCTTTTAAACAACCATGGAGGCTAGGGTTTCATTGGAGAAGGGTTGGAGACTGAAGGGGATGCCCTAATCCATGAGATTATGTGATTAAATATGTAGGAAACGCTAAAAATCATGGGTTTGGGCTGCAACAGCTGTCATGTCGAGGCCGCCATCCAAGATGTGCGTTCATATATTAGGCATGCGATGTCATGGTGCTCCATTCATTATGTCATGGTACTAGTTTTTTTCCAAAAACCTTACATTTGATCCCTCTATGTCTTCAACTGACCCATCATAGAAAACGGATGTTACAATTTTTTTTACAGGTGAACTCAATTTTAGAAGGGATTTTTTCAGTTGATTTTCTTTCATGTGTTTCAAGTGTTAAAGTATCATGGTGACATCAATGACTATGGGGGTAAAAGGAGGTGGTGTGGGAGAACTACCATCTCTAGAAGGCAACAACAATGCTAAGGAAGAAGAAGGGTGTTGGATGGAAGTGGTCGCTAATGACGATGATATAGGAGGAGAAAATGATTCACACAGATGGAGGTGTTGAGAGGATAATGAATTACAGGGAGGTGTGGTGTTCTTATTAGCCGATGATAAGAGGGAAAACTCTCTATTGATTTTAGGTTTTTTACAAATATTGTACATGTAGTTTAGTATTTTAAAAACAAGTTTAAAGACGAAAAAGTCTTTTTCTTTGTATTAGATAATGTTGGTTTTTAAAGTTTGTTAACAAGAGAGACCAAAACCAATACTAAGATCCAACTTTAGATCATTGGTGCATCATCAAGCTTTTTTGGACCAAAATCATATAGTTTTTACAACCATAAGGACCATTTTGTAATTCTATCTTTATCATATATATATATATATATATATATATATATATATATATATATATATATATATATATATATATATATATATATATATATATATATATAGGAAAAGTGAATATGTAGTTGTTATGTACCTAAGCTTAGGTATAGAACCTTTTAAACGACGTAGTTTTAAACAAAACAAATCCAATTTTATTTTCTCTTAGTTTTGTTTTTATAGAATACCATTGAATTAAGTTCAATTATTGAATAAAAAAGATTAATTATATATATTTTTATTGCAAATAATTATTGAAATTTATTATGAAAATAAAAAACCAATATTTTTTTAACGAATACAACTCAAGCGTTTTGTCTTTCAATTGAAAAACTATATCCAGTGATTTTGTGAAAATGTTGATTGAGTTATGACATGTTCTTCTTTTATCTTTTACTTTATTCATTTTTATTTAGGATTTAGTAGAGTTAATTAAATGGTCACGACTTTTAATGCTTTCAGTTCTTAAACAAAATGAAGAAAAAGAACATAAATGTGATTGACTTACTAAGTCAAATGATTAAGGAAGAATGATAAAAGAGATATAATGATTAGTATGGATATAAATGAATCAAAACTACATTTTTTGGAGGGTTCTAAATATAAACTTAGGTACATGACAACCACATATTCCTTAAGCTCTATATATATATATATATATATATATATATATATATATATATATATATATATATATATATATATATATATATATATATATATATATATATATATACACACACCAGATTAGATATATAATAACTAGAGTAAATTACACGAATGGTCCCTATGGTTTGGGGTAATTTGCTCGGTTGGTCCCTAACTTATTTTTTTAACTCGGAAGGTCCCTATTGTTTGTTTTTGTTACACACTTGGTCCCCACTGTTTGTTTTTGTTACGCACTTGATCCCTATTTTACCTAAAAATACTATTATTTAAATAGAGAAAAATATTGAGGTAGGTAAGATAAGGAAAGAGGTGTGGAGTTTGGGGTCTGTTTATTTAAATAAATAAATAAATCAAGGGAAAAATAGTATTTTTAGGTAAGACAGGAACCATGCACGGAACAAAAACAAACAGCAGGGACCTTTCGAGTTAAAAAAATAAGTTAAAGACCAAACATGCAAATTATCCCAAACCATAGGAACCATTCGTGTAATTTACTCTAATAACTATTATAAATTCTTTTCAATTTTAAATTCAGATTTATTCAATTTCTTGCAAAACTAATAATAAGGTAAGAAAGATTTTTAGTTTTGTACTATACAATCTATACAAAACAAATAATATAATAAAAGAACATTATTTTTTACCCATGCCGACCACCCCCTTCCTATCAACAGATCCCCCTTAATCCTCGCCTTTTGCTTATCAATGTTTCTTCTCCCCCCGTTTTCTTTTTGATTTTTTTCCCATTGACTTTTAATTTATCATTATAATAATGAATTTAATATAACATATCTTTTCTATTTTAAAATTTCCCGATACCAATAATATCAATTAAATGTTGAAT
Organism: Lactuca saligna; assembly: GCF_052625555.1. Lineage (NCBI taxonomy): Eukaryota > Viridiplantae > Streptophyta > Magnoliopsida > Asterales > Asteraceae > Lactuca > Lactuca saligna. The sequence continues at coordinate 43,054,881 of NC_136420.1, read as the reverse complement.
GATTTATTTTGGCTTTTCTTTAAGGTGAGTGGTCTTTTTCAGAACCTTTTAATTTTTTAATGTTTTTTATATAATAATATCTAAGAGAAAATATAAATATGTGAAATATAACTAAATCAACTTTAGGTAGTGTGTTTGTGGATCACGCGATTTGTTGCGCGTTTGACTAAGAAACAACGAAAAGAAGCTCCCTACTAACTAATGTGGAAGCAAGTGAAAAAAATCAAACATATACATACACGGCTCCTGTATGTATATATATTTCTAAATTCGTACCATGTTCATCTCCACCATCATCTGAGCACGATAACGAACAAAGCAAAGCGAAAAAAACCCTAATTTTGACCTGTTCGTATATCATTTTCTCATCTTCTACTGATCTCTGGTTTCTATATCTAACTATATAAAAAATCCTTTCATGGAGATAGCAACAAGGCGAAGCAGAGTCGTACTTGAGGTGGCTGTACTTTCCCTAATTTGCGGTGTTTCATTGGTCTTCGCTGGAGATATTGTACACCAGGACGATATAGCACCTAAAAGACCTGGATGTGACAACAACTTCGTTCTGGTATACTTCGATTTCAGTTCAAATTTAAGTTATCAGTATTATTAACTTCTGCTCTTGAGATTTTTATATCTTGGTTGCAATATTTTTCTTTACTCTTTTTATAATTATTCTAACTTGGTTATTGAATCTAGTTTATTGTCAGTTTCATAGACTAGGATACGTGGTTTGAAGAATCAGTTAATTATTCCTTTTTTAACAGTTTAATGAATGGAATTTTGTTAATTTTATCTTTCCAATCGCCGTTTCATTTTTTTCCCTAATGCATTTCGTTGACTAAAAATGACAACTGTTAGCCTGTGATCTATGATTCCGGGTAGAAAGTGGAGCTTTTGTTGATTTGGGTTTTAGAGTTTGGTGAAGTATGATTTGGGATTTCTCTGTCCAATTCAGCGTATCTTTAGAAACTTGATGTTTGTTCTTTGCATAACAGGTGAAAGTTCCAACTTGGATTGGTGATACCGAAGAAGAAGAATTTGTAGGTGTAGGTGCCCGATTTGGACCTACTTTAGAATCAAAGGAGAAGGATGCTACTAAAAGCAGAGTTACCCTTTCAGACCCTCCTGATTGTTGTAGTCCACCAAAAAACAAGGTTCAGTTTTCATCTTTTATACTCCTTCTCCCCCTTCACATGTGAAGATTGAAGATTGTTATTAAAAGCTTTTCAAGTTTGCTACTTATATCAGAACTCAGCATTCGGAGGTGTTATTGTCTGTAGCTTACGGGTGAAGTTATCCTGGTGCACCGAGGTAACTGCAGTTTTACAGCCAAGGCACATGTTGCTGAAGCTGCAGGCGCTTCAGCAATCCTTATTATCAACAACCAGACACGTACTACACTTTCTTTTACATGCCTTTTCTCTTACTTCCATCTTCAAGATCTAAAATTCTTTTTTCTATTTATATATAAAGTTAAACTAACATATGATTCGCTTCTACAGAACTCTTCAAGATGGTGTGTGAAGCAGATGAAACTGATGTGGATATTGGCATCCCTGCAGTCATGCTTCCACAAGATGCTGGTGCAAGCTTGAAAGAGAGTCTTGAGAACAAATTAAACAGTATGGTTTAACAACTGAGTTTAGATATTCTTGTTGTCTAGTTATTTTTCTCTATTATTGATATAAATGTTTTTCTCTCAGTTTCTGTGCAATTATACTCTCCAAGAAGGCCATTGGTTGATGTTGCTGAGGTGTTCTTGTGGCTTATGGCTGTTGGCACCATACTGTGTGCATCTTACTGGTCTGCTTGGAGTGCCCGAGAAGCAGCTATTGAACAGGATAAAATATTGAAGGTTTTTACTTTTTATCATTTACAAAGAGCAAATAGTCAAATAGTCAAATAATAATAATAATAATAATGTTGTTGAATCTTGGCAGGATGCTTCTGATGAATACTTGAATACAGAGTCTTGTAGATCAAGTGCTGTGGTGGACATTAACACAACTTCTGCAGTTCTGTTTGTTGTGATTGCGTCTTGTTTCTTGGTGATGCTTTACAAGTTGATGTCATATTGGTTTATTGAGGTTCTGGTTGTCCTATTTGCCATTGGTGGGGTCGAGGTGTGTGTGTGTGTGTGTTTCTTTTTACAAAATAAGAATTTCATTGCTTTGATGAAGTATAAGCTTTAGCTCTTCTAATTTTCCAGGGTCTGCAAACATGTTTGGTGGCCTTGTTATCATGGTATGCGACTTCCTTTTTTTTTATTTTTTCTTACTTTTATTCACCCAAAGTTTATATAAAAGGTAGATCAGTCATCATCATCATCATCATCGATTGCAGTTTCAAATGGTTTGAAGATTCTGCAGAAACATTCGTGAAGGTTCCATTTTTGGGAGGTGTGTCGTATTTGACTCTGGCTGTTTCTCCATTCTGTGTAGTATTTGCTGTTGTATGGGCTGTTTATCGCAGAATATCCTTTGCTTGGATAGGTCAAGATATACTTGTAAGATCATTCTTATCTATCTTTCTTATAAATTCGATTGAAACACTTATAACATAAGTAGATTCGTTCTTCCTCTTAAATCAGGGTATTGCGCTTATAATCACAGTAATCCAGATAATACGAGTGCCTAACCTCAAGGTACTTCTCTAACTCCATTATCAACTAACTTCGCTTTTCCCATTTATGTTAATTTTTTAACTTTTTCAATTTTTTTTAATGAAATTAGGTGGGAACGGTTCTCCTATGTTGTGCGTTCATGTATGATATTTTCTGGGTGTTTGTTTCCAAATGGTGGTTCCATGAAAGCGTGATGATAATGGTGAGGTTCTTTATGGCTTTTGATCATCTTTATCAACTTTATTTTTATGGAATCAAGATAATATAACTTTTTTTTTTTAATGAAGGTGGCTCGTGGCGACAAGAGTGGAGAAGATGGGATCCCGATGCTACTGAAAATTCCACGAATGTTTGATCCTTGGGGTGGATATAGCATCATTGGATTTGGTGACATCATATTGCCAGGGCTATTAGTCGCCTTTTCTCTAAGGTTTGAACGATTGGAGTTCATTTTATTAAACTTTTATACAATTTGCACAATCATGGATCTCTCACTTGTACCCTAGCAAAATAAAGGGGTTATAGGTAATTGTGAGATGAAATAAAGCGAAATAGGAAATATTGCAAATTCATGATACAGGTTATAACTTAAAGGTTTTAACATTATTCGTTTATTTTATATTAAGGTATGATTGGCTGTCAAACAAGAGCCTGCGAGCTGGATACTTCTTATGGGTGATGATTGCTTATGGATTAGGTATGCTAATGCTATTGCTATTGCTATTGCTTGTGATATTATTTATAATCAAATTCATATTTTAAAGACGTGTAAATATTAAATATCCAATATGCTTTGATACTTTTCAGGTCTGCTAATTACCTACATTGCTCTGAACTTGATGGATGGCCATGGTCAACCTGCCTTGCTTTACATTGTTCCTTTCACAGTTGGTAAGCTTCTAAATTCCAACATGAAAAACTAGACTCCCAACATATACAGAGTCAGAGTGGGTGGACAGTGACAATGAGATTGAAACTGAGACTGACACTGAAACTGGCACTGACAGATGCTTGAAAGTAATAAAAGTTGAAATTTGCAGGTACGTTGCTGACATTGGGGAAGTACAGAGGGGATTTGAGGCACTTGTGGTCAAAAGGAGAACCGGACCGGCTTTGCCCTCATGTTCAGCTTCAACATGAGGAACAATAAACTCGCGTTCCCCTTGTTGCATATGCAAATAAAAAAAGTTGTTCCTTTTAGATATAATATGATATGTAAGCGTGTTGTTGGTAATGGTCGGTGATACATTGAGAAACAAACAGTATAGTTAGATTAGAAGAGTTTCGGTTGCTTATTGTTGTGTAACTTCATACACCAACTTAATGTATTTCCACAAATACAATTATCTCATCTCATCTCATCTCACGTGTTAAACCAACTATATATATATATATATATATATATATATATATATATATATATATATATATATATATATATATATATATATATATATATATATATATATATATATATATATATATATATATATATATATATGGAAAAGTGAATATATCCTTAATTGTATATAAGCTTAGGTATCCAAACTCATTATACTACGTCGTTTTGTATCGTATGAATATATTGTAATTGTCCAATGTTCTTATAATTCAACTTCTAACTTGATTTATTTCGAAGATTTTTATAAATTTCACATTTATTGTCCTATTACATAATTTTTATTTTCATCTATAATATATATAGACTACTAGTGTTAGACAAAAAGATGTGATGTAAGAGGAAGATAATAATGAAATTTTGGAAATGTTGAGGTAAATAAAGTTAGGGGTTAAAATTTAAGAATATTATAATGAAAATATCAAACAAAAAGACGTATTATGGTGAGTTTGGGTATCTAAGTTTATATACCCTTAAAGGTATATTCACTTTTCCCATATATAATTACTAAATTAACTAGGCAACCAAATGTAATAGAGCTTCGTTATCAAATTTTCATCACATCCAATTTGAAGTGGTAAGTTACCATCTCGTTCCAACATACTTTTATCAATATGATGGTATTTGATAGTTGTTGCCACCTTGAACCTTTATGATTTCCTTCATACACATTTGTAGAGTTAAAAATGTATTGTTAAGTTGTTGAGATTTCATTTTTTTTTTCAAAAGATGTTTGAACCAATTCATCAAATGTACCTAAAGCCTTTTTTTCTTGATGTGATTGGATTGTTCGAAAGAATTTAAGGTCTAACACATTTAAAACGCAAGGGGGGGGGGGGGGGGGGGGATTATGGTTTTGACATGTAAAACCATTTTTCATCATTATGGACAACATTAAACATATCATGAAATATGGGAATATGAATTTATATTGACCAATTAACTTTAGATAATCAAAATTATAATCTTGCTCTCTTATTCTCATGAGTAAGAGTTGGATTGATGGCATTTGTGTGTGGTCGAAGTGCACCTTCCTTGATTCGTCTATGCATAGTGGATTTAAAAACATTTAAAGAATTTGCAAGAGACCATATATTAGATCGATGACGTAATGGAATTTCTAAAACTTGATTAAAATTAACTTGTACCTTTTTTTTCCAACAACCTTCGACATATTTGAAGATAAAACAATTGATAGTCCATGATCAATCTAAAATTTAACCTAATGTCAAAAGCAACTAATAGTCTGGTTTGATACTGTAAAACCCAAAATCTGGAAGACCAAGAAAGGAAAGAAAACCCTAATTTTAAGGGGTGACTCGGCGAGTCCAAGGAGGAACTTGGCAAGTCCGAGCGGGATCCGGGTCGAGGAGTAAGTGACCGACTCGGCTAGTCGGCCAAGGGGACTCGGCAAGTCTATTATGTGCAAGGAAAACCCTAAATTCGGGACTTGGAGCCTATTTAAGCGCCTCATTCTCTTCCCTAGGGTTCCTTTACTGCCTCTCTAACCCAGAACACCAAATCCTAGCCGCCATATCCATTGTTTGAGCCAATTGTTGCCTTGAAGAGTGCATTAAAGCTTGGAGAAGGAAGAAGGATCTTGGAGGTGCAAGAAAGGGCTATAGATATGGGATTGGGAAGATATTTCTGAGCATTTGGAGGTAATAAACTAGTTCTTGGACTCTTTTGCACCTAGATCTATGTGTGAGTGTTGGGGCTTTTTAGCCATAATGGTATCCATTTGAGTTAGAAGCCAAACCTGAAGTTGCTACTTCGGATCTAAGCATATTATGGTCCTGAGAAGCATAAAGTATATGCCCTTGAATTGATTATGGAGCCTCTTTGCCTTAAACCCTAGTTTATGGTGTATTTTGCCTAGATCTCCTTCTCTACACGTAAAGTTTGCAACTTTACGTGAGGAATAGGCTTGGGAAGGGTATATCTACAGTTTGGAGTCTATGCATGACTCAAAAGTTCTCTGCATGTAAGGAGATCTGAATGGACTCGGCGAGTCCTTTGAGTGGACTCGGCGAGTAGCATGAAGATTAGGAGCAACTTGACGAGTCGGATGAACAGCTTGTCGAGTCAGATGAAGATTGCCTTGTACTGTGACATCCCCATTTTCATGGCCAAAAAAGACCGATTTTGTTTATGCTTTATAAAAACCAGAGTACTTCTTTTCATAAAAATGTTGCGGAATTTGTTCCCAGAAAAATACGATAAATACGTTATCAAAATATTTTCGAAGAAACGTATTTTATTCATTTTAAAACGTTTGGGATGTCATTGTCAATACAGAAACATAAGCATAAACAGAACTTACAATTATTTACACTAGTGATCTACATCTCTGTAATCTCTCAGTGTAATGTGACTTCATATCAATACCTGTGATATAAATAAACTGAGTGGGTCAGGTTGGGAAACCTGGTGACTACATAGGGTTTTCAACCCACAATAATATGATTTTTATGTTTAAACAATCAAACAATCAAACAATCAATCCAATTACCCATCCCCATTATCTTCTTTAATCTTAAGGATCTACCCTAAGAATCAGCTATTCCTCGTTCATTCATTCCTAAGGATCATCCTAAGGAATTGGCACAAAGTCCATCACTGCCACGGTTTACACAACGGTTTAGGCATCAAGTCTGCATGATCACCAGGGTTTAGGCATCAAGTCTGCATGATCACCAGGGTTAGAGTACACCGGGTTAACACATCGTTCACAACACCTACAGGTTGCGAGTCTACTAGTGTTCCACTAGACTGTCTAGAATAGTCCGCGGTTGTCATCCATACTCTGCTGAATGACGGGGCCATCATTTGGGAAAAAGGCTTCTCACATCGTCCACCTCTCACCCTCACCTCGTGGTCTATAACACCTCTCAACTCATCATTCAACTCATATTCCATCTATTATATTTACCCATGTTTACCCCAACATTATCGTAGATATAAAATACATATACAGTTTAAATCATTTAAAACATGTATAAAATCGTTCATTTAGCATTGACAACAAGTACTCAGATAATCTGCACACATAGCATGTAATTTATATAAAATGTTTCATATCTATGTGTAAGATGAAAGTAACTATGCACTCACTTGAAAAGGTGGTAATTCCGAACTCAGACAGCGCTTCACTTCTTGAAAAAAATAATTTCCTTCGACGAAACCTAGTATTATTACCACTAGAGTTTAGTCTATTATTCACCAAGACTAATTAATAGTCTAGCTATTATTAGGGGTGTCAATTTATGACACGACACGACAAAAATACACGACACGAAACGAAATCGAGACGAAATCAAAATTCGAATTCGTTTTCGTGTCGTGTTCGTGTCAAGTTTAAAAAACACGATGTCGTGTCGTGTCGTGTTCGTGTTTACAAATCCACACGAAATTGACACGATTGAGCATGTATTTGTCGTGTTTTCGTGTTTGTCGTTTTTATCGTGTTATATATGATTAAATATGAATTAAATAAAATAATAGTTATGTAATATTATCTTTTTCGTGTCGTGTCGTGTTGTCGTTTTTTTAATTGGTTCGTTTTCGTGTTAGTGAAAAAAAACACGACATCGTGTCGTGCCGTGTTCGTGTTACAAAAAACATTGTCGTGTCGTGTCGTGTCAGACAAAAACACGACACGATGGCCCGATTTGACAGGCCTAGCTATTATTACTATTATATAACCGTTAAATAATACTTATATAACCTATAATAATAGCCTAATTTCTTATTATATGTTCTTAATAACGTTAATATAATTAAATAAAAACTATATTGAAAATAGCGTATGCGTAGTTCACTTACAATGTGTTTTATAGAAAACCAGGCTTTGCTTGGAGCATCATTCCCATGCGGAAAAGCTCTTCTTCTTGGAGCCGTCGAGCACTCAGGGGCTTCCGCCTTGTGCTAGGGAGGTTCCTTAGGCTTTTCGGGGGGTTTCGGGGCTAGAGAGAGGTTCTAGAGAGAGAGTAAAGAGAAGAAAGAATGAGAAATGTGTGAAGAAAATGAGGGTGGGAGATGTTCTATTTATAGGGTGAAAATGGCTGAACTTGATGCCACATGTCACCATTTAGTGGCAAGACTTGGGGAGAAAGCAATGACCAACATTGTGCCACATCACCCATTTTCGCACAACACACTTCCGACTTCTAAAATCCGTAACTTTCACATACGACCTCCAATTTCGACGTTCTTTATATCCACGCGTAGGTAAAAATCATATCTACAACTTTCATTTTGACTTCGTCGGCTAATTCTCAACCGGTCTTAAATTTAACAATACGAGACGTTTAGACTGTTAAATGACCGCGAAGAATTCGTAACTCCTTCATACGGACTCCGTTTTCGTCTGTCTTTTTACCGTTGAGTTCCTATTAATGAGATCTTCAACTCTCATTTAGGTCGCATAAGCCAAAAACCGCTCAAACTAACATTCGAGTTTCGGGTTGTACACCGCTAAGCCGAATCTTAGAAAAATCATAACTTCTTAATACGAAGTCAGATTTGGGCGTTCTTTTTATGGATTTTCTCGATTTAACATATTATACGACTTTCGTTTAGATCACTAAGGCTAAATATCACTCTATCATAAATTCACTTTTTACGCTTCCCGGTGCCGTGTCGGTTCCGTCGCGAAACTTCGACGGGTCATAACTTCTTCGTTATAACTCGGATTTCGACATTCTTTATATGTACGGAAACCTTGTGACATATACTACAATTTGGTTCAAATTATTTATTCTAAATAATATTTTGTCGAAAAGTTATTTTCGACCCCTATTATCTTTAAATTGACTAGCCCGGATCTACGGGCGTTACATGTACTCGGCGAGTCTGCTCTTGGACTCGGCGAGTCAGGTCGCGAAACCCCAAACCCTTCGAATTGAGACTCGAATCAGTGAGTCGAGTGGAGACTCGGTGAGTTGGTCAGGTCAGGACTTGGAAATCGGTAGATTCGGCGAGTCGAGACGCGAAAGGAAAGACTCTGAACATATGAACTCGGCGAGTTAATAGGGTGACTCGGCGAGTAGGGTTGACCTGGAAGGTTGACTTTGACCAGGACTTTGACTTTGACCAGAGTTGACTTGGTTGTCTCTCGGGGGTCAGTTAGACTCAGTGTTGCTTTGATATTGATAGTTCGGGGAGCAAGGGGAGCAGAAGTTCAGAGAGTTGTCGGGCAGCAGCTAGTGAGATCATCAGCAAGTTCAGCCAGTGCATGTGAGTTTCCCTTTGTGTGAATGGGTCTAAGGCCACAATGCCGGCCCATGTAGTTATGAGTAGAAGGCCTAGGGGTTAGCCCTAGGCACAGTATGCTAGTATGATAATCAGGACGAGGTCCATTAATAGCGGGCGGGTGCCCAAGGATTTGTTTATATGATAGTTTATACTTGTTGTCTGTGTGATACATGTATGTGCCTGGTAGGGAGGTGAGTGTGGGCGAGGTCCCTTATCTCACCAATAGCAGAGTGTGGATGGTGTTCCACATCTCATTAGTAGCAGAACAGGGTGAGGCCCAAGTTAGGGAAGGAGTGAGAGTGGGCTAGGCCCGTATCTCACTACCAGTAGGAGCGTGGATGGGGTTTAATGACTCATCAGTAGCAGGATAAGGGCGAGGCCCAGGATAGGCGAGGCCTTAGGACAGGATCAGTCGTATGAGTTTAGCTTATGTGTTATGATATGTTTATGTGTTATTATTTGATTGCGGGCGAGGCCCTGTGACAGGCGAGGCCTAAGTCAAACAGATCTGTATTCGAGCGGGGCTCGAAGCCAGGCGGGGCCTGGAGCGGCGGGGCCGTTATAGCGGGCGAGGCCCGAGGCAGGGGGCGATGCCCAGGATAGCGGGCGTGGCCCAGTATGTGCAGTATGTGGTTATGCATGGTATGTGGTAGGGTGGGGAACTCACTAAGCTTCGTGCTTACAGTTTTCAGTTTTGGTTTCAGGTACTTCCAGCAGCGGAGGGAAGAGCTCGGGGTGATCGCATGGCACACACCATTGATTAGACAGCCTGGAAATGTTTTACTCTGATAACGAACATGTGTTTTAGAAATTAATACTCTGTTTATGTTTTGGATTGATGATTTTGCTTTAAGTAATGTTTTATTAAAAAAAAAAAAATTGGTCTTGAATTTTGGGACGTTACATATACCAAGAATTATGAAGCTACATCACTTATAGCATCCCTTTGTAACTCTCTAAAAAACTTCCTTGAAATAAGGCTTCATAGATAGTGTGACGTTGTTCAGCAAGAGTGTTCTTTTTAATGACTATAATATCGGCATGATCCATACAAATCGAATGAACTTGGAAGAAAAAAACAGGATGTTTCTGGGAAAAAAAAAAGTAGCAACATTAAACAATTTATCAATAGTTAGCTAGAAGTGGAACTAGCCTTCTAACCGTAGCAATCATAAATATTATGTAACACTCGTGTTTCTTATTGGTTTAGCTTTCTATTTATCACGAACCAAAGATGGAGTTTTGGAAAGAAAAAAAAATGTTGTGCCACGATGTGGCAGTATGTTGGTCATAACGTGGCAGCAATTCGAGTAGACGAATTTGACAAGAGTAGTCACATAACTTAAATCTAGTATGTGAATTGAAATAGGAACAGAGAATTGAAGGAATACCACCTAACGAATTTGACGATGACGTTTAATTAGATGGACCTTTCTTTGTTCGAGTAGGATAAAAACAACAACCACCGAGAAGAACATAAGTGGAGAAATACAGCAACTATCGACGATTCATTGGAACCCATCTCCAATATTTATTCTGTTTCGATCTAGGTTACGGCAGAATCCGACGAAGCAAGTTGCTTCTAGGGCTTCGACGGTGAGCTCTAGTGGGTGAGGCAGTGGTCGGTGGAGGGAGCAACGGGTCAGAAGGTTGGATAAAGGTTCTTCGTGTTCTGGTGTGTGTGAAAGAGAGACGATGGAGGAATATGGAAATGTTGGAGGTCAAACAACGTAATAACCTACACATGTGATAGAAGATTCAAAGTCAAATCTTACAGGGAACGAGTAGCAATCACCACTTCAACACAATTAATTGGAGTTATAGACTAAACTGTCAATCTTTTAAACAGGTGTAGAATAAAATTAATATATATATATATATATATATATATATATATATATATATATATATATATATATATATATCCAATCAAAATAAAGTATTTTTTGGAAAATTCTTTTAATCTATTTACAATATAATGTTATATTTAAGTATATTTATTTGAATTTTATAACTAATAATCCTGAACCATATCATTTGTTATATAGTATTTATTTGAATTTTAGAATACTGTTAACTTTTTGTATTAAAAAATATTATTTCAGAACTAATAAAAGTATTTATATCATGATAATTTTATTTCTGCGGGTAAACATACATCTAATTAGTTGTAGATAATTTAGTTACCGAAACACTATTCAACAACTTGAAATATACTACAATATTAACCATTTGGGTTGTGGTGACTTGGTAAGGCATGTGGAAGATATGGTGGATAACCTATTGATCCATGTTTAAATCCTGGCACCACTCAGCCCTTGTGGCCATGGAGGTTCGTCTGCAGTGACTCCAGGGCATGAGGCAAAGCTTTATGTTTGCAGCGGGGATTAGTCGGTGCGCGAAAGCTGGTCCGGAAACCCTCGTTAGGGAAGTTACCTTTCCAAAAAAAAAAAAAATTACTACAATATTAATATATAATAAAGATCAAATACAAATAATAAAGTTGTACACATTATTTTTTTTACTAACGTGACAACATATTTAATGATTTATTTTTTAAGATGTCCGATCTCATAAATAATTTCTCTCTAGTAATTTAATTCATAAAATCGTTATATACATAATACATGCTTTTAGGGTGAATATATATAAAGGGAATTTGGGTTTTTTAGCATGACTAACACGTAAAGCCTGTTCCGGTGACCTTATCTCTCTGCCTCCTTTTTCCGGTGGTAATAGGATGGGGAAAATGTTGCCGCCGGAGATGAAAACTGGCAAGAAATCGTTTCCTCCGATGTCAAAGTGCGATTTATCATCGGTCAGCCACCTCTCAATTGCTGCGGACCTCGACGGAACCCTACTGAAAGCGAGCCTTCCTTTTCTATACTACGTACTCCTCGCAATCGAAGCCGGCAGCCTTCTCCGTGGCCTAATTTTGATGCTCTCTCTTCCGATCATTGCAATAGTGTGTATTTTCATCTCCGAAGATTTAGCCGGAAAGATACTGATATTCCTCGCATTCTTCGGGGTTAAGGTCAGCGACCTTGAGAACGCTTCGCGCGCCGTCCTGCCGTGGTTCTACGCGATGGATGTGAGGAGCGACAGCTTCGAACTGTTTAATAGTTGTCGGAGAAAGGTAGTTGTGACGGCAAACCCGACGGTGATGGTGGATGCGTTCGCGCAGGAGTTTTTGGGAGCGGATAAGGTGCTTGGAACGGAGATCGAGGTGGATCCGTGGACGGAAAGAGCTACCGGATTTGTGAAAGCGCCTGGTATTTTGGTCGGAAAATTGAAGAAGATGGCTGTTCAAAAGGAGTTTGGAGAAGATATGCCTGATATCGGACTCGGTGATCGGAAATCTGACCACGATTTCATGTCCATTTGCAAGGTTAGATTCCCTCTTAATTTCTTGTTTCAAAAACATCTTAGAAAAGTTCCGATATTGATCCAACATAAAAAAATTCCCTCACAGTGAAAACCCATGAAAATACTAAGATTAAGGTATTATAACAAGTTATAAATTACACAACATAATTTAAAATACTAAAACATAAAACGTTTTAGGAATCAGAGAATTTGGGTATCGATATTTAATTGTTGGTTCTACTGTTTTATTTAAACTTTTCAAGCACTTCCTTTCTATCACGTAAAGGATATAACCAACACGTTCAAAAAAAATCAAAATCAATTTTGAGAACAATTTTTAGTTGCTAATTTATAACAAGTTACAAATTACACAATATAATTTAAAATACTAAAACATAAAACGTTTTAGGACAAGAGAATTTGGGTATCGATATTTAACTGTTGGTTCTATTATTTTATTTAAACTTTTCAAGCACTTCCTTTCTATCACATAAAGGATATATAACCCACACGTTCAAAAAAATCAAAATCAAAAAGAACAATTTTTAGTTGCTAAAATATCTTTAATATTAAATACTACATCACAAATCTTTTGAAGATGTCATTTTCTAGGCTCTTAGTTGATCCAGCAGTTATATATAAAAGTGGAAATCTCCTTGGGATCTATGTTCATAGGTGGGTATCCACTCCCAGTTATATCATATTTTTAGCCGACACAATACGATAAAATTATTTTTATATAACATGAACACGATACGATTTATTTTACAAACACAAAGATAATACAATGAAAACACACTAAAAACGACACGATTTGTTTTACTAACACAAAGACAACACAATGAAAACACGCTAAAAACAACCAAAATGACAAACACAAAAAGGATAAAATAAAATAAATTTTTAGTTAATTTAATTCAAATTTAATCTTACAAAACACAATAAACACCCATTACTATCGTGTTGAATCTTGAACACGATATGATGTCGTGATTTTTACACTTGATGTGAACATTAATTTGAATTTCAGTTCTGTTTTAATTTTGTTTTGTATCTCGTATTTTTGTAGTGTCATGTCATAAATTATCACCATGATGGATTTTAAATTTTATCGATTGTAAAAAATTAAAATTAACTGGTTATACTCAACCACTCACAATAAGTTATCTATTCATGTAAAATAAAACATTTATAAAAGCATGAAAATTCTATTTACTTTATTTTTATAAAACCCATAATTCATTCGAAGCCAACATCTTTTCCCTTGATTTGAGTTGAAATTTTTGAAAGGTTAATGTCTTAACAACTCAACCAACTATTACGTTTAGGGCCTAAACTGCAAACATATCGTTTTCATGTTGGGTTGAAACTTAAACAGGTCAAGATAACTAATCTTAACCAGATCTATGTAATTATCTGTCAACTCATTTATTTTCGTGTTGAATTCATGTTGGGTTGATGGGTTTAGGGTTTGAATCTTATAAATATATAATGTCGTGCTAGATATTGTAAATATGTCATGATTGAAATACTAAATATGATGAAAGAGTAGCACATGGAGAAGCGGAAAAAAAAATGAAAAACAAGTGGAAAAGAAAAAATGAAAACATGAATTATTACTTTGGAGGCAAAGGGGTGGAATTCACAATAAGAGGAAATCAACTTTGGAGGCAAAGGGGTGGAATTCACAATAAGAGGAAATCATGTTGAAGGAGAAACCCCATTGATGTTTGTCTCCAACTAATTTTTTTCATCGATTTTGATTTTTTGCCATACTTTTTTTTTTTTTTTTTTTTTTTTGTAGTATGAGAGAAAGACGCAATCCATGTTTGTCTCCAACATTTTCACCAACAAAAACTTGCCGTTCAACATTGTAGCTATTGTGAGACGGTGTTTGCCGCCGGCAATGTTGTCAACGTCGTTTTTTTTCTGACAGCAATTCATACCCCCATACCGTTTATACTAAACTGAAAAAAGTTAAATTTATTAAAATTTAATTCTATAGAAAAATGGGCATAATAATATATATATTTTTTAAAAATTACTTTTTATAAAACATAGAAAGTAAAATCGTCTCCAAATGTCATGAAACACTATTTAAGTGAGTTTGGAATTAAAATTGAAAATAAATTTTCGTATTTTAATTTAAACAATATTAGTTTTTATGAAATAAAATTGAAATTTGTCGTCTCTAAAATAAAGAAAAGTTAAGGGGATCTTTATATTACTATATTATTTAGTGCAAAAAAAAAAACGTAAAAATGTTATTGTTAAAGGGTCTTGTCTTTTTAAAGAAATTCAAGTTTTTTTAAAAAACTATTGGATAGGAAAAAAAATCTCTAAATCAAAAATCTCACTGAACTTTCGAATTTTTAAAAAATCTGCAAGATTATAAATATTTTTTTAAAAAAATAATATTAAAAAATAAGATGATTTAATATGTTTATGATAATTAATTTATTATGATTCGAACAATGTTATTATACAAAACTTGATTCGGCTGAAAATCATCCTAAATCATATGTTCCAAAAGAACATTATTTCCTAATGAAGATGGATGTATCGTCCTTTCCTGGCATGTTGCTAGAATCTCAACTTTTGTGGTCGTTAAAGTGGTTTTCCATATGGAAGTATTCAATAAAGACTCCACCCAAAGACACGCCACACATTATCATAACGGTTTTTCGATAGATAATGCCCCAAATCCTATTTCCCCTAACCATGGATCATCATAAACTCGTTGCGGACGACATATTTAGAAACCATTTTATTCTAGATTAAAAAATCTTTCTATCAATTCTTTTGAAAATCAATGGCCTATTCATGAAAGAATTTCGGTTTCACTGTAATTATCGATTCTAAAATGTATTCCACATTATTTTTAGGTTCCCAAAGGAACTCTTATAGTTTTTTGGTATTCCTTCGAAAACTATACCATAAATATCTCATTTAATGCTGTGAAACTTATCACCTATGCTTTTCATTGCGAGTTCAACGAAGCACCAACAAAAAAATTGTTTACCCTACTCCAACCAATGGTATTGTGTTGTCCTTCAATCGGCAAGTCACATGAACATATGTCAAAAAACATACATTGTCATTATTTTCGGACATCCTATCACCCACTACCTAGGTGGGATACAATAACATCGTAACAAATGCTCTTTAACCTATCAACCAAAATACTATCACAATTTTCCCTCATCTCATGTATGATGTTATCATGACTAAATCTTAAGAGGTGTTTGAGATTGCTTATTTAAATAGCTTATGTTTTTTTTTAATAAAAATGTTTATTAGCTTATCTGGTGTGAAAATAGAGTTTAGGGAAAAATATTTAGATTCGTTTATCCGATACCAAACAATATCTAGATATTTCCAACTCCAAGTAAAATAGGAAAGTATATAAAACAAGTTTTGCATTCATGTTATAGTCTAATTGTTTGAGATATGAAATTACACATATTAGGTCTAGTCTAATTGTTTATATGTGAAATTACACATATTAGGTCTACTGTTCAAACCTCAAACATTGATACGTCCAAAATATTGCTAGCGATCTAAACCTCTTAATTAATAACATACCGACTTGTTATAAATTATTTTAATATATTTTGTATTTAGTAAAATTGTTTTTCAGTTTTATTTTCTTTCTATTTGATTTTTATATTTCTTTCTGAACGGCTGAGAAAAAAAAAGATGCTTGGGACAAAATTACAAAGAGTAATCTAACAATGTGTTTAATAACCACTTGGACCGATTAACTTTAGCATTTTTACATCTACTGGTGAACAAATTAAGTAAGAACAATTTTATCAAAAAAATCAAATGTAATTATTTTTATATAACTTTCTTAAACCTATAAAGCAAATCAAATTTATCAAACAAGTCATATACTAATTATTTTTAATTTAACTTTCAGTTTAAACCTATAAAGCAAATCAAATTTATAAAATGTATGATAGGAAGTAATGTTACAAAAATATATACTTTACTGGTATTAGAAAAATATAAAAGTAATACTTTATTTTAATGTTTGTTATAAACATACTAAAATATTATAAAATAATTATGATTTATAATTTTAACTCTGTTTGGTGTATTCTATGAGTTTCATTTGATGTATATGTTTAAATAAACTCATAAAGTTAGAAAAGAAAAAAAAAAAAAAAAAAAAAAAGTTGTAGAAATAAAACGAAACTGAAAGTATAAGCAAATAAAACAGATATTCAATTAAAAAAACATTTTGAATATTTAATATCATACATTACTAGCCAAGAGGTTTGGGTTTCAATTTTCAAATTAATTTTGTTCAATATTTATGGCTATGGATGTTACCACACCTGATGGCCTTACAATATCTCTATGTTGATTTGGAATTTTATTGCCACATCATTGGTTAAAATTGAATGCCACGAAAACAAAAAGTCGATATCAATCAACATATCAAAAATCGAGTGGGCAATAATCATAATGTTGCTATTTTTTGAAGCCATTGAAAAAACACGGGCCAAATAATATGGTCAAACCTTATCCGGATAAGCCTCAATTGGGTGGACTTCGATCATACGGTCTAAGCCCTACTCAATTGGGCCAAATTTCTCATTATGGTTCGTGCTAATTTCTAATCTTAAATCTATGGCTATGCGTTAATTACTAACTAATAATAATTGATTTTTTTTAGGAGGGCTACATGGTGCCAAGAGACCATTCTGCAAGCATAATTTCACCATATCGTCTAAAAAACAAAATGATCCTCCAGCTCCACCACAACCACAACCATAATGACTCTCCACTCCAACAACCAAGAAACGCTCTAATCACCACCTACATTCGACTGCCATTCACATTCATCCATTCATTTGTCAGTCTCTACTTCAATCTTTCACTACTTAAAGCAATCATAAGATCCGCAATTTATTAAGTATGTTATACTCACATATATATGTAAACCGAATAATTATTGTAATAAAAGAAACAGGTTTAATTGTCTTGTATTAACATCAAATATAGCAGTAACAAAAGCAAACACGGAAATTGAAAATACTGTTGATTCTAATCAACGGTGGTAACCTGTTGCCATTCTCCATCAACAGCTTCTTTCCACATGGTGACATTATTATCCCCAGCAGCCACAGCCAAAAGATTACCGGTTAATGACCAAGTTACCCTCCAAACCGGAACCTTAAAATCAAACAAAACCTTCCCATTCCAATTATCACCTTCTTTCCCCACAGTCCATATCACAACAGTCCCATCCTCAGAACAACTTGCAATAGTCGATTTCGGAAGCCCCAAATTCGGGGCCCACGCAACACCCCGAACCCAATCCGTATGCATTTGTAAAGCTGGAAAACAGTCCATTCTCCAACTCCCATTGGATAACTTCCATACCTTCACCGTGTTATCGCATCCCCCAGAAGCCAGCTTTTGAACCGGTTCAAAACTACCCGACCCGACCAAAGCCCCGGGAGCCATCGACGGGGCCCACGAAACCGAAGTCACTCCAACCGGGTGAGCCTGGTCGATCCGTGTGGTGTCCCACCCGCCATCTGACCTGGCGGTGTGGACCGTGATGTTCCCGTCGGAAGACCCGCACGCCAAACATAACCCGAGCTCGTGTGGGGCCCACGCGATGGAGTTGACCGAGGATTTATGGTCGGTGAAAGTGTGGACCTGGGTCCATTCGTTTGGGTTGGTTTCTTTCCAGAGGATGACGGTTGCATCGTAGGAACAGGATGCCAGGAGGGACCCGAACTTTGGGTGGGCCCACGCGACTTGCCAGACTGGACCGTTGTGACCGGTTAAAGTAGTGAGGTGTTGGGAAGTGGAGTTGTTGGTGACACCGATTATTTTGATGGTGGAATCGGAGGATGCAGATGCTACTCGTTTTCCGTAATAGTCCATGCACACATCATGGACAGTGTCTGTGTGACCCGTTTCGATTTTTTGTGCAGGCATGTTACAAGATAACTTTAACACGGACCTACATTTAAAAAAAAAAAATAACTTTTGATAAAACTAGCTCAAATATGTCAAATAACATAAAAGCTAGCTTATAAACAACTTTTTGGTTTGCCAAACATGACAACCTAAAAAAGCTCGAAAATAAGCTAGATGTAGTGTGCTAAACAAGTTTCTCGAGAAGCAAAAATAACTGTAAACTATGCATTGATTGAATTTTTAACAACTTATGTCCTAACATTCACCTTGGTCCAGTTAAAACTTGTATGTCTTGCATCATTGAATTATTATTTATGATTATGAATGTGGTGTTCTACTATTGTTTGGTTTGATAGAGCACAACAGCAACGTTGAATTTTGTAATGCAATAGAATATGGATTGGAAAAACAAGGAGGATATCAAAAACTTGTTGCAAATGACGTTATACATGAACCATGGTATTAATTTTCTTGATGCCTTATCTGTATTTTTGAATAACGAATGAGAAGAGTGGATATTGTTTGTGGTTATTTTGTACAATTCTTTTTTACTGGTAGATAAGTTGGTGGTTGTGAGGAGGTGCATAATACACACCATGAGAACCATTGAAGAGAAAATCAATGGCAACCACTAATATTAGCATCAAGCTTACTATTTTTCTTTAGTTTTCTACAAGAGTCTAATGAATCTTCAAAACTTGCATTCTAGGTTATAGGTATCAAGGTATGGTGCATGTTATCAACAAATAGGGGACCTATTAACTCTTGAGATAAATCTACTAAGTTTTGAACATCAAATGAGATAAGAACAACTTACTAACAGATAAAGAAAATAGGGATAGTTGCATATTGTTTCAAATAACATATAACTACACCCTAAAATCAAAGAAAATACAGTAAATAAACATCACCTACAAGCAAGTGTATCAATTATTACCTACAAGAACACTATCAATTGCTGAATCCACAACAAAATATGATGTAATGGAATTGTGGAGAGCTTATGGTTGAGATTTTATTGTATGAATATTACTCTCATATGTTTACACACCCAGCCAAAAATTCATGGAGGACACATGATCTCATATTCTCAACTCGACTTGAACAAGTTACCAGGGCAAAAAGGAAACGGAAACGCAATAGAGGTGGATAGAAACGAAATTCATGTATCAACAAGTTATTACCTAATAACAATATATGAACAAACACGACACAGATACCAGGTAGACGATCAGACAAAGATGTAGGAAAATATACAATTATACAGGAATGCACATACAATCAGTAGAATATCAGAGAGGAAACAGAACAGAAGACCAAATCTAGAGATTATCAACGAGGGGAAACTAATGGAATTCATCAAATCACATAAATAATCAATTAAACTAAAACAAACAGTATCCGAATAGAGTAAATAAACATAGACCGAAAGCACAAATCATCAGCGATTGATTATACACGCCTAAAAGGATTCTATTCTGAAGAAATAAACATCAATCAACCACATAAGAATTATTATCGACAAACTAATTATCACGCCTCAGTAATTAAACGAACGTACTTACAGCAGAGGCAGAAAGCTCTAGATGTGGAGATCAGAGATGGTGAGACAGTAGCTTCGGCGCCAGAGATTTCAAACAGCAGAGCCACAAAAATCTAAATTTGTTAAGCGGATGAGTGAAAGAGTAGTTTTCGCTGTGACGATCTTAAATGATTAACAGTAGAGGCAGAATAATGTAGATGTGGATTTCCGATGTCGGAGCTCGTAAGAGTGCCCTCCGTCGAGGTTAGGGTTACATGGACCGATGGATGTGCTTTTCCGTTTTTGAAAGATATTGTAGTTTTTAGAGCAAATTACATAAATGATCCCTCAAGTTTGGTCAGAATCATATGTTTGGTCCAATCGTTTTAAATTTGATAGTTCGCATTTTTATGGTTTCAAACAATTACAATATTGATCATTTTTGTCTAACTTTGTTAGAAAAGTCTGTTAAATATGTGTACAGTGACCGATCGACTCCTATTTTATATTTTTCTTGTTATTTGTTATTGTATTACTTTTATTAAATTAATTTTAATAACAATAAAATGAAAAATCTATAGATCATCACCACCAAAAACTACCGTATACAACCATTGTTTATGTCTTTTTTTTATTGTCCGTCGTTTTTGTTATTTATTTTTTATGAACCCCTAACCCAACCTCATCTAACGTCCACCACCTAATATTGTCATCGACCACTGACCACCATACTCTCATCCATCAACAACTTGATGGGTTTTATGCATAAGAAACATTCCTATGTGCTCATACAAACCCTAATGCTTGGATCTAGGTTTCACTATTGAACATGCTTTGATTCCAAGACTTACAAACCCTAATCTAGCATATTGACAACAAAATTAACATATAGAATCAGATCTAGATGTTTACCTCTTCAAAAGTTGGCTTAGATCTTCTCTTTCTTCTTCTTTTGAGCCTAGAGTCACAAATGCAACTCCTCTAATGGTTCACAAACCCCACAAGCAAGAAGGCAATATGAGAGAGGGAGAGAGAGGCTAGAAATCGGCCTAGGGTACTCTTAGAATCAAGTGGTAGCCGAATTCAAAGCCCTAGGGGTCATATTTATACTTACAGGTTACTAGGGTTTCAATCTAAACCCTAATGGACAGCTTAGCCACCAAGCAGCCCATGAAACCTTATGGAATAAGGCCCTTGGACGAAAATATGATGGTTACCCATCATAATTTCGTTCCCCCTTAAGCCAATTAGGTTTCCTTAACCAAAAACTCAACTATCATACATTTGATAGTTTATACCCCTTTATTCAATTAATCTCTTTTGACCACTAAATTAATTCTTAATTAATTTATGACCAATACTAATTAAATAAATATGATTTATCCTTTAATATATTACTCTTATAATATATTAATAAATCATAATATTCTCTCTTTCTCCTTAAATTACCTTGTCAAGTTGCTTTGGAGAAGGCAACCTAAAAGGACCATGCACAACCGGGTCAAGTACATACCAAATATAGTTACGGGCTTAGACACTATTCCAACAGTCTCCCACTTGGATAAGTCTAGTAACTATATCTCACATATGACTTCAGAATCCGATTAGCAATCGTAGCTCTTATACTTCACTGTCAACTCTGATCAACTTGTCCTTTAGATAAGGGATCGTATAATCCTCTGTTCTGGATATCATGTTGACAATGCTTATTGTCCAACAAAAGTTCCTTGATTTCCGATTTGTTTGACATAGAATTTAGTTGAACACATCAACTTCATTCTGATCGGGCCCGGCACATAAGTCAAACCAAATCATCAAGTGGCCAATATATCACTTTTATTCTCATAGAATAAAAGGAACAGATCAACTTCGACTCATATGCATCTATTATTTACTAATGGATCACACACAATAATGTGTTTTATAACATCAAGTTACTGATGCGTTTACACATTATCAATGTATAACCAACCAGCAAACAACAACCATATCTCTAAGTTTTAAGACTATATGATGTTATCGCTTTGCGATCACTTAAGATAAAACACCACCAAGTGATACAGCAAACTCGGGTTTAATCCAATGCTCAACTCATATTCATAAGCACTCATGAACTTTGCAGCAAACCTTTGTTGTGTCTAAGACCTTTTAGACAATCTACAACCAATTCATGACAGTCTTCATTCATATCTACTTCCAAAATATGACCGACTGTGGACCTTTTGAATAATCATATCATTCAGGAAGTCAAAACATGCAAAATGGAAACAATAGATAAATAACCAACATAATATAGTAGCTTTACTCATAAATAACACAATTTATTTATTCATCGAATGTCAAGTACAAACTATCTATTACACATTTCCTATCTAATCCAAACTTATATCATCCTTCAGCCCAATGCTCCTAGCGTGCTGCAAGTGTTTGACCCTACTCAGTCCCTTCGTAAGGGGATCTGCTGGGTTCTCTTCTGATGATACCCTCTTCACAATGAGGAGTCCCTCTTCTACCCGATGTCTGATGAAATGGTATTTTCTGTCAATATGTCGAGATCTGCCATGATCTCTCGGTTCCTTGGTCAAGGCAACCGCTCCTTCATTATCACAGAAAATTTCCATCGGCTCCTTTATGGATGGCACAACTCCAAGGTCTCCAATGAAGTTCTTCAACCATATAGCCTCCTTTGACGCTTCGCTTTCCGCAATATATTCTGATTCGCACGTTGAATCAGCTACGGTCTCTTGCTTGGAACTTTTCCAAGTCACTGCTCCTCCATTTAGGGTAAAGACCCAGCCTGACTGCGATCAGAAGTTATCCCGATCCATCTGAAAACTAGCATCACTGTACTCTCGTACCCTTAAGTCATCACTCCCACCGAGGACTATAAACCATTCCTTGGTCCTCCGAAGGTACTTAAGAATATTCTTAACTGCAATCCAATGAGCTCTACCAGGATTCCCTTGATATCTGCTAACCATGCTCAAAGCAAAGGCCACATCAGGGTGAGTGCAGGTCATAGCGTACATGATAGAGCCTACTGTGGAAGCGTAAGGTACTCGACTCATATCAGCTATCTCTGTCTCTATACTCGGGCTGTGAGTCTTACTCAGCTTGGTATTGCTTTGGATTGGCAACTCCCCTTTCTTGGAATTTTCCATACTAAAACGCTTTAGTACCTTTTCCATGTATGTATCCTGACTGAGTCCTATCAGTCTCTTTTCCCTGTTTCTTACTATTCTTATTCCCAGAATATAAGCAGCCTCTCCGAGGTCCTTCATAACGAAACATTTCCCAAGCCAGGACTTAACCTCCTTCAAGGTTGGGACATCGTTTCCTATGAGTAGTATGTTGTCGACATACAATACGAGGAAGCTTACTATACTCCCACTGGCTTTGACATACACACAAGATTCATCTTTGCTTCGCAGAAAGCCAAACTCTTTAACCTTCTCATCAAAACAAAGATTCCATCTGCGAGATGCTTGTTTCAATCCATAAATGGATTTCTCAAGCTTGCATACTCTATTTGGATGCTTCGCATCGACAAAACCCTCTGGCTGATTCATGTAGACATCCTCAGCCAACTTTCCATTAAGGAAAGCGGTTTTCACGTCCATCTGCCATATTTCATAATCATGAAACGCAGCTATGGCAAGCATCACCCTAATAGACTTTATCTTCGCAACTGGTGAGAAGGTCTCATCATAGTCAACTCTGGGAGTTTGAGTAAAGCCCTTCGCAACCAATCGTACTTTATAAGTATGCACTTTCCCATCCATGTCCGTCTTCTTCTTGAAGATCCACTTGCACCCGACTGTCTTACGACCCGGTATATTATCAACCAAATTCCAAACTTGGTTGTCGTACATGGACTGAATCTCGTTGTCCATAGTCTCTTTCCATTTTGCAGACTCCGGGCCTGCCATGGCTTCCTTATAGCTTCTAGGTTCATCCAAATTTACTAGTGTACTATCACTAATAAATGTATCCCCTTCAGTAGTAATATGAAAACCATAAAACTGGGGTGGAACACTAGCCCTAGTGGAACGTCGAAGAGGTAAGGACTCGTCAACAGGCTCAACAGGAGTTTCCTCCTCAAGTTGAGTGCCAGTGTCAGAGGTTCCTTCGTCACTTTGATCTTGAATTTCTTCAAGTTCAATTTGCCTCCCACTGTCTTCTTGGCCTATCAATTCCTTTTCTCGGAAAACTCCTCTTCTAGCAACGAAGACAACATTGTCACTCGGTCTATAGAAAAGGTAGCCAAAAGACTTATGCGGATAGCCGATGAAATAACACTTCTCACTACGAGGCTCTAGTTTGTCGTGAGTCTCTCGTCTTACGAAAGCCTCGCAACCCCAAACCTTGATATGTGCCAACGAGGGAGCCTTCCCTGTCCACATCTCGTGAGGAGTCAGTTGGATTAGTGTCTAAGTCCATAACTATTTTGGTATGTACTTGACCCGATGGTGCATGGTCCTTTTGGGTTGCCTTCACCAAAGCAACTTGATTGGAGAAATAAATAGAGAGAGAGGTTATTATGATTTATTAATATGTTATAAGAATAATATATTAAAGGAGAAATCATATTTGTTTAATTAATATTGGTCAATAATTAATTAGGAATTAATTTTGTGATCAAGTGTAATTAATTAAACTAGAGGAGCTGAATTGTAATTATGTGATAGTTACAAAATAAGGTAAGGAATATCTTATTATTAGGGTGAACGAATTTGAGGTGATAAGGCCTTAGAATTCGACTATGATAAGGATTCAAAGATTATCTTATAGGTTGCTTTGTGGATAAGCATCTAGATAAGGATAATGACTGAAACCCTATCTGAACACCTATATAAACACCCCTTGGCACATGAATTCGTGTATCCCTTCCCAAGAAGTCCTAAGGATGAATTCTAACCTCTCTCCTCTCTCTTTATACCTTCTCCATTTGCTCTTGGTGTTTGTAAGCCATTAGAGGAGTGACACTTGTGACTCTAAGCCTTCCAAAGTCAATTCAAGGAGATTTAGGATTGTTATTGCTACATAACAATCAAGGTAACATCTTAAACCTAATTATATGTTAATATCGATTTCCATATGCTAGAATTAGGGTTTATAGTCTTGGATTCAAAGCATGTACAATAGAGAAACCTAGATCCAAGCATTAGGGTTTGTATGAGCACATAGGATGTCTTATGACCAAAACTCATCAGTGGTATCAGAGACTAGGATGGTTTCAATTGTATTGATGCATTGTATATCTAAAAAATTTGATTTTTTGGTGTTCTAGAGGCTGGACTCGCCAAGTCCATAGCTGAACTCGCCGAGTCCAGGCTTGACTCGACGAGTCAACTCGTCAGATAGTGCTTATCTCGGGATTTCTTGCTGTTTTTACATATGGGTAGTTACCTTATCATGTTAGATCAATATTAATCTGAGTATATGATATATTTGACTATATTTTTGATCTAAATGAAGATATTTATCAATTAATAAGATAATTGTTTCCTTATAAGATAATTGATTAATTATGTTGAGTAAATTGATAAATTGTTTTGCAAGAAATCATTAAATAAATCAAGTATGGATAATTATGTGATTAAATGTTAATTATTTGTTATTTGATCCTTGTTGTTATGAAAAGTTTCATATTTTCCCCTTTTGGTTTTATAGTTTAAATTTGAACCCAGAAGTTTTGTTGTTTTGAAATTTAAATAGTTAAAACCCTAATATTTTGAAAAAAAGGTTTCAAAACTTGCCTTCAAGTTTTGGGGTTTAAATTTTGATTAAAAGTTTAATTAGGAATGTTAAATTCTAAAACCCTAGTAATATTTTGAAAAGTTCAAATACACCCTTATGGTTTTATTAATTAATTAAGGAGTATAATTAAAAGAGATTTAATAAATCCATAAAAGTTTAGGTTAACCATTTAATTGAATTAAAAGTGTAATTGTTAAAGTTAACCACATAGTATTTTAAAAGTGTAAAATGCGCCCTATGCTATATATAACATTAAAAGTCTAACATTATATATGTATAAGTAAAAGTCAGTCTTACCGTTAGTAGGCCTCATTCACGAAGCTGGTCTATAAGGGGTGTTTAAGGAAATTGCCTATAATATGGCGATTGAATGGGTATCCACTCTTACCCACCGCACTCTTGACTAGTGGAGGGTCGTTAGCCGAACGGGTAGGATAGGACGAAACCTTCCATTATAAGTATAATGAATTACTAAAGTAACTAAATGTTTTTCTAATTCCCAATCTTAGTTACTTAGGCAAAAGTGAATTGATGCAATTCCTTGAAATTACACTTTGTGCCCTTGCGAAGATGTTAGTGGAGCGTGTGTGGTTAACCGGCACACTTAATGGTTCTAAGAAAAGGTAGCAAAAGGGTGACTCGATGTTTGTCATAGTTCGGTGGAGCGTGTGTGGTTTACCGGCACATCGAATAGGTGACTGTAACATGTGAGGGCACCATGTAGTTTGCATGGTTATTCACACCCGCTTTGTGATCCTCGGCATCCCAGTCACAAACTAGAGGGGCATATCGAGATTTAAACATGCCATTGAAAGTTCAATGAATCTCAAAGGATCTAGGAGTTTTCATAGATTTAAAACTTAAATTCTTTTTCGTTTTTCATGGTGGAAATTAGTGAATCGTCATTCACTTACCTTCAAATATTCTGCAACTAGATTACGACATCCCTTTTCTAGGTTGTAGCATATTGTGTTGGGTCCTAGCCTTAGTATCTCGTTTGGGTGATTTGCTAAGGACTCAATCTATCAACTAACTTGAATTTGTTTTCTCCCGTTTTGTAGATGTCAAAGTTCGACAACTATGGTCTTCCCAAATCACGTGGAACAAGCATTCCACATGAAGATGATATTCCACGATTCGATCGAGGAAAAAGAAATCATGCTTCACTTCCTCCTCCTCCTCTAATTATTCTCCCTAACCCACAAGATTGTAAAATTGAAAGGTTCAATATCACTAAGGCCCTATTGGAAATGAAACATGAAGATGGTAAATCCGTGTGTGCCCACGTTCTAGGAATGAAATCACACATCGATAGGTTGATTATGTTGGGTGTGTCATTTCCCGATGAGTTGGCTGTGAACTGGGTTCTGCAATCACTCCCTGAATCATATAATGAGTTCAAAAGAAAGTATTATATAATGGATCATGACGACAACCTCATTGACCTAACTTACATGCTCATTGCTGCTGAATCATAAATGATTTGGCGAAGCAATGGAGCATATTTGTTGGGAAAGTCAACCGACCATGCTTTCGAGGATGTTCTAGGAGAACCGACCTGCGTTTGCTGCCAAAAGAAAGGGCGTTGGATACAAGTCTGCCCAAAGAGCCTGAAGAGTCCAGAAGATGGGAGAGTCAAAGTGTATGGCTGCGCTTCAGGTAAAATCCACTATCTAACTCCGTTAAGTTCCTATTCATTGATCCTTAATACATGATGTGATAAGATTGCATTTGAATGTTTTGCAGGATCGGTGAAAAGAAAGGAAGCTTGATAAGAGAGCAAGACGAATCTAATCACAAGAGATGGATCCTGATCGCATGGACTTGAAGATTGGATTTTGAGCTTAGATAGTTATGATAGAGTTGTTAGAAATTTTCCTTTTACATAGTTTTCAATAGATTTTGCATTGTAAGGACAAATGTTTTTTCGCTGCTTTTATAAATAAAATAAATTTTGTTTGACTTATTTATTTATTTATTTACTTCCTTGCAATGAAATCGTTATGAAAATTGATGTTTGCATATTTCTACAACGAATGGATATGATTCTTAGTTATGTTATTTATGGAAATGTCGAGAATTTACCAAATAGGGAGAGTTTCTCATCGCCCAATTTTCAATTGGACAAAAACTTGGAATCATGCAACTTGGTTGCACGATGAATGAGAAATTTCATATTTGGAAATTAGACAAATTTGTTGACAAAGTGTCAAGTGAAGGACTAGGAGATCGAGTACACAAAGTTGTGTGTTGATCAAGTTCACCATAAGAGTAACAAAGATATTCGTCATGATTTACTAAAGGCTTAGTAAATATGATTACACTTACAAGATTAAGTATAATTCGGAATTGATTAAAAGGGTTTAAATCAATAGCAAAACGAATAAGAATCAAGTAGGCAGAAAGATAAAAGTTTCTCCGTTCTAAGAAGAAGGGAGAGTACCTTTTATGCTTTATGATAGGTCTTTATGATTAAGAACCATATCTCAATTGATCCTCTAAGTGAGTCTTAGTACAATTGTATGTTTATGAAGAGGAATCAAGGATTGAAGAAATGGTTAAATCAAGAAGTTCATCATACTTCGTTCCAATAACAAGTCTTAAAGTTAAGATTGTGACAATGAGTGAAAAGTGTTAGAAGGTTTATAACGTTCATCAAATGTGGAAAGTTGTGATGTCTTGGATAAGACAAAGACCAACTAGGACCAATTTATGAAGTGTTTTGATAGAAGCTACACTAACTCTTGAATATATGTTTTGTCAAGAAATGGTTATTGACAAGAGAATCTTATATGTCAAGGAGTCAGTGGGAGTCTTAATGATCTTGAAAGGTTTCAAGAACAAATCAAATAAACCTTATCGATCATCACTAGCACACGAGTTGAAGTTTTGCAACCTATCGTGTTGACATTATTTTGTTTCTGTGTTGTTCCATTTGAGTTAAGTATGCATATGAGTCCTATGATTTCTCATTTTGAATGCATAAAAGGCAAGGCACCTGAATCAATGAAAGGTACATTGATAGGAAAAGGTGAGTTGCTTAACTACTTGGAAGACGTGGTGGGCAGCTGTGCTACCATAAGGCAAGAAATCAAGATTAAGAAAGTTCGGTCCATATGAGTTTGAATTTGTCATAAAATTTTTTTTTCAAATTCACATGGATAGGAACATATACACCATTAAAATCTAAGTGTCATAAGATTTCCTCCTTCATGAAAATGATTGTGAGAAAATGCTTTCACTAAGAAAGATTTTAAGAAGATAGTGATTGTAAAGTTGCATTCTCAAATTCAATTATGGTTACGGTATCCCTTTCCATGATTTGAATTGTGAGGTTTGGCAATTAGTCTTAATAGTTTAGACACACATATGAACTATCTAAAGCAAAGGTGTATAAGCTTAAGAGGCCTTGATAAAAGATTATCAAAGCATTAAGTATTAGAAACATGGACTTAAGAAATTCAATAGGTATTGTTTTCTGAAAGTTAAGATGTTTGTGAATACATGTCTAAGCTAGTGGGAGCATAAGTGTTATGTTTTATAGTAATCATCATGATAGTGGGAGCATAAAAGTTATGATTGTATGATTATTATGGAAAGTATTGCAAGTTGGCAATATTAATTATAGAAAAACAAGAGTTATACCTTGCAAAGTCGTAAGGGTTGTAAAGTTGTTTTGCTATAATTAAGGGAGAGAATATTATGCTTCATTTCAAATCTAAAGACTTAGGTTGAGAAATGTTAATAAACTTAGCCAAAGGTACATAGTGTGTTCTTAAAATTTCGATTATGATTGCGGAATTCCTTTTCACAATTCGAATTTTGAGAACATAGCAAATAAAACATTATGCGTCGTGTCCCATACGCTTCAGGTATAGGATCGATTGCAAATGCTTTAATGTTTGACCATTCTAAAATTTTCCAAATGTCTAGCGCATTTAGAGGGAAAAAGGGACTACAATTGGTTTTGACTAAAATAATTAAACAACTATCAAAGGACAATCCAAAGTTCGATGAGGATTGGTCGCTTGTGAGTAGTTGGAAGTATAGTATTGGAAAATATGGAAATGTTTCCATATTGGATGGACCATATCGACATCATTACAAATAGAAAAGATTCTATTAAGAATGAGTTGTCATGAGGAAAATATGGAAGCGTGTTCATATTAGGAAGTAAATATTGAAAATCTATGTCTAGATTAGAAACTTTTATGCAAAAGGATGTTCAAAGGAATGTACTTTGAGAGAGAGACATCATATCTAAGGAATTGTCTTGTAACAATGTCCGATAGAGGACTTTGTAATATTATTGGCAATAGTCTTTGTGACTTTGGTGCAGTGACATTACGAAAGGATCGTTGCATAAAGTGTTAGAATCTAGCATATTCTATAAGTAGCAAGAATTTGATATTCTTGCACTTATGAAAAAGGATTTTGAGTTGTAAAATGAGAATGATTGGAAATGTGTTCAATTTGTCTATTTCACAAAAGTAAGAACCATAGGTAAACATTGTGTGCATGCTAGGAGCATGGGACAAGTGTTGGAATTCAAGTAAGAAGTTGATTACCCGAAACGACAAATAATAAGTAATCAATATGGTGATAAATAAAAGGCGTTTTATTTATACTCAAAGGTTTGAGGCCATATGGGATTAGTATTATTCTTGTGTTTCACATTTGCATGTTTTGACTTCCAGAATAATTGAGTTTATTAAGAATAATCGAATTATTCGAACGGGCCACAGTCATTCATATGTTGGAAGTAGATCTGAATGAAGACTGTCGTGAATTGGTGTGTGGATTGTCTAAAAGAGTATTAGACATAAGCAAATGTTTGCTGCAACGTTCATGAGTGCTTATGAATATGAATTTGAGCATTAGATTAAACCCACGCTCACTTGGATCACTCCATGAATTGTATCACGAGTGATTGGTGAGACGATAACATCTTTTATTCTTGAAACCGAGATGTGTGAGTTGTATCTTGCTAATCGGTTGCACATTGATAATATGTAAATGCACTAGTAACTTGGTGTTATAAAACATATTGTTGTGTGTGATTTAGTTAGTGAGTGCAAGAAAGCATTGTATCAAAGTTTATCCGTTCCTTTTATCCACGGTAGGATAAAAGCGATATCTTTTGGGCCCCTTGATGGTTTAGTGATGACAAACGTAAATGCACGGCCGGGCTAGGGCTAATTTGATTTATTCAATTAGTCTGTCGTCATAAATCAGAAACCAAGAAGTAGTACAAAGAGAATGATTCGAAATCATATCTCATACGATATCTAGAATGGAGGAATATATGATCCCTTATCTAAGGACACGCGTATTTGATAGGATCGGAGTTGACAGCGGCTTTGGAAAGCTACGATTGCAGATCAGGATCTGAAGTCATACGCATAATAGTTATTAGACTTATCCAAGTGGGAGACTGTTGGATTAGTGTCTAAGTCCATAACTATTTTGGTATGTAGTTGACCCGATGGTGCATGGTCCATTTGGGTTGCCTTCACCAAAGCAACTTGATTGGAGAAATAAATAGAGAGAGAGGTTATTATGATTTATTAATATATTATAAGAATAATATATTAAAGGAGAAATCATATTTGTTTAATTAATATTGGTCAATAATTAATTAGGAATTAATTTTGTGATCAAGTGTAATTAATTAAACTAGAGGGGCTGAATTGTAATTATGTGATAGTTACAAAATAAGGTAAGGATTTTCTTATTATTAGGGTGAACGAATTTGAGGTGATAAGGCCTTAGAATTCGACTATGATAAGGATTCAAAGATTATCTTATAGGTTGCTTTGTGGATAAGCATCTAGATAAGGATAATGACTGAAACCCTATCTGAACACCTATATAAACACCCCTTGGCACATGAATTCGTGTATCCCTTCCCAAGAAGTCCTAAGGACGAATTCTAACCTCTCTCCTCTCTCTTTATACCTTCTCCATTTGCTCTTGGTGTTTGTAAGCCATTAGAGGAGTGACACTTGTGACTCTAAGCCTTCCAAAGTCAATTCAAGGAGATTTGGGATTGTTATTACTACATAACAATCAAGGTAACATCTTAAACCTAATTATATGTTAATATCAATTTCCATATGCTAGAATTAGGGTTTATAGTCTTGGATTCAAAGCATGTACAATAGAGAAACCTAGATCCAAGCATTAGGGTTTGTATGAGCACATAGGATGTCTTATGACCAAAACCCATCAGAGTCTTGGAAACCTTCTTGGTGGGAACTAAGTTAAGTATGTGGGCGGCAGTCTCTAAGGCATACCCCCAGAAAGCTATTGGTAATGAAGTCCGACTCATCATAGAACGAACCATGTCCAACAAGGTCCGATTACGTCTCTCAGCCACACCATTCAATTGTGGCGTCCTCGGAGGCGTCAATTGCGAAACGATTCCACATTCTTTTAGATAGTCGTGAAACTCAAGACTTAGGTACTCTCCTCCTCGGTTTGACCGAAGCATCTTGATTTTCCTGCCTAGCTGGTTCTCCACTTCATTCTTAAACTCTTTGAACTTTTCAAAGGTTTCCGACTTTTTCTTGATCAAGTAGATATATCCATATCTGCTATAATCATCTGTAAAAGTCACGTAGAAGCGGCAAGCATCCCTTGTGGTGGATCTAAAGGGCCCACATACATCGGTGTGTATGAGATCCAATAAACCCTCACCCCTTTCACAAGTGCCAGTAAAGGGTGACTTGGTCATCTTCCCAAGTAAACAAGACTCACACGTGTCATTGTCCCTAAGGTCGAATGACTCCAACACTCCATCCTTTTGGAGTTGGGTTATGCGTTTCTTGTTGACATGGCCAAGGCGACAATGCCACAAGCATGCTTTGTCTAGACTAGTAGACGAATCAATATTCAAAACATTATTTCCAAAATTATCAACGATCATCACAGATTCATAAATCCCATTACAAGGTAATGCATTGAAATAAAAGACACCATTCAAATAAACGTTAATAGAACCATTACTATTATCAAAAGAATATCTGAAACCTTGTCTAAACAACCCGTGAAAAGAAATAATGTTTCTTGCCATATCTGGCGAATAACAGCAATTTTCTAAATCTATTCCTAACCCATTACTCAACACTAAAGAATAAACACCGACTTTGGTCACAAGCGACGATCTTCTGTTTCCCATAATCAGGTTCATCTTCCCATGTTCCATCTCCCTACTTCTTTTTAGGCCCTGCATATCAGAACAAATGTGGTAACCACACCCTGTATCAAGAACCCATGAAGTAGCAAATGATGAGTTATTACATTTAATAGAATACATACCTGCAAATGTGGGCTTGATCTTCCCATCTCTTATGTCCTATAGATATTGTGGGAAGCTTCGCTTCCAGTGGCCCTTTTGGTGGCAATAGAAGCACTCTACTTCTTTTGGATCGGAAAAGGGTTTAGTAGGGCCAGCTTTGGTCCCACTTGAGGACGAACCATCACGGGGTTTCCCCTTATGGTGGCTCTTACATGGAGCCTTCCTCTTTTTACCCTTTCATTGACCTATCGCAATCACAGGAGCGGCCACAGCAGGGGACGGTGCAACGGATCTATCTTTGAGGTTGCTCTCAGCAGTCCTCAAGAGTCCTTGGAGCTTGCTCAAGGAGACCTCCTCTTTGTTCATATGGTAGGTCATCCTAAACTGATTGTAGCAGGAGGGCAAGGAGTGGAGGATTATGTCTATAGCCAAATCCTCATCAAACTTAACATTAAGTTTGAGAAGACGATCAACATACCTCTGCATTTTCTGCAAATGAGAGGTTAGGGATTCTCCACTCCCCATCTTAGCGGTGATCATGTTAGTAATGATCTCATAGCGCTCTTGCCTCGCGCTCTGGTGATACCTGTCCAGCAAATCCTGATGCATTTCATATGGATACATGTCCTCATAGGACTTTTGGAGTTCGAGGTTCATGGTGGCCAACATGATGCAGTGAACTTTCGTGGTATCACGCTCGTGGGCCTCAAAGGCGGCCA
Organism: Lactuca saligna; assembly: GCF_052625555.1. Taxonomy (NCBI): domain Eukaryota; kingdom Viridiplantae; phylum Streptophyta; class Magnoliopsida; order Asterales; family Asteraceae; genus Lactuca; species Lactuca saligna. The sequence continues at coordinate 43,020,990 of NC_136420.1, read as the reverse complement.
ATTCCTCGGGAGTAGCAACATCTGGGATGATCTTCTCAAGCTTTTCATCGAGGACATATTCCTTGTCCTCGTAGCGTGTGATCATGTGAATATACCTCATCCACTCGTTGAAGTTTGAACCATCAAATGTCACTTTCTGACATAAGTTCATCAACGAGAATGACCCAGAAGCGTTGTTGTTGTTGTTGTTGTTTGCAGACATCTGAAAAAGAAATGAACAAAGTTTGATTAGAAATGAATCCCTAATTAAACACCCAAATGAGAAATTAGGGCTAGGATCCAACAACATTATTTACAACTTAGAAAGGGATACCGTACTCTAAAAGTAAATAATTTGAAGGTAAGTGAATGACGATTCACTAATTTTCACCATGAAAATCGAAAAAGCAATTTAGGTTTTAAATGTATTGAAAACTCCTAGATCTTTGAGATTCATTGAACTTTTCAATGACATGTTTAAATCTTGATATGCATTTTAAATTTGCGACTGGGATGCCGAGGATCGCAAACAAATTTGTGAATAACCATGTGAATCAACGTGGTGCACTCAATGTCTTTATCACCCAATCAATGTGCCGGTAAACCACACACGCTCCATTGATCTATGACAAACATCGAGTCACCCTTCGCTAGTAATGTAATCCCCAAATTGATGTGTCGGTTAACCACACGCGCTCCATCAACATTTGACAAGGGTACGAAGTGTAATTCCATGGATTAGCATCATTTTCACATTTTACCCCAAAGTAACTAGGAATGGGAATTTGTAATCATGTAGTTACTTTATAATTAACATTATACTTTTAATGAGGAGAAGGTTGCCCTATCCTACCCGTTCGGCTAACGACCCTCCACCAGTCAAGCAAGCGGTAGGTGTGAGTGTACACCCATTAAGCGCCATTTTATAGGCAGCAACCTTATACCCACCTTATAGACCGGCTTCGTGAATGAGGCCTACTAACGGTAAGACTAGCATTTTAAGTTATACATATATATATATATATTAACTAAACTTGTAATAATATATAATAGTATAGGGTTGAATTTTAAACTTGTAAAATTCTAAGGGTTTGAAATTTAAATTACTCAAAATTAAACTTTTAATCATAAATTCAAATTTCAAAACTTGAGGGCAAGTATTGAACTTTTCAAAACATAAGGGATCAAATAACAAATAATTCAAATTAATCAATTAATTTCATAATTATCTATATTTGACCTAATCTTAATTTTAGTCATTAGATAATTACCAAATAATTTTAAATAATCCATATTTATCACATAAACAACTAATATTAAAAGATTTGAAATTATCTATTATTTTGGCAAGGATAAACACTTAATTAAGATAAAATTCGGATTTTAACTTCATAAAACAAATTAAGCATCAAGTCCAAGTCAAAACAACAGCCAAAACCCGAAAATCCCTAATTCTGACGAACTGACTCGCCGAGTCAGACCTGGACTCGCCGAGTAGGGGTCAACTAGCCGAGTCCAGATACTGACTCGCCGAGTTGAGTCGGACAGGGACCAAAAAATCGATTTTCAGCAAATAAGGCAATTAAGCATCACATTCAACTGAAACCAATCAAGGCTCTGATACCACTGATGGGTTTTATGCATAAGAAACATTCCTATGTGCTCATACAAACCCTAATGCTTGGATCTAGGTTTCACTATTGAACATGCTTTGATTCCAAGACTTACAAACCCTAATCTAGCATATTGACAACAAAATTAACATATAGAATCAGATCTAGATGTTTACCTCTTCAAGAGTTGGCTTAGATCTTCTCTTTCTTCTTCTTTTGAGCCTAGAGTCACAAATGCAACTCCTCTAATGGTTCACAAACCCCACAAGCAAGAAGGAAATATGAGAGAGGGGGAGAGAGGCTAGAAATCGGCCTAGGGTACTCTTAGAATCAAGTGGTAGCCGAATTCAAAGCCCTAGGGGTCATATTTATACTTACAGGTTACTAGGGTTTCAATCTAAACCCTAATGGACAGCTTAGCCACCAAGCAGCCCATTGAACCTTCTGGAATAAGGCCCTTGGATGAAAATATGATGGTTACCCATCATAATTTCGTTCCCCCTTAAGCCCATTAGGTTTCCTTAACCAAAAACTCAACTATCATACATTTGATAGTTTATACCCCTTTATTCAATTAATCTCTTTTGACCACTAAATTAATTCTTAATTAATTTATGACCAATACTAATTAAATAAATATGATTTCTCCTTTAATATATTACTCTTATAATATATTAATAAATCATAATACTCTCTCTTTCTCCTTAAATTACCTTGTCAAGTTGCTTTGGAGAAGGCAACCTAAAAGGACCATGCACAACCAGGTCAAGTACATACCAAATATAGTTACGGGCTTAGACACTATTCCAACACAACTATCTATTACAACCATGGTTTTAATCTCAAATGCAAAATCAAAAATCAGGAAAGTTTACAATTTTGTGTGTTTTAAGAGGTTTAATAGAGACTTTATTTTTTATTTTTTATTCTTAATAAAAAAGTTGGTTTTGTCATAAAAACCTCCGAATTTACATAAAAAATCGGTTATGCCCAAAATCGATTTTTTTTGCAACAGATGCCTCACATTTTGCCCTCATGTTTCATTTTAATGTTTTTCACTGGTTCCCCTTTCCCAACCGGTTACATCCCCCTTTGCAACCGGTAACCTTGTTAAGACACTCTTCTCCGTTTCTCCTCTGTTAACAAAGTACACTCTGTCAACATTGAGATACGCACCCTGCCACCCTTCCATGCTACTACTTTTCCAGACGTAGGTAATAGGAACTCAAACATTAAACTCCATATGGTGAAGCATTGTTGTTATCTGAAGCACTCCATCTGGTGAAGCATTCTCGTTGTTTGGAGCTAGGTTTGTCGAATGGTAAGAAATTACGGTATGATCATGGTTTTTGCGAGAAATCACATTCTTTAATTGCTTACTTTTCATGATAATGGTTGCAATTGTGTAGGGGTTAGAAATGGGTTTTTCAAACGATGGTTACGACGACCCATTAGCAGGAATTTACGAGTCATTTTCTGGGATAAATGAGATGGATTTTGAGCTGACGGGATTTAAATGGGTCATGAACCACGGCAGAAGTTTGTATCAAGGCTTGATAAATGTAAGGATCATTTTCTTAACATTCTACTTTGTGATGTGAACATCATAAATGCAAGTATGACTGATGAGGTGAAAGATTGAGTGGACCATGGTAATGCTTTGCAAAGCGATGAGGAGGCAGAGGAAGTAGTCACTAATAACTACAGAATACATTATCCAAATGTTAGGTGGGATAAGATGGAATCTAAGTTAGAGGATGTGTTTGAATCACCTGCACAATTGAAATTATGTGTGACAAACTACGTAGTAAATGGAGGCTACCAAATATACTTTTAAAAGAGTGGCAATAGAAGAATTGTTGCAAGATGTAGTAAGAGACATGAAGATAATAAATGCCCTTTTAGACACTATGCAACTTGGATGTACAATGATAGAACCTTCCAAGTTAAGGCAATGAATTCTGAGCATCTTTGTTCTATAGTGTTTAAATTTAGGTCTATTGTTACCCCAAAATGGATTAGAAGACACTATGTTACTGAGATAACAAATAAACCCAAGGTTAAATTTAGGGAGATGATCAGTGACATCAAACAAAGGTATAAATGTGTAGTATCTATAGGTTAGTTAGAAGGGAAAAATAATAGGCAAATGAACTGATTGAGGGTAAATCAAATGAAAATTATGCAAAAAATTGGGATTATGCCCAAGAGTTGTTGAGATCAAACCATGGGTCTACATGTAAAGTTGGTGTTACTAACAATCCAAATGAGAAAAATTATTTTAAAATGTTTATATTTGTTTCAAATCTTTAAGTGTTTGTTGAAAAATAGGGTGTAAGAAGGTAATAAGCTTAATGTGAATTACTCACAGCCATAGGTAGAGATGCTGATAACCAAGTGTTCCCAATAGCTTGGGTTGTTGTTAATGTGGAAAATAATGATAATTGGACCTGGTTTCTGGAGCTTCTGAAGGATAATATTGACCTTGGTACTAGTGTAGATTTGGTTGCTATTTCTGATCAACATAAAGTAAGTTCCCTTATAATCATAGTGTATTTCAATTTGGTTATTTTAATATGGTTAAAAATGCTAACATGATATATTTGTACATGAGAACTTGATGACACTTCACCAGTTGAGATGGTAATTTAGTTTTTCCCTTTATATAGGTTTATTATTGCTTGCATCAGGACTTAAATGAGGATGAGCCTGATATTGATGAAGGTGAAGCTGACTTTGTAAATGATGTTCTAAATGATGAAGGCGAAGGTGTTGAAAATCAAGATGATGGTGATGTGATTGAAGGTGAAGGTGACGGTGTTAATGATGGGAATGAGATTTTTGATGATGTTCTAAATAATGAGGTTGTTGATGATGGGAATGAGGTTGACAATGATGGGAATGAGGTTGATGATGAAGGTTATCGGATAGTGCCTAAGACAAGGAAAAGAAAGCCATCAAAGAGGATCACTAAATTGAAGCTTAAAAAGACAGATTTTGATAAAGATGGGAGTGGTTCCACATTTTCAAATCCAGTGAATTTGAAGTAGTTAGGTATGTATATGGGGGATTTAGGTGGGGATGGTATAATTTGGCATTTGCATAGGAAACTCTTTTTGGTACATTTTGTACATCTTAGTTTATACACCCACTAAGTGCACATTTCATCGAGTTGTTCTCATGGCATTTTAGGTTGCCTTTTGGGGATATGTTTTAGGCAATTTGGTACAAATGGAAGGATGGTACATGTTAGTTGATCTTTTGTAATCTTTTATATTGATACATGAATATGATGTAATGAATCCCCCATTATAGTTATAATATGTTTGTTATGTTTATATTGTTTTTTATCCGTACCATATGCATCTATATTACGTACCATTTGTAACTACATTTAGCCAATTTCATCTATAGTATGTACCATATGTTTGTTATGTTTGTTATATACCATTTCATCATTGTACTTTACCATTTGCATTTCACAAATATATTGCAACTAAAATCTTCATCCAAAACAACAGTTACTAGCCAATTTAAGCATTGTACTTCCATTTGCATCTATATTATGTATCATATGTTTGTTATGTACTTTACGATATGCATTTCACAAATAATTTGCAACTAAAATCTTCATTCAAAACAACAGTTACATAAGCATAAATATTTTTACATAGCCAATCCAAAAGTCGATCCAAACATTCTACCAAAAGCCAATCCAAAATGATTTACATCTTTAAAGCAACTATTGTCACCATTACAAAAATAAGAACTAAGAGCCCTACAATTATTTCTACCGAAGTCTTCAACTGTCCATGCCCCTGCCCCTGCTTTGTGTGAGTTGGGTCGATAATGTGGCCATCTTCCTCATTGTATCATTTGAAAAAAACACAGTCCTCTCCTTTCACCTAGAAAAAATAATAATTGGTATAAATTACATACCTTTTTTCAGGGTTTCTCAAGAAATTTTAAAATTAAGGTAAACTGTTTACCTGGTAATTAGGGCACCTATAAAACTTTTTTCCATAGTTCTAAGGTGCTCAAGCAACAGATACCTTACACACATCTCCACAGTCACATCTAACTATTCTTTTCTTTCTTGATGTTGGACCACCTTGGAAGCTTGATTTGGCAGACGAAGTCGACATTTTACAAAGACACAAGGTAGAAGACGGGGGAGAGGATAGAAGATGGGAGAAAGACTTTGGATTGATGTTAAGGGAAGACGATGATGTTTGGGGGTTAAAAAGGGGATGTAACCGTTTGATAAAGTGGAACCGGTGAAAAACATTAAAATGAAACATGATGGGAAAATGTGAGGCATCTGTGGTAAAAAAAAAAAATCGATTTTGGGCATAATCGATTTTTTATGTAAATTCGAGGGCTTTGATGACAAAAACCATAAAAAAAAATTGTATTTTGCCTGTCACTTGTTGCAGTGGAGCTAATACATTTTGTAAATTGAATTTGATCGTTAGATTTATAAAAGTTAGATATCATTGCATTTGTTGGTATATCAATATCAAAGGTTACTGAATAAATTGTCGATGGATGGAGGTAAACACGAAAGTTTAAAAAGCCGAGAGATGAAAATGACATTTTATAAAGTTCAAAGTCGATGGGACAAAGTGGCGTTTTACAAATCTGAGGGGCGGTAACTGTAGGAAAATCATATTATATATATAGTACGGGGGTTAAACATGAATGTTTAGAAAATAAATGGGTGAAAGTGATATTTTACAAAGCAGAATGGTAGAAAATGTTATTTAACAAAGTAGGGAAGTTTAAGAGATGAAAGTGATATTTTACAAAGTAGAAGGGTAAAAAGTGTCTTCTACGTTTTACAAAGTAGAGAAGTAAAAAGTGTCATTCTACTAAATATAGGAATGGCAACCGTCTTGGTTTTTAATATATAATTAATTTTAAATAAAATATATTAAAAAAACATTTAAAAAAATGTAACTTTAATTAAAAACATACAAAAGTCATTTTACAAGTGAAATTGGCCAAAAGGATTAGCGTCTTAGTTTTAAAACCATAGGAACCGAGCGCATATGAATTTCAATAGTTGTCTTTATTACGTCTCGAAACCATATAGATCAATCATGTAACTCTATCTATGTATAATGACATAGGATGCAGGATAAATCACAAGAAAACATATATACAAACACTAATTTTCAACAACAAATGTATACATTGTACAATGTATAATAATTATGTATTTTTATATTTTTGTTTTGTATTTTTTGTAATCTTGAAATAAGGAAATAATAATAAAATCTTAGTTTTTTTCAAAATAAAATTAACTGTGTATAGTTTTCATTAATCTTAAAAATAGTAAAAGTTGATTATAAATAAAAACAAATCATAATAAAATATTAAGTTTGTTTGAGTTGCTAATAAACCAACACAAAATAGTATTGTGTTTGTTTGGATCACCATAAGAAGACATTCTAATAACATGTACTAAGGCAATGGTTCTTTTATCTATGTCTTTTTCTTATTTCCTGTGGCAGAGTTTGTTCAGTTTTTTATCTACCTAAAATTTGTAATTTTGTAATGGTGAAATATCTTTGATTCCTTATTTTAGGGATCTCGGGGAAGGGATGCATTTGTATTTCCCAAATGCATGGCATGGTTTACCATAAGGGTAACAAACTTAATCAACTTTGATCTAGAATCAAAGGGTTGTAGGTAGTGGCCCATATGTCAAGAGTTGTGATAAGGTGCGCTCTAGCGAATTTGTTAAGGGTTTAGTGTATGCTTGAGGCGAATGTGTACAATTATGAGTATTCGGCTTAAAAGTTAATCTAGAAATCATCTTCTATAGCTTGTAGCAAGAAACAAACATGAAAAATTCTTTTAACTCATGAATTCCTAATGTTATTAGCATTTTCATACCTTTCATGTGGATTGAAATGCTAATACTAGTTGAAGGTCAATCATGTAAATGTAACCTAGTTTTTGGTTGAAGTGTTTGAATTAGGTTTACAAAAATCTGAAAACAAACATGATAAGTTTTTACTAAGTTACAAAATCAAACCTGTCTTTCAAAGGTGTTTGCATCCATTTATATATGATCGAATTCAAATATTCTACCTTAAGTTTCAGTCTTTCAGATGAAACCGTATTTGTTTTTATATAATCAAATATATTTATTGATTCCTATCATGGTAAAACTTCTTAATAAAAAATCATGATTTTATTATTTAAAAATGATTCATCAGCCATATGTGTATATTCTAACATCAAACCCATGAACCATCTTTAATCCATTTTATCATTTTTTGTACCGAAATGATATTATATGATATACATACTACTTCATCTTCAATTCATTACAACACTTTAAACATTAAAAAAAAAAAAAAAAAAAAGGCTTTTTTTTTCAAACTTATACAGATTTTCAAAAGTACCCTTTTTATTTATATTTTTATTTGAATATAAGCTTTTTTTCCAAATTGTAACCATTCTTTTTTTTACCGCCTTAAGTTTGTAGATTATATAATTAGACAATTATATGTTTTATAAAATATATTATACGTCAAATATATGTTTTATTTAAGTATATAATATGTTTTAAAATAGCATTAACTTTTTAATAAGTTATGAAAATAAAATAAATTCAATACATACCATAATTTAACATCAATCCAAATTATATTATCATAAGTTACAAATATTACATATGAAATGCCATTATACAAACAATAAACTATAAATGAATAAAATTCAAGATTGAATGACCAAATTATACAATAGAAACTTGGAAAACAAATATGATTCCGTTTTGGTGTAGAAATTTGTGTTTGATTGGAACAATTTTATACCAGATTTGGTGTAAAAATGAGATAAGGTGTTGAGTTGTAGATGTACCACATCTTTATTTTATTGTTATGCAAATTAACAAATTAATGCAAAAGTAAAAGAATGATTAATCAATTGGGGAAAAATCGTTATTTATCAACTATAGCATCAACACCCATGGAATCCCAAGTTAATTAGACAAAAAAAAAAGATCTTTCTCATGTTCATGGATTGAGGGAAGAATGTTGCAGAAACTAGCAAGAAATTCCAAAGGAGAATAATTAGAGTTAGGTTTAATTATAACTCATCTTTCTCATGTTCATGGATTGAGGGATGAATATTGTTCTTTTTGTTGTAGTCATCTGCAAAAACATCATCAAATGAAGGATCTCCTGGTCTTCGAAAAAGCCGATCCCCAATCTTAATCTCATATGCCTCGGGTTGACTTAATATAAATTCTTTCAACTGAATAATCAATCAAAAGTCAAAACACAAATTAACCAATGAAATAAAATACAAAAAACAGGGTAACAGTATAAATGGTTGAATTTGAAAAAACGAACCTCTAGAGTGTCTTGACCTTTTTCCAGAGTGAACATGATTGTACTCACATCAACACCCATAAATTTCACCTCAATGGCTCCTGTTCTTGCAATTTTGCTCCATTTCATTGCAATTTCTGTTATCATATCCTGCAAAGTATGAATTATGAAATCATGATCCATCCATCTTCCAGCTATATTCCTCAAAACAGCAATCCTTAAGTATATTCCCTTATAAGATTATTATGTTAACACAAAATTGATAAGTAAAGTAAGGCATATGAGAGCAGTTATACCACCTTCTATGACTCTAAAGTTTAGGGAAACCCTTGTCTACTTCTCTAAATTTGACTAATTTGTAACTAACTCTGATTTTTGAAATCTAAACACCCACCCGAAATATCAATGGCATCAATTGCTGAAAAAATCCACAAAAGTAACGAGTTCTATTCCAGGACATACAAATTGTGAAAAAATTGTTGGCTGTAATTTCGCGATAGATGTTGCTTGTCTCTACTCTCTATTGAACAGGTAAACAATGAACAGCGAAACAATTACGGATTATATTTGTTGACAACATGCATTGTTCAGTATAATTTTGAGTGAAACTCTGGTTCTAGACTTATAGATCTAAAACCTAGCCTGTGATAGATGAAGAATCAAGAGCTGCATTTTGACTTTTTTATGCTAGTCAGCATTTTTTTAATACTTTCTATAAAAGATAATTGATAAAAGTAGGTTTGATATCAGTTTCTTGAAGTTGAGAAAATAACGGATTTGATCGCTCAAAAACAAATCGCAGCTCATCTAGGGTAACCATAGGGAAAACTTGGAATGCGGATGCAGTTTATCGATTATCAAAGAGAAGAAGAATCAAGCTACCGGAGTTCGCCGAACGCCAAACCGAAGCTTAACGAAGCCAAATGACGGCCCGTGCTGACGTTTCATCATCTCATCCTGCATCTTAGCCAAGTCCATCTCCGAGAAATCCGTCGGTGGCGGATCAAACGGCTCTTCTGCTACTTTCTTCTTCCGTCCCCATTCCTTCCACGCTTCATCCTCCTCGTCGTCCACCACATCATCTAGTTCATCAGGAATATGAATCCTCGCATTTTTCCCGCCTAATACGCCGGTGTTTCCAGATACAATTAGAATCACAAGGATGAGTAGGAGACGGATGTGGATCGTAGAAGACACCGCCTCCACCAGCGCCGCCGCGAATCTCGTATGAGTCGCCATTGATTTCGCTGTCTACTGTTTGTGATATGGAACTCTATATATACTGCTCATACATATTAGCTAACAGCTTTTCCAACTGAAAGCAGTCTTCACATACGCACCCTTGGCGCATATTAGCACTGTGAAAGTCCCCGTATATGAACACCCTTTTAGGTGGGACTACACAATTTAATGACGAAATAAAATAAAATTTTTTTTTTTTTTTGCTTCACTCCATTAAACAATAAACATGAGAATAAGCCATTATATTTTCACCATGACATCGTTATATAAAAGAAAAACAATAACTTGTGATTTTTAAAATTGATTTTGAAAAAGTGTAGATTCCTTCGTGCCACTCATAGATTTGGATTCATCATTGATTTTGAAAGAACATTTTTAGACAGATTTGGATTGATCATGTTAGCATTTATATATTTGCCTTCGTGCCACTCATAGATTCTTGTTAATGGTAACTTGAGGCTTGAAAAAGGGCGATATATTTCCATATTCTTGTTTATTTTGGCCATGGATGGTTTTATGTGGCTATTGAGATGATATTGATGTTGGGTTTTTACCATGTGTCGAGATTGGGAACGTCTTGGTAGCTTTTATACAATTTACAACCTTATTATTGTAATGCAGAAAAATTATCATATGCATAAAAAATAGTATATTTTGCATGAATAAACTATTCGTGTGAAAAACATCATAAATGATTATCATCTGATCTATTGCCGTTCAAAAAAAAATCATCTGATCTATTAAAAACTACATTGTACTTTTATATTACATAAAAGTTATAAATACTTTATAACAAAAAAATCATATACAATTTTCAAAAGGCAAATCACTTTTTTATGCAAACACTCCAATTGGATACAGAATTTAATAAACTCCCTGCCTCATAATGATACAATCCTTTAACAATAACAAAATTAAAAAGCTTTTGAATCAAATCAGCATTATTAAAATTTTAAAACTAATTGTTAAAAGCTACACTTAGAAGTTGTAATTCACAGATGAGCCTCATCGAATTGGTTTTTTATCGGACAAAAGAGAAAAGTATAAATAACAAATGGATGAACATTATACACAAACCGACCTTAGCTCAGTTGGTAGAGCGGAGGACTGTAGTTGGTTAAATGCTGTTATCCTTAGGTCGCTGGTTCGAATCCGGCAGGTCGGAACTAATTTTTAATATTTTGCATTTTTTCGTGAACTTGTTTTAAATGTTTTATTTATCTTATTGAAAAACGGCATGGTGACTTTTCTTACTACAAATTATATTTTACTTTTTGTAAATAAAAATCTAATATTTTACGTTAAGGTCGTAACGAGTGGATGCCGAGATGCATACTAATGGATTATGTTCACTTGATCCATCTAAAATTTAAAAATTTACGATAATTTATATATATAAAATATTCAAAATATACTTTAATTATTTTGATTGAACTACCCAATATGTTTGGAAAAAATGAAAGAACTATAGATAATAGAAGGCATATTATATTTTTGATATAATGGTCTCACATTGATATAATTAAGAAAATTGCTAAGGGTTTTCAATTATAAATAAATATTTATATTTTCAAATTTTTACACCATAAGCTTATTGGTGTCTAGTTTGGACCAGCTAACTCTAAGTATAAGATGGTTTTTGTTAGGAAAAAAATAATAATAATAATCGATTTTGGCTCGATCCTTTCATCACCAATTTTTATTCATGTGGAACTAGTTATTTTTCTAGTTGAACCCAATTTTCTCTTGAACCATCTCGGTTAAACTCGGTTAGTGAACCAAGTGGTTTTCTGTTTTAGATTTGGAAGATAATTAATTTTCGGATTAACCTCGAAGTGACACGTGGCATGATCAAGGCCACACCTTCTTCCGCACGACTTGCCACAAGATCGCGACACCTAGCATGAGTACACCTAGTGTAGCTTGTGTACGCCCAACGTACTGCAGTATGTCCAGCGTACACCTTGTGTACACCCCGCATATTCGGTTGTTGGCAGTTATAAATAGATGGCGTTTTTCACTCTTTTCTTCACACTTCTTCAACCAATTCTCTTCCAAACCTCCCAATGTCTTAAGACCTTTTCTCTAGCACTTCCTAGGTGTTAGAAAAGAAGCCTCGGAGCGCCATAAAGCCCCGAGAAGTTGAGCTTTCGACTTAGAAATTCTACCCACACAAAGTCTGGTTTCTCACTAAACCACCTGTAAGTTGAGTTATGCTTACCATACTTCAGGTATAACTTATGTTTAAGTTCATTATCATTATTATGAACATATAAACAAGATTTATCATTATTATGTTTAAGTTCGTTATATTGATTGATCTACTTACGGGGATGATATCTAGGCTGGATTTAGTGAGGTGTTTAAAGTGGGATTTCCAAAGAGTACACTTCGTATACCAAACAGACCCTACCTCCGATATGATTCTACCTGGTTGTTCCTTACTTGATAGATTTTGAAGTAGACTTTGAATTAATGGTGAATCTAGGCTAATAATTAGCTGCAATAAATATTAGACTAAGACACAATAATAATGATATTAGGTTACGTCAAAGGAAAAGACAATTGTTAGAAGCGAAGCGTTGTCCGAATTTCAAGTCGTCACGTTAACAAGTGAGTGCATAATTACTTTCATTTTACACATAGATATGAAGTATTTAATTTTAATACACACTATATGTGCTTATTATCTGTTTTCCTGATATCTATGCTAGATGAATGATTTATACATGTTGTATTTGATTTAAACTGTGTATGTATTTTTATACCTATAAATAAATTACGTAAAGATAGGTAGATGAAAGATGATATGGATGATGAGTGTAACAGCCCGAAAATTTCAATAAATTTAAACCTTTCAAAAGCGACTTTACGTATTCATATGGTGTCTAGGGCCTAGATCTCAGTTGTTATGTTTTAGAGTGAAGTATTATGGCTTTTGGGTCAAGATTTAGGTCTTAAAGAACTAGGGTTTGAGCTAAACCCATTAAGAAGGGCTATTAACCCTTAAAAGGACACTTTCGATATGTAGATGAAGTATGGGGCTTAGATCTGAGGGATAAGAGCTTAATCTATTGAGATGGCTCAACAGAATGAAGAAATCGTAGAGCTCATAGAGGAACTCAACGAGTTGGGTCGAAGAATTCCGAGTCTGTAAAGGGTGAAAACTCGACGAGTTCAAGGATGACTTGACGAGTTGATTGGTGAAGTCTCGATTCTATGGATAGGATGAACTCGACGAGTTGGATTGTGATTTCAGGGTTCATGATTCATGGAACTCGACGAGTTAATGGACCAACTCGTCGAGTCAAACCATAATGTTGACTTTGACCAAACGTTGACTTTGACCAGGGTGTTGACCTTGACTTTGAATTTTACCAAAGTTGACCCTTATGGGAGTTATGAGTATGAAAGGGGTAATTAAAGGAAATCTTGTATGTGTAGGAGTTTGATTGGAGCTGATTCAAAGTTGAGGACAATTTAGCAACTTCACGATATTTGAGGTGAGTTACCTTTCAATAGAAGTGGGTCGAAGGCACCAATATCGACCCACTAGTAGTTGTTTATAGTTGAGATGATTGTGTTTGTGATAATTGACTAATATGTCACTATCAGTTGTGATTTATGTGCTAGGATGCTATGATATTATGCGATAGTGGTAGGATGGGTGAAATAGTCATCGGTTACCATTTGAAAGAGACCGAAGGGGTAGACAATACCCATATATGCCTAGCAGTATGTTTATGGTATGTTATTATGTGGTAGTGGTAGGGGTGAAATAGTGCCCATAACCGGTTGAGATAAACCGGAGGGTAGGTCGGGCACCCATATATGTCTGACAGGGGTAGGTCGGACACCCCAGTATGTCTGATAGGGGTAGGTTGGGCACCCTTGTATGTTTAATAGGGGTAGGTTGAGTACCCTGGTATGCTCAACAGGGTAGGTCGGGGACCTAGATATGCCTGACAGTATGTCTGTTGTATGGTATGTGGTATGATGGGGGAACTCACTAAGCTTTGTGCTTACGTTTTTCAGTTTTGGTTTCAGATACTTCCTCTTTGAAGGGAAAGGAGGCGGCATGACTGCAGCGCATCACACCTGAAACGACCCAAAAATACAACCCAAAAATTTCGTTTTTCGATATAATCAAAACCATAATCAGAGTGTCATATAATAAAACCATATGTGATGTATTCCAACATAATAGAAAACATTGTGGGGAAACTGTATCATACTACGGCAAATCAAAACAAACTAAATCAATCCCAGGCTAAAAGCTAAAGCTGTGGTGTGTGCGATGCTGTCACCCCGAGCTCTTCCCTTTGCTTGCGGAAGTACCTGAAACCAAAACTGAAACTGTAAGCACGAAGCTTAGTGAGCTCCCCCAAACTACCACATACCATACAATAACATATAAACACATATTGGGCCTTGCCCACTGCATCGGGCCGAAGCCCGGAAACTGCATCGGACCGAAGTCCGGAACTAACTGCATCGGACCGAAGTCCGGAACTGACTGCATCGGACCGAAGTCCGGAACTGACTGGGACCTTGTCCCCTGCATCGGACCGAAGTCCGGAACTAACTGCATCGGACCGAAGTCCGAAACTAACTGCATCGGACCAATGTCCGGAACTAACTGCATCGGACCGAAGTCCGGAACTGACTGACTGAACATGGCATAGCATAACACATCAACTAGCATAAACACATATACGGCATACTACATCGGGCCGTAGCCCGGAACACATAATACTTAACGCATAAAACATAGCACACAAATCCTGTTGGAGCCACGAAGGCATCGAACATACTAGCTACTGCATCGGACCTAAATCCGGAAACTACTGCTAACTGAACGGGCCGGCATTGTGGCCTTAGACCCGTTCCTACTGGAAGGAAACTCACCTCATAAGCTGGCTGCTGAGTGTGTGGCTCGGGAAGCTAACGGCAGCTGCTCCTGAATCTCCTCGGCTATAAGTCCATAAACACACTCAATCAAATACTAAACACTGCGCTTGGGGTAAAATGACTCTTTTACCCTCGGTCAAAGTCAATTCTCTTTTGGGCTGACTCGCCGAGTTGGGCCACCCAACTCGCCGAGTCCTACTCTCACTTTTCACTCCTACTCGCTGCTACTCGTCGAGTCTGGCATCGACTCGACGAGTACCCTCTTGATCCAAGAACTCAAACAATCTTCATCCGACTCGCCGAGCTGGATGAACAAACTCGACGAGTTGTTCTTGATCTTTAAGAAGATTGCCTTGGACTCGCCGAGTTGATGAACAACTCGCCGAGTCCCTCCATCACTGAGTTTACCCTCAACTCTCTGAGTCCACTCTCTAGCTCACTGGGTTCACTCGACACTGGCAAAAAATGAAGGAATCGGGAACTCGCGACCCAACTCGTCGAGTCGTTCTTCCGACTCGCCGAGTTGCCGCCATGCAACTGATTTTTACTTGATTTTGTTTGAATCCAATGCATACAATTGATAGATCGGAGTCCAATAAGCTGATTTACCACGTAAAGTTTCCAACTTTACGTGTACAACCTCATGAATAAGGGAAATAAGGCTAAAAGATGCACAAAATGGGTAGATCTATGGTTAACATGCAATATAACTCCAAAAAGACAGTAGATCTGGGCTCTACAATACCCCAACATTCAGATCCATAGATATTCCAACTTAATAAGACGTTCATGCACGTGTAAGGCTTGAAACAAGCATCAACTAGCTCTTAGGAGAGCTCTAATGGAAGTTTAAAGCATATAACAAGATGGAACTCCGAAAATACCTCAATTGACTCTGATTTGGCCTTGGATCTTTGCACTACAACACTTCTCCTTGCTTCTTTCTTCTTCTCCTTCTTCACACCTTCACAAAATGGCACCAAAACACATATAAGCTCTTCAAAGGAGGATTAGGGTTCTATCACTGCGTTCTCAGGGTGAGGGAGGCGAGAATGGGGGCTATAAGGTGGTATAAATAGTGGGCAACCCGGGGATTTAGGGTTTCACCCAGACGGATGGACTCGCCGAGTCAGGGATATGGACTCGCCGAGTCCCCGGCTCGCGCGTGCTCGAATTCGCGACCCTACTCGGTGAGTCAGGCTAGAACTCGCCGAGTCCCTCTTGCAAAACTTTACAACAATTACCAGTGAATTAACATACCGGGAACGGGTCGTTACAACACCATTATTTTTCTACACTATGATGTTCTTGGGATTTGTACTGTGATATTATTATGACTTGTTTTAAGCCGTATGACTTATGGGTTTTTATGATATGGGATAACTCAATGATGTTTTAATAATTTGTTTTATGAATTATTAAATTAAAAATTAAATTTTTAGCATTGGATTTTGGGATGTTACAATATTTCTTCCCAGCGGAGTACGCCCTGCATACCAAGAGAGTATGCCCAGCGTACACTGATGTTGAACAATAGTTGGGCACCAACTGCGTACGTGCAACGTACCACTAGGTATGCCCAACGTACTCAACCCAATCCCAAAACTCCGTTAAGAGCTTATTCTATTAAGTTCTTACATCCAAAATTCATACCTAAACCCAAAATGATGTTCTAAGTTATAAAGATTCCAACTTTAATGACTTTGCATGGCTATAAAGTGTTTAATGTCCAAAACGCTAAGTTCTTAACCCAATAAGACATCACAACTCTTGCATGAAATAGATATAAGGGACAATATCACATTTTTATAGTTCATAATAGCTTCATGATGGATAAAGTTACCAAATTTATCCATTATAGTGGTCCCAACAAACAAGAACTAGTCTTTAAGTCTCAAAGGGACCCAAAAGTTCATCTTTTTCAACTTAATCCATTAAGTACAAGTCTTCAACTTTCAGATCTGAGTCAAAATGATGTTTAGATTGATAATGTTTCCAACTTTATCCATAACAATGTCACAAACTTTCAAGATCTAAACTTTATACACTAAAATGATCAGAAGCCCATAACATCCAAAACTAGTTAGATCTAACAAATGCATCATCAAGATTCAAACTTTATACCTCTAGAAGATAGATCAAGGTGAACAAAGTCCAGATCTACAAGCTCCAAAGTAACCAACACTTCTCCAAGAAGTTCCTTCTTCTCCAAGGTTCATTATGCATACTCCAAAGCACTCAAAACATATTCTTTTAGCACACAAGGCTCATTTAGGGTTAGGGTTTCATGGAAGGGGTGTTGGAGGGGTGAAGGCTGAGAATGGAGTGGGTTTGGAGGAGTTAAGGAGCTTAAATATGGATCAACCCACGAAAATTGGGTTTGGACATTGATTGCGTACGCCCAATGTACTCAGGGTACCTCTGTACGCCCAACGTACTTAGTATAACCCAAAACTGACCAAACTTCAAACAGGCATAACTTCTTCGTTCTAACTCTGATTTTGACGTTCTTTATATTCACATAAAGGTAACGAGAAGATCTATACTCCTATAAACTCATCATTGCCTTAAAACTTTTCGAAAAAAAAATCCAAATTTCATAAATGCCCGAACTGACACTTAACTGAGATATCCTTTGGCGCCAAAACACAGACCGAACTCCCCCATGTGACTGACAAGTAGCACCGAATGACAAGGTCCAACTCTCGAATCACAGCTCTGAACTCAATCGCCTACAACCACCATGTGACTAACTCCATCAAAATCCTGAATTCCCTAAAATACCCTTAAAGTCAAATTTAGTCAACCATGGTAAAGGTCAAAGTCAACAGTTAAGGTCAACAATCCATGTTGACCCAACTCATCGAGTACATCTACTGACTCATCGAGTTCTTTCAGAACTCAGAAACCGCGAAAACCTGAATCAACTCGTCGAGTTCGTATAGTGTCCAGAAGGTCGAGGAAACCCCGAGCCAACTCACCAAGTTGGCATAGCAACTCGTCAAGTTTTCCTTGTCTTAACTCATTCAACCATCTCCCAATTGAGTCTAATGCTCCAAATTATAGATCTGGTCCCCTATGACTGAGATACCACATAAATTTGTTAACTTTACATCCATGCATGGCATCGAAGGGGGTAAAACACTCAAACATAGCTTAATAATGGTTTTAGGGTATGGAGGAGGGCCAATATTTGATAAAGATAACAACTTTCTGTCAAAAGAGGCCATGAAACGTCTAGATCTGAAGTTATAGCTACATGGCATGCTCAAATCCAAGAATGACTCTGATATAAGCTAATAATGACCATAAACTCTCAAATGAATAGATCTAACAAATAAAGGACCAATGTATCAACTTTATACCTCAAAATGCTTTCCACAACAGACAAACACAAGATCTACAACCTCTTCCTTCAGCCAACTTCTTCAAGCTTCTTGTTCATTCCAAAAAAGCACCAAAAGTCACTATCCAAGCTCACACACTCACACAATGAGGGAAAAAGCACGAACTAGGGTTTTCTTTGTACAAGGAGGCGATGAAGGAGGCTACCTAAGGGGTATAAGGTCCTTAAATCGGGTAAAACACCCTAAAAATTAGGGTTTCATGCTCAGCCACCAACTCGTCAAGTTGGGTCCTTCCAACTCATAGAGTAGGTCATGAAAAGTACACGACCATTAAAACTCAACACGATGAGTTGGCGCCTGTAACAACAGCAAAATTCAGGTCAAAATTTAAACTTTTATAAAACCGTAATTAAGTATACTAAGTGGTAGATATTGTAACAAGGTTTTCATACATATAAAGAACACTAAAATCCGAGTTATAACGAAGAAGTTATGACCATTCTAAGTTTCCCGACAAAACCGGCAATACGAAGCTACGTAAAAACGCAAAGTTTCAATAAAACACTTGTTGACCTTAGGTGTCTAAATGAAAGTCATAGATATCGTCAAACCGTAACCGTACATAAAAAGAACGTCCAAATCTGACTTCGTATGAGGAAGTTGTGATTTTTCTAAGTTACAGATATAGCAATAGACAACTAAAAACTCGAAATAGAGATTGAGAGACTTTTGGCCAAAACAACCTAAATGAGAATCAAAGGGATCCACAATTCTAGCACAACGGTAAAAATTCTGACGAAAACGGACGTCGGATGAAGAAGTTATGGAACTTTAACGGACTTTTCCTGTCCCGACCTATTAAAAATATAATATTAAAAATAAAGTCAAAACTAGCCAACGGAGTCTAAACGAAAGTTGTAGATCGTAGTCTCACATTCGCGTGGATATAAAGAACGTCGAAAACGGAGTTCGTATGAGAAAGATATGAATTTTTGAAGTTTGTTAATTAATTTAAATATACATTAAATTAAAGCCCGGTATTATCCGAAGAAGGAGTCACCGGTCCGATCCCTCGTACGCCCAGCGTACCGACGTACGCCTCGCATACCCGGATGCTAGGCTCCAGTTCGGCCACGTCGCCCAATGCTCCAACCGAGGATGCGGTCAGCGATGACGTCCCGTACGCGCCGCGTACGGGAGTACGCCCCGCGTACGTGTGCCCTCCAGCCCCTATATAAAGGATGCGAGGGTGCCGGCCAAAGTTGCTCAATTCCCTTCTTTCTCGCGCCGAAACTCTGCGTTTAAGCCCCCGAGACCCTCCCAACGCCCCGGTTTTCACCTTCAAGTCCGGAAGGAAGGTTTTGTGTTCCCGAGATTCCCCAGAATCCCGAGGAAAATCCGTTTCCCGAGACAAAACTCTGCCCGGTTTTCCATCTTGCTATCTTCAAACTTTCAAGTGAGTTCATACCCCTTTCAAACACACTTTAAGTACATTTTAAATGCTTTTATACTCTTTTAGGTGGGTGGGGGGGGGGGGGGGAATACAAGTAAACATACGGTTATTATCGTGTATTTTATAAAGTTCCACTTCGCTTGTTTTACCGAATAAATCACTTGGAACTCATTACTATTATGGAAAACTCCTGTCATACTTTGTGTGCATTAGACTTATGCGAAGTATATAATGATTTCAAAGTACCTTTCATTGTTAAGTTGTTTTATACATTCTAAAAACTTATGATTTATGCTTTGTCAAACATTGTGAAAAAGGATAAACTTTGCATACAAAAACTATCACTTTAATACAGGCTTAGTTGGGAATCCATGAGACGTGTATATCTTCAAACGTTACTTTTCTTTATTAGAAAGTAATGCTGCAAGTCCTGTCTATAACCAGAGTCTCCCGTTCGGAGAACGTGTCAAATGTGTATAGATCTATACGGGAAGTCATGATCCCGCGCCCTGACTGTTAGCTACAGTCCGTCTTGTGGGGTGACAGTTGTCATAGCGCTGCGACGCCTGAAGAACGTCGTTACAGGCATATTATGTTTAGTATGGTTATAAAACTCATCGGATATACAATTATTATGGTATTATGCTTTTATGAACGAGTAGCTATTAAAACTATTCTTCATCTAACAAATGCAATCTTCGTATAGCTTTATTATATAAAACTATGACACAACTTTTGAGAACGTCGGTTTCTTGCGATTTTCGGTCTTAGAGACCGCCATTTATGTTAGGAAAATAAGGGTTTTTCCTGCATACAAACCAAACAACTAATAGGAAAATAAGGGTTTTTCCTGCATACAAACCAAACAACTAATAGGAAAATAAGGGATTTTCCTGGTGCAATTATTTACAACTTATAACACGAACATTCATATGCATTTCATACTTTTATAAGAAAATAAGGGTCTTTCTTGGAAAACACAACAACTCGTATCTCAACCATTAGGGAAAATATGGGATTTTCTGGATCTAATACATTCACTTTCAACACAACAAATCACAACTCTTTACATTTGAAATGCTGCGTTTTCTGGAAAACATACACGAACTTTCGAATGGCGTACATTTTCTCAAAACACTACTCATGAACTCACCAACTTAATTGTTGACACTTTTTCTTTGAAGTAACTTGTATTCTTAGGGAACCGCTAAGCAGATTTGGAAATCAACTTTTGGGGATTAACGTACTGACGTTAATTACTTCTTTTGAAAGATGTTTATGTATTTAACTTTTGAACATGTAACGAATACAATTATGTAAACATTTGGAAACTTTAATGTATATGGTGGTGTGTACTTTCCTTTCTATGGACTGTTATGATAGTGAATATGACGTCCTCCGCCCCCGATCGTTTCCACCGTTCTGGTTTGGGGGTGTGACAGATTGGTATCAGAGCATTGTTTATAGTGAATTAAGTATATTAAAACCATTTTTGGTATACAACTATAAACGCAACTGGGCAAAAACACTCTGAGTAAGAGTCATACTTTTAAAATTAAATTTATTTAGTTTTTGTAAAGTAGGCATGCATTCATTTCATATTAATAACATGGTCAGTATCATAATTAAAACAATATAGAAGTATTATAAATAAGTTGTGCAGTGCAGGTATGCCTTGGGACATGTAATCGGAACTGGGAAGAATGTAGCCTGATCAACTACATTTGTCCAAGGGCCGACTAACGTATGCCAAGGAGTGTCTGCAATGGACAACAAATTTAAAACTTACCAAAAGCATATCGTTAAAGAACACTAAGGGAGTATTCGAGTGCCTTCAACCCTTAAACCTAAGAGTAAATTCCATGTGCTTTAGCTTATAGTCAATTCTTAACCCTATTCTCGTATAGACTCAAATGGCTGGATTCCATCACCCCGGTGACCCCTACTACCCCAACCAAGGTAATGGAGAAGGGATAGAGAATGATCCTGAAGAAGGAATACAAGAAGAATCAGACTCAGATCCAGAGAACAATAACCTACCCTTAACGACTCCAACTCAAAATCCTAATCCTCGACCAGAATTTCATGGCTCGACGCTCCTTTGGGCAACTAACCTGAATAGGTGGAGCCGCGAACAGGATCAACCCCTTCCATTCAACGGAGACCAAAGCTTCTACAACCTAAGCGAAGGGGGCTCAGCAGACAGAGCCCTTCCTATATTGGTTCGTCGGATTTCTTGCATTGGTGAACAAGGACGGACGACCATCCATCGAATTGAGGAAAATGATGCGAACACTGGAGTCAACACAGTTCGCATCCGACAATTTGGATTAGCTCACGGGAGAATCGTAAATCAAAATGAAGCGTTACAGAGAGAGCTAGCGGCAACTCAAACCGAAGTGATAGAACTTCAGGCACGCCAGGCAAGACATGAGCTATGTATGCTCGAGATGGAGCGTCAGTTGGCAGAATCTAAGGCCCATGTAGCCAGCTCACGTAACAAATAATACTTGTCTGACTTTCAAAATTTTGTCATAGCATAAGACCTCGGATAAAGTCCTTACTTTTCTTAACCTTGTAATCGGAGACCTTTAGATAGGTCAAATTTTCCTAACTACAAAATGTAATGCACCATGTCTTATAATATATGATGTATTTCCTTTATTAAACCCTTTGCATACCTCTCCAATTCATGAGTTTATCTACTCTCCTTATTAGTCGAACTCAAAACCCTATTCAGGGGTAAACCAAACTTCTGATATAACAAAACACTAATGCGCGACTTTCAAATCATTAAAACTTATAGTTCTTCTTGTTATTTCCTTATCTGAATCATGTCGCCAAAGAAAAACGATCAACCCATCAACCAAACATCAACTCTTCAGATTGATGCAGCTACCTTTCAAGCTGCAGTCTCGGCTGCCGTATCAGCTGTTCTGACCCACCTTAACGCTAACAACGCGAATGTTAGCAGGATTGTTAACAATAACTCCAATCCAAGTAACAATCAAATACCTCAACGAGCAACAAACTACCACGAAACCCCGAATCCCAATCCCAAGAATAACAAACGAAAGCTCTGGGCTAAAGCTAAAGGAAAATCACCCCAAGGGACGAGCAAAAGACAACAACATGTGGCAACCTTCACAGCCACGACATCTGTACATCCTACTACCATCCCTTCTGGTATCCCAATTGTACCTACACCAACTAGGCAGTATGCCGGGAACCTACCGGAATGCAATAAGTACGGCTTCCATCATCTAGGTAGTTGTCGTCCGTTACACTGCTTTAAATGCAACAAGAACGGGCATACTACCAATTGCTGCTGGACTCGGACCCAACACATTACCTCAAACACCAATGTCGAAATCTCTCGAATATGCCATCTATGTGGCGTAATGGGACACTTCAAGAGGGATTATCCAACAGAGAAGGACGACGGCGAATCCGGAGGAGTTTGACCTCAGAATGGAAAGAAGCAACGAAAGAACCTACTATAGTATACGTTCACTTCCAATCGTCAGTATTATGTATGTCTTTTTAAAACATGTTTAAAACTAGTGCAACTAGAGTCTTATCTTTTGCGGGATCCCGTCGGTATAGGGATGCTCGTACTGCGTATACTTACCTTTTGTAGTATACCTTATTCGCAGCAATAGTCTTATAGTAGTCTAAAGTGCTGTAACTCTGTTGATGGTTGCACGGTTGTGTTTTGTCTGTAAACATCTTACGTTCAAATCTAATGTCTTTAAGTTTCCTTATGATTCCGGCATTATCATATGACTTGATTCAATTTGATCCCCACAAAAACAGCTTCATACGTACATCTCTTCCTCCGAAACTTTCTTGCTAGCAAAGCCGTCATTCCAGAATACCAAAGTACTCGTGCATAGAGCACTTATTGTTTCTCACCCTTTCCGAAGAAAAATTCAACAAACCGCCCCGAAGTACCACACGTGTAGTACGTCAAGTTCAATCCAAAGACCCACAGTTTCAAGCCTATTTATATACGGCTCATATACCTGAGACTATGATTGATGAACCTGGTATGGTTTCTACTATGAACTCCAGGACGGAGACTTCCCAAGACTACGAGTGACCTTGCTGCCATGCAAATAAACTTAAAAGCGATTGGGACAAGGAAGACAGATAGAACAAAAGTACCTATCCTTTCCCTTAATTCATGAGTAACCATACTCGTACACCCAAAAGGTCGTACAACGGCAGCAAGCCTAAGTGCAACCGATGCAACTTTCATCATCACGGACCCTGCCGTGAAATGCATTGCGTTAGGTGTAATAGAAAGGGACACACCATCCGCTACTGCAGAGAACTAGCCCAACCAATTACTCCAGCCATAAATATAGGAGTAGACCGTGCTTGTTATGAGTACGAAGCAGCGGGACACTTCCGAAGGGACTGCCTGGAGTCGAACATAATGAATACTGGTGGAGGAGGCCGAGTATTCGCAATGGGCCAAGAGGAGGCTATTGCAGACCCCACGGTTATTCTGGGTACATTTCTCCTTGATAACTTATTTACGTACATTCCATTTGATAGTAGGGACGCAGAGGAGTTCCGTGAGTCACAAGTTTAATATATATATATATATATATATATATATATATATATATATATATATATATATATATATATATATACTCGAACGAACACCCCAACCATTAAACAAAACTTTCATAGTAGTAATAATGGAGATAGACTAAAAAGCACTGAAAACACACACGTAGAATGCACTATTTCACTAACGAACGTCTTACAATGACAAACCCGACACAAAACACCAATTGGTTTCTACTTCCAAAACCCCGAAGTACTCATGTGAGGAATCTTTACAACCTTCTCGTAGTATCCCCCAACAGATCATTTAGAAATACCACGCTTACAACAAGTCAAATCCAAGCTCAGAAACTAGCAGTGAATCCAACCATGAACTTCAAAACATGGCTGCCCAAATTCATCGAGTGAATATGCTAACATTTAGAAGAACATAAGTAAATAAACCCAAAACCGCACGATCCCGATCGGTCGAAGTGATAGGCGGAGTAATGAAGGTCCGCTGAAACACGCACATTAGGATCTAGATTCATAAAGGAACAAGAGGAACAAATGGACCATAAGCACTTACGCCTGCCCGCAAGTATTGGAGTCCCGTCAAAATGCGAATTTCGGGACGAAATTCTCTCTAACGGGGGGATAATGTAACAACAGAAAAATTCAGGTCAAAATTTAAACTTTAATAAAACCGTAATTAAGTATACTAAGTGGTAGATATCGTAACAAGGTTTTCATACATATAAAGAACACTAAAATCCGAGTTATAACGAAGAAGTTATGACTATTCTAAGTTTCCCGACAAAAACCAGCAATACGAAGCTACGTAAAAACGCAAAGTTTCAATAAAACACTTGTTGACCTTAGGTGTCTAAATGAAAGTCATAGATATCGTCAAAACGTAACCGTACATAAAAAGAACGTCCAAATCTAACTTCGTATGAGGAAGTTGTGATTTTTCTAAGTTACAGATGTAGCAATAGACAGTTAAAAACTCGAAATAGAGATCGAGAGACTTTTGGCCAAAACAACCTAAATGAGAATCAAAGGGATCCATAATTCTAGCACAACGGTAAAAAGTCTGACAAAAACGGACGTCGGATGAAGAAGTTATGAAACTTTAACGGACTTTTCCTGTCCCGACCTATTAAAAATATAATATTAAAAATAATGTCAAAACTAGCCAACGGAGTCTAAACGAAAGTTGTAGATCGTAGTCTCACCTTAGCGTGGATATAAAGAACGTCGAAAACGGAGTTCGTATGAGAAAGATATGAATTTTTGAAGTTTGTTAATTAATTTAAATATAAATTAAATTAAAGCCCGATATTATCCGAAGAAGGAGTCACCGGTCCGATCCCTCGTACGCCCCGCGTACCCGGATGCTAGGATCCGGTTCGGCCACGTCGCCCAATGCTCCGACCGAGGGTGCGGTCAGCGATGACGTCCCGTACGCGCCGCGTTCGGGAGTACGCCCCGCGTACGTGTGCCCTCCAGCCCCTATATAAAGGATGCGAGGGTGCCGGCCAAAGTTGCTCAATTCCCTTCTTTCTCGCGCCGAAACTCTGAGTTTAAGCCCTCGAGACCCTCCCAACGCCCCGGTTTTCACCTTCAAGTCCGGAAGGAAGGTTTTGTGTTCCCGAGATTCCCGAGAATCCCGAGGAAAATCCGTTTCCCGAGATGAAACTCTGCCCGGTTTTCCATCTTGCTATCTTCAAACTTTCAAGTGAGTTTATACCCCTTTCAAACACACTTTAAATACATTTTAAATGCTTTTATACTCTTTTAGGGGGGGGGGGGGGAATACAAGTAAACATACGGTTATTATCGTGTATTTTATAAAGTTCCACTTCGCTTGTTTTACCGAATAAATCACTTGGAACTCATTACTATTATGGAAAACTCTTGTCATACTTTGTGTGCATTAGACTTATGCGAAGTATATAATGATTTCAAAGTACCTTTCATTGTTAAGTTGTTTTATACATTCTAAAAACTTATGATCTATGCTTTGTCAAACATTGTGAAAAAGGATAAACTTTGCATACAAAAACTATCACTTTAATACAGGCTTAGTTGGGAATCCATGAGACGTGTATATCTTCAAACGTTACTTTTCTTTATTAGAAAGTAATGCTGCAAGTCCTGTCTATAACCAGAGTCTCCCGTTCGGAGAACGTGTCAAATGTGTATAGATCTATACGGGAAGTCATGATCCCGCGCCCTGACTGTTAGCTACAGTCCGTCTTGTGGGGTGACAGTTGTCATAGCGCTGCGACGCCTGAAGAACGTCGTTACAGGCATATTATGTTTAGTATGGTTATAAAACTCATCGGATATACAATTATTATGGTATTATGCTTTTATGAACAAGTAGCTATTAAAACTATTATTCATCTAACAAATGCGATCTTCGTATAGCTTTATTATATAAAACTATGACACAACTTTTGAGAACGTCGGTTTCTTGCGATTTTCGGTCTTAGAGACCGCCATTTATGTTAGGAAAATAAGGGTTTTTCCTGCATACAAACCAAACAACTAATAGGAAAATAAGGGTTTTTCCTGCATACAAACCAAACAACTAATAGGAAAATAAGGGATTTTCCTGGTGCAATTATTTACAACTTATAACACAAACATTCATATGCATTTCATACTTTTATAAGAAAATAAGGGTCTTTCTTGGAAAACACAACGACTCGTATCTCAACCATTAGGGAAAATATGAGATTTTCTGGATCTAATACATTCACTTTCAACACAACTCTTTACATTTGAAATGCTGCGTTTTCTGGAAAACATACACGAACTTTCGAATGGCGTGCATTTTCTCAAAACACTACTCATGAACTCACCAACTTAATTGTTGACACTTTTTCTTTGAAGTAACTTGTATTCTCAGGGAACCGCTAAGCAGACTTGGAAATCAACTTTTGGGGATTAACGTACTGACGTTAATTACTTCTTTTGAAAGATGTTTATGTATTTAACTTTTGAACATGTAACGAATACAATTATGTAAACATTTGGAAACTTTAATGTATATGGTGGTGTGTACTTTCCTTTCTATGAACTGTTATGATACTGAATATGACGTCCTCCGCCCCCGAACGTTTCCGTCGTTCTGGTTTGGGGGTGTGACAGCGCCTCCCAACTCGTCGAGTTGTCCTGGGAAAATACATATAAAGCTTAAAATTTATTCTTGAAATTTGGGATGTCACATATGTCTTAGCTGTTGTAGCGCCTTGGCCATGATCAGGATCAAACATGTGTCAAGATCCATTGTGTTAGTTGTAAAGTTTTTATTAATAAATTTATCGGGATCTCTGTTATTAAGAGTAAAAAAAGTTTCATTCGGATCCTGAATCTTGAGACAGATCGTTGAGGATCCTAGGTTGCCAAAGTTCAGGATCTTGGGATGCAAGACGGAGGGTGCTGCCTCATGAGGCTTGTAGATTTACTGTAACACCCCAAAATCAGTTAGG
This sequence comes from Lactuca saligna, assembly GCF_052625555.1. Lineage (NCBI taxonomy): Eukaryota > Viridiplantae > Streptophyta > Magnoliopsida > Asterales > Asteraceae > Lactuca > Lactuca saligna. Next base: position 42,993,033 of record NC_136420.1, on the reverse strand, counting down.
CCAAGAAGGAAAGAAAACCCTAAGTCAAAGGGTCAACTCGCCGAGTCTAGTGAGAAACTCGGCGAGTCTGAGCGGGATCCAGGTTCAGGAATTAGTGACCGACACGACGAGTCGGCTAAGGGGACTCGGCGAGTCTGGTCTGAACGAGGAAAACCCTAATCCCGGGAATTGTATCCTATATAATGGGTGTTATGTCCCTCCCTCAGCCTCCTTATCATCCTAGAGAACCTGTAAACCCTAGATTTTGTGTGAGCTTCCATCATTTGAGAGAAATAGCTTTGGAGGAAGGAAACTTTGGAAAGGAACTTGAAGATCAAGAAGGTTGCTTCAAAGGGGAGGTAAAGATCCGGGATCTACTTCAGTTTGTGTTCATCTTGGAGGTAATAAGCTGCTATCTTCCCTCCTTTGCATCTAGATCTACTTTTGTTATGAGATTTGGGGGTTTTATGGTTGTTTGAGACCCAATTCGAGTTTGGGGCCTAGATATGTCGTTGCCACTTCAAATCTAGTGTTGGAATGGTCCAATATGTCATAAAGCATCAGAAGATGAGTAGTTGGTGAATCCTTTTTGTCCCTAAACCTAGCCCTAGAGTGTTTTGAGCCTTGATCTCTTTAGTTGTACGTAAAGTTTGCAACTTTACGTGAGGATTGAGTTTTGGGAGTATGGATCTATGAGTTGGAGCCCCTGCATTGCTCGAAAAGCCACTGTATGGATTAAGAACTGGTGCAACTCGGCGATTCACATGGGTGGACTTGGCGAGTTGGATGAAGTTGGGCAGGAACTTGGCGAGTTGGAAGAACAACTCGGTGAGTTGGTTGAAGATAGCCTTGGACTCGGCGAGTCTGTTCTTGGACTCGACGAGTCTGGTGTTGAGGTCCTAGCCTTTTCTGGTAAAGCTGAGAATCCGTGAGTCAAGGGACAACTCAGTGAGTTGAGATGGGATTTTCATAGTTTAGGGACTCGACGAGTAGGGTCAGTCAGGAGTTTGAATTTGTCTGAGGTCTTTGACTTTGACCAAGAGTTGACCAATTGACTTCCAAGGGTATTTTGGTAATTATTGGTATTTATTGGGTTCAGTCTTTTGGTATTATCAGGGGTGGAGTTCGTGTCGGAGGTTGGAGCAGCGTGATCTTATCTTTTCAGTCAGCAGATTGCAAGGTGAATTTTCTCTTTGTGTGAATGGGTCTAAGGCCACAATGCCAGCCCATGTAGATACGAGTAGGAAGACCCGGGGGTGAGACCTAGTCACAGTATGCTAGTACGATATTTAGGACGAGGTCCAATGATAGCGGGCGGGTGCCCAAGGAATGTTTTATATGTTAGTTTATACTTGTTGTCTATGTGATACATGTATGTGCTTGGTAGGGAGGTGAGTGTGGGCGAGGTCCCGTATCTCACCAATAGCAGAGTGTGGATGGTGTTCCACATCTCATTAACAGCAGAACAGGGGCGAGGCCCAGGTTAGGGAAAGAGTGAATGTAGGCTGGGCCCGTATCTTACTATCAGTAAGGGCGTGGACAGGGTTCCATGACTCATCAGTAGCAGGACAAGGGCGAGGCCCAAGATAGGCGAGGCCTCAGGACAAGATTTGTGAGTGTATGTTAGCTTATGTGTTGTTATATGCTTATGTGTCATTATATGTTAGCTGGCGGGGCCCAGTAACAGGTGAGGCCTAAGTTAAACAGATCTGTATCCGAGCGGGGCTCAAATCCAGGCGGGGCCTGGAGCGGAGGGGTCGTTATAGTGGGCGAGGCCTGAGGTATGGGGCGAGGCCCAAAATAGCGGGCGTGGCCCAGTATGTGCAATATGTGGTTATGCATGGTATGTGGTAGGGTGGGGAACTCACTAAGCTTCGTGCTTACGGTTTTCAGTTTTGGTTTTCAGGTACTTCCGGTAGCGGAGGAAAGAGCTCGGGGTGATCGCAAGGCACACACCATAGATTAGACAGCCTGGGAATGTTTTACTCTGATAATGAACATGTATTTTGGAAATTAATACTCTGGTTATGATATGGATTGATAATTATGTTTAAGTAATGTTTTATAAAAGAAATTTTTAGCCTCGAATTTTGGGTCGTTACATTTACATCCTTATTCTCTCTACTTTCTTCAGAAGCGTCCTGCTATCTTCCTATTGTTCAACGACCTGTCGCTCTAGTCTCTTCATTATAGCAAATATTTTGTTGTTGGAAATCATAACAGGAGGATCCTAGAGTCCCGTAGTGATCGGAGAGGTGTTCTTCTTCGAGTTTTAGATACTTTCTTAGGAGCTACAGTTGGTGGTGGTGGAAGGCTTTTAGAGGAAATGGTAGGAATCAAGGAGGAGGAGAGAGTTGATTGAATAGACATGATTTTCTGAGGGATTTTAAACACCATGCCCCCATGATGGGCGCTTTATTGTTTTGGTCAAAAAGTAATCGAACTAAAATGGACCAAAGTGTATGAGAGGCTGTGATGTTCAATATAAAGCAAATAAGTAAAATAAGTCAAAGAAACACAAATCGTTTACAAGGAAAGCCCTTGATCCTTGTTAGGATCTCCGACATAAAGCCTTGGAAGGTGATAATGATCACATACCTTGATGTTTTTTATTGTTTAAAATGAAAATTTCAGAGAAAATGGAATGTGTATGAGTATAGGTGATAGTATTCTGCCAAAAAATTGTGTATAGTGTGATGATTACAAGTGTTTTATATACTAAAACCCTAACAACTAGAACTTCGAGATTTTCGGGATCCTTCGATGTTACTTATATCCGTTTGATTGACTTAATCCTCTAGGTCTTTTACATAGTTGCGATGTCTATCCATTGCGTATACGAGTTTGACCAGTTATTTCTGCACATGTGAGAAAGACAAAAGAATATATGTTAGTTATCAAAGTAGCTATGGGATCCCAGCCCTAACACCCACAACCCCTAAAATCCTTGAAGGAGATAGTGTTGACTCCAGACCGACTAGCGGCCATATCAGCCCTAAGGATCCGAATACGATCCTCCATCAACTTGACAATACCCTCCTTGATTAATCCAAACATCACCAGGGTCGCATCAATGATGCCTCTAGTAATCTCAAATGCGATAAACCCATGTAAACCTACATCAATTGGTTCGACGCCCGAGCCCAAACCGGATCCAGATCCTGAACCTCCTGCCCCACCGCGTGTCATCAACGTGTTGAAACATAACATAAAAAATAAGTATAGAAACAAAGAGGTTCACACTCTCAAAGTTTTTTGAATTCATCATGGACTTCCTTGTCTTGGGTATAGATCATGTGCTTTCAGTAGTACGGGCCCAATATTACCTTCCACACCTATTCATACCTTTCCCATGGACCGTCATGATTCCTCCAAGTCGATTCCTTTCTATCTATTACCCCTTTCATACTATAGAGCGCCTGTGCGTCAAGGCATATTCCAAAAACTTCTTGAGGTTCCTTCCCTCACCATTATCTTCTATCAGTTGCAAAAGGAACTCCCTCTAATACCACCTAACTACTACATAGATACATCTACATATTATCGATAATATATAATTCTTTGAATGAAAGGTCCTACATTACAATGGTCAGACTCAAACAAGAGTTACGCAATAAAGTTAAACTTAACCTTCTAGAATTATCTAATCTCAAAAATTTGTAACCAAACGCACTCGTACATTAGTCAGTTGGTACTAATGAGAATTCCTAAAAAGCACAAAGCATGCAACATTCAAGCATAACACAATTTGAATTAGTACACAACCTATACATGTCATTCTATCAGATGACTGATCTCATACTAGCATGCAAATCTATAAACTCATACAATAGGCACATAAAGGCATCTCCCCTAGCATTCTATCATGCAATCCTGAGCATATCTTTATCCCTAATTTAGCATGCAATTCTCATATCATAGCGTAAAAGATATAACATGTATGTGTATTTTAGGAAGACTTACATGAGCTCGATTGATTGCATACATCACACCCCATTCTTTTGTTAAAATCCCTTATTTAAAATGTTTCTTTTTATGCAAAAATCTACCAAATACTCGATTTGAGTTCAAACACACCTGAGAGTATGCCCAAATCCCTCAAACCAAGACTCTGATACCAACTTGTAACATACCAAAATTTCCAGATAGAAATTTTCATTTCAAACATCTAATAGTCATGTCAAAACAACCAAACGTGTATCATAATGAAAAATAAAAACATCAGAGTACAAATCCCAAAATCACATAATGTGGAAAAACATGTGCGGATGCGGTGCGATCAAGCCGGGTCCTTCCCTTTCGATCTGGAATTACCTGAAACACAAACTGAAAACTGTAAGCACAAAGCTTAGTGAGCTTCCCCAAAATACCCCATATAATACATACATAACAGTCAAAACATAACTTGGTCTATTTTAACCCCTTCGGTCTCTTTCAACCGATATTGGGTATATTTCACCCCCTTCGGTCTCTTTCAACCGGTACGGGTCTATTTCATCCCCTTCAGTCTCTTTCAATCAGTACGGGTCTATTTCATCCCTTTCGATCTCTTTCAACCGGTATCGGGTCTATTTTACCCCTACAACTAGCATACAATCATAACAACAAGAGTCATAGAGACAACAAGCACATGCAAAACATAGCGGAAATTTATCATAAAGACAAGCATTAATTTCTAAACATGATCTAATGGGCCGACATTGGTGACTTCGGCCAAGGAGTATAGTGAAGGAAACTCACCTTAGACTGAAGATATTAAATCACACTCGAGTTGCTAAATCGCGGAATCCTCTCACTAAATCGCAAATAATAAAGCCCTAATTAGAAATCAGGTCAATAACCTAACCCGAAAGTCCATACCCTAACTCTCGGTTTTAAGGGTAAAAGGTTGCTTTACCCTTCCCTTATTGGGGCTAACATACCAAGGCCCAAATCCAAACTAGCTCAAAAGTCCAAAAAGGCATTCTAAGCCCAATATGGGCCCAAATTCATAAAAGGCCCAAAAGAGAAAAACTTACACTCCAACAAGGGCCCAAAACCCTAAAACCTAATATGACCCGAAACTGAAAGACCAAAAACCCTCTTTCATGAGTACACTAAGCGTACCCTCAGTACGCCCGACGTATTCAGATGCTTTAACAGATCGGGATTCCAGGCGTATACGCTCAACGTACATCTGCATACGCTCGACGCACGCCCCGACTAGCTAATTTATTATTTTAAGGTATTGATTAGTTAAGACCTAAGGTGCAACTTTAGATCTAAGCTTATTAAAAAGTATTAAGCCATAAAATTGCAAACTTTGTGCTTTTGCACAACTTAAAAGGTCAAATCTTGGATTTTAACATAATAACGTCATGAAAACAACCCTCAACCCGTTGCATGGTTGGGCTTAAACCATCAAGACACCCTTTTTATGATCAAGGGACATCAGAAACACTAAGATCTATCATCATAACCTTCTGGAGTAGCTTATACTCTCAATAAACACTTTAAGGGACCAAAAATAACCCAAAACCCTAATTACCTTGAACTAAGAGATGAATCATCAAGATAGGAACTTTATACCTTCAAGAAGCTATAAAGGGTGAATAACCTCATGATTTACAAGCTTCCTCTTGTCGAATGCTTCTTCAGTAGTCTTCTCATTCTTCAAGATACACCACATACACAATGTCAGTTTCTTTAGAAAATGGATGAGGGTTTCGAGGTTAGCTCAAAAAGGAAACGGTTGCTGATAAGGTGAAGGACTTGGGTTAAATAGGGTGCAACCCCTAAAAAATAGGGTTTGCTCCTGACTCACATCCGCCCTGCGTACGCATGGTTATGCCCAACATACCTGGGGAATGTCCCAAGTCATGTACGCTCACTAGTACGCCCGATGTACCTTTTATACGCCCAACGTACTAGGGTCCAAGGAAATATTGAAATAATTACTAAGGGTTTTACCTGACAAATCGGGTGTTACAATTATGGCGTAATCAAATTTTAACCACTTTTTTCCTTGTATAAATGGAATGTAAATGTTCTAGGAAAAGGTTGAACTCTCATGTATACAAATTGATCATAAGAATTTATCTATCTCATCAAACACAAAACAAAAGGTGCTTTTTGTGTTTCACATTTAAAAGTGTCCTGACTTATACACTGTCATTCTTAGATTATTAAAAATCTAATTTCGTGATAACCCATGCTATAGGGGCGAAATCACAAAATTTTGATAGTGATTATAATCACGATTCTAGAAAATATCCAAGTACATTGATATTCTTATGACCTAAAATCTAACAAGACCATTGAATACCTATAAGACATGTTGAACCATTCTCTCCAACCTAACTTTATATACCCCACCTAACTTGTCATTCCTAGGAGTTTAGATGAAGGAGGTCCATAACTTATTTAAAAAATAATAATACTCTAGTATCTTCATATTTTATATTATAATTAATTCATTATTTTTATGATAAATTGCATGAATGAATTCTTAGTTTCTTACAATTACTGAGCCCCTAAAGACACACATTTGTTTTTGTTAGATTGCCCTTTTAAGGGCAATTATGGACAATCGTTTAATAAGAAGTAGGTGACAACTTTTGAAATATGTAAAATTACATTAAGGACAATTGTTTTAATATATATATATATATATATATATATATATATATATATATATATATATATATATATATATATATATATATTTTAAGGGTGATTATGGAAATCGATTTCAACAACTTAGTAGCATTTTGTTAAACGCTAAATAAAGTAACTTGTAGATTTAAAACGTGTTGTATAAAGTAAAAACTAAATGCTCGTAATGTCAAACAATTTTTTTTATTTAAACTAGAACGTTTTATTAAAAGCTAAAATATAGAAGCTCCCGATCACTTCTAAATGCTCCGCACTAAACATATCCGATACGATTTGGTCTCCATTAGTTAGACCTTACAAAATACTAATAAACTTGCCATGTTTTATTTTGTTTTATCTGCTAAACAATCCACGACACACCAACTACTTATTAGGTACAAATTATTTAAACTAATTTAAAAAAAAATAAATCATATTTTAGATGATTCTTATACCATCACGTATTTTAAATGCTTATCTTTTCTCATTGTTGCATTATCTCTTTTTCTTTATATAAAAGAAATACTAAAAGTTATATTTCGAACTCATTATCAAAATATAATATATATATATATATATATATATATATATATATATATATATATATATATATATATATATATATATATATATATATATATATATATATATATATATATATATATATATATATATATATATATATATATATATATATAGGATATTACTGAAATGCTCACAAATAAGTATTTAGAAGTTAAAGTTACAACAAGATTTCAATTATATTGGTTTTAAAATATAAATTAACTCGTCTTAATTGAAATAATGAATATAAGGTCAGCTAAACAAACACCACTTTTTTATAATTTATTAAATAAACATCATAATGATTACTTTTAAAAAAAAACAACATTAGTAATTAACTAACAATTACTTGTTTATTCTTAAATAATAATTAATATTACTTTATTTCTTATTCATAATTATTTATTATTAATTTTTTTAAGTCACAAGGAGTTTTTTTACAAATTATTTAAATACTTTTTATATTTTTTAAAACTTTTTTACAATCTTTTTAAACTTTTTTATAACTTTATAAACATTTTTATACAATTTTTTTATTTTATTTTTACACAATATTTATAAATAATTTTATAATTATTTTTAAACTATATCATTTTAATTTTTTTTACAACCTTGTAAAAACGTAACTACAGTATTTAAAAAGTTTGTCACATAAATAAAGATATTTAAAATGGATGATTTCTTACAAGTTTTTTAAAAAATGTTTAAAAGTTCCAAAATGTCTTTTACAACTTAAGTTTACCTTTTGCACATATTTTTTTACAACGTTTCAAATATAAAATAATTAAAAAATGATTTAAAATAATTTTAAAAAGGGTTAAAAATGCTTAAAGTGATTATATAAAAAGTTAAGTTTTTTTTTTTCCTCTAAAAGATTTATGAGATTTATGAAATAATATATAAAACGTTTACGAAAAAAGCTTGTATAAGTAAAATCCTGCAAAAATAAATTGGAAAAAGTAAAATCATAGATAACTCTGATTTTTTTTTTTTAAAAAATATCTTAAAAAAAATCTTATCAATGATTAACTTTTTTATTTATAATAAAAGACATCTTAAATGAAGGGTCAAAAAATTATAGATATATTTTAAATCACGAAAATAAAGTTAATAGAATAAATAAAATATATTAAATAGGAAGATAATGATAAATATTAAAAATCAATAGTTATAAATATGCATTAGGTTTGGGATAAGTAAATTAAAAATACATAAAAACAATAATTATAAGGCTAAAAAGACGAAAAAAATGAAAAACCATGATAAAAGTATTCGAGCCAGCAAATTTAAGACAAGAAAAAGTATAGTAATTGATGGGACCCAGCCAAATTAACTAGAGTTTACGGAACCCCAACCTTGGTTAACCAAATATTGTGGGACCATCTAAAAAAGAGAGCTCAGAGCAATATATTCCTCCTACACGCAAACCATTAGAAATAAATGGGGTAAAAATTAGACAGTTCTAGGGTTTGACTGATGAAATTGGGCGTGAAATCTCCACACACCACTAGGTGAGAGAGAAAGAGAGCCTGCGCGCAAATCAGATGATTCTTCCGGTAACTTCGGTGGCTCGCCGTCTTCAAGATCCATCGCACTAGTGGCCCACACGATCTGATTCGTGCGAAAAAAACAATTTCTGAAATTCTGCCAAATTGTCGATTTTTTCTCTCTTTTTCGGGAAAGGAAAATTTTAGTATTTTAGAGAGGGAAAGTGGCCGTTGAGACTTGAGTGATCGTTAGGGGTTAAACGACAGCGTTAATTTGGAAGGATTTGGATTAATTACGGTGTTTCGATTTTTATGTTTTGCAATTTATTTTTTCCTTTTTACTCATAGAAGATATCGTACAATTTTTGCATGCAATCTGGTGGTGGGGCTCAGCAGGGAGGGGGTGGCCATGGGCGAAACATGGTGCCCGGACCACCGTCCTCATCTGCATCGCCGTCTTCTTCATCTTCAGCAGTGTCCGCGCCCCATTTGGGTTTTGATCCGATGAAGCAGCAGCATCAACAGCAAAGACAGGTTAGGGTTTTTTTCTGATTTGATCACTGATATTAGCTACTGAATGAACACTCAGTTGGAAGATTCTTTAGATCAGCTCAAGTAAATTTTGGCACACAGTCATCATTCTCTGTTCAAATTGTTAATAGAACTGATCTAGTCATCATCTTCTACCAAATTAGCCACAGAAGATACTAACTTTGTTCAGCTGTGATACTATATTTGAACAAACCTATAGTCTATGTTTCAACCATATTAACTCTGCTTCTCTGTTTATAGCTGGAACGAGGTAATCAGTCTTGGAAGTATAATATTTAACTATGTTAAAAGTTGTTGTGGTATCTTACTGTACTCACTTAAAGTGTCTTGTCAACTTGATTTCTTAAGTTAAATGAGCTAGAGTTAGGTCTGTAAACAATCTGCAATTTCTTTCTACTCCCAAGAAAAAGATTTTGAAATGCACCCGTGGACAAATGTGTCCTATTAATCTGACTTCGCCACTAACTTTTTAACTTTTTTTGAGTACTTTTATGTTACTGCTCTGCGAAGAGTTAATCCAGATGGTTTTGATGTATGTGTACATTGTTTATGCAGTCTTTGCAACAACAGTTACTTCGAAACCCGGATGGGAGAGAAGCTTTATTAGCCTATCAATCTGGAATTCGGCAAGGAGGAGTATTAGGAGGTGGTGCTGCCTCGGGTTCTGGCTCTATGCAAATGCAACGTGTAGCTCAGCAGCATGGGCAAGAGGAAGGACAGAATATGAGACAGGGTTTTGATCAACACATGATGAATCCAATGCAGCAGGCTTACATGCAATATGCCCTCCATGCTCAACAGGCCCAACAGGCCCAACAGAAGTCATCTCCTGTCATGCAAGCCCAGCAGCAAATGAAAATGGGAATGATGGGGAAACCACCTGACCATTTTGGCCTAGGAGGGAAGCAGCCAATGGAGGAAGGCCACCAGACAGTTTCTGACCAAAGTCAAAGTCAAAATCAGAATCAGAAACATTTTGCCATTCCCACATCCCTAGGGAATAATAATATAAGACCTATGCAAACTCCACAAGCTCAACAGGGTGTCCATACTATGGGAAACAACCAGATGTCAATGGCTGCTCAACTGCAGGCAATGCAGGCTATGGCTCTTGAACGTAACATTGATCTTTCACTTCCTCAAAATGCTAATCTGATGGCGCAACTAATGCCACTCATGCAGTCTAAGATGCTTGGTCAACAAAAAGTCAACGAAAGCAACATGAGCCCACAGGTCTCGATGTCAAAACAACAGGTCGCCTCTCCACAACTGACAAACGAAAATTCTCCCCGTAGTGATGTGTCTGGGCATTCAGGGTCTACAAAAGCAAGGCAGACAATGTCACCTGGTCATCTGGGTTCAAACTCAAATGCAAGTCAAGGTCAGGGTCAGCAATTCCCCATTCATGGGAGGGAGAACATGAACCAGTTGCCACCTAGGCAACCCACCAATAATGGTATTGGTAGTGGAGTGTCTTCTATGCCTCCCCCACAGTCACCTGCTAACATGAGCCTGGGTCCAGATCATCTGTTGCAGTTACAGCATGCTAGGCAGCAGATGAATAATAGGTCTTCTCCACAGCCTCCTGCAGCTTCAGCTAATGGTGTTGGATTGGAAAACCCTTTAACATCTCAGAAACAACAAACACCACAAGGCCAACCACACCCAGGCTTTACAAAGCAGCAACTACATGTTCTCAAAGCCCAGATTCTGGCTTTCAGGCGTATAAAGGTTTGCAGAACTTGTTTTTTTTTTTTTTTTTAAATATATTTTTCTTTTATCATCTCAGGGGTTATTTCTTTCCGACTTAACGAGCTTAATGGGCTAAGCACGTAATATGGACAAATATTTATATCACTGTTGTTTTTTGACTTAATTCGGACAGAATAGCTTACTGGGTTAAGCAAAAAACTTGGTTTAATGTATTTGGGCACTACTTGTTTACCTATTTACCCCCCCCCCCCCCCCCCCCCCCCCCCCCCCCCCCCCCTTTTTTTTTTTTTTTTTTTCTCCAGACAACTCCTCTCATGTTCTCCCTTCATGGCGACCTAAGAATGTTTTACATTAGTTTTGATCTGAAAAAGCTTTGCTTAATGGTTTTTTGAATTTGAATTTTTAGACCATTTTCATTTACGTATTCGAACATTTCAAACACTTACAACCTCAAAAATCATTTTACTTAAATAAAAAATTTATTTTAACGATATTTTTCTTATAATCATCTTAGAAAACTGAAGTCTAATAGCTTCTTAAGATCAAAACTAGTGTAAAACCTTCTTAGGTCAACATATTTGTTAGAGCTGAAATTTATTCACAATCAAAACAATTCTTAACTACTATGTCCGGTTAAAACTACTATTAATCGTATTTATGATTAAATTTCATGATCAATCTAAGCTGCTAATCTTATTGTAATTTAATATATTTTCATCTGTATTGTTATTTATAGAAAGTAAACTCTGATTTATAACTGTTCTTAAATAAAGTCATCTGTTATTTACCATCATTTCCATACAGAAGGGTAAAATGTTCATTTACTCATTTTCCGACGGTTCATTCAGTACGACACTTTATTCAGACATACACCATTACCCATTCAACCACTTTATCCATATGGGCTTAATGATAAAAAAAAAAAAAGAAAAGAAATAACCCCTCAGGCTACTTTTTTTGGGTACAATTCTCTCTTTTTTTTGGTGGACTTATGGATTTGACTTGATGGCAGAAAGGAGATAGAACTCTGCCTCGTGAACTAGTACAAGCTATTGCCCCACCTCCCCTTGAAGTACAGTTGCAACAAGTGGCTTCCCCTGCTGTAGTAGCTAACCATGATAGAGCTTCAGTTAGAAGCCCTGTGGAGTCCAATAACAAGGATCTTCAAGCTGTGACTATGTCTGCTGGAATGAACACCTTGAAAAGAGAAGCGTATGAGGATAAAGCAACAGCTAATGCACAAGCCACACCTATAATAAAGGAAACTCCATCAGTTCCTCCCCCTGCAAAAGAAGAACAGAGAATTACTGCATTTCCTCCTAAACAGGAACATGAGGTAAATGAGGGTGTAACAGACAAGGGTAAGGCAGTTGCATCAGGATCTGATGTTGTCCCTGAAACTGTCCAATCTAGATTGACTTCACAACCAGGGAACTTACCTCAAACAAAAGATCCGGGCCCTTCCAGAAAGTACCATGGTCCACTGTTTGACTTTCCTTTCTTCACTCGGAAACACGATTCTTTTGGATCAAGTATGATGCTCAACAACAATAACAATCTATCTCTAGCATATGATGTGAAAGATCTTTTTCTTGAGGAAGGTACTGAAGTGGTTAACAAAAGGAGAGATGAGAATTTAAAGAAGATTAACGGTTTGCTGGATTTGAATCTAGAGAGAAAAAGGATAAGGCCAGATCTTGTTTTGAGGTTACAAATTGAGGAAAAGAAACTCAGACTGCAAGACGTACAAGCACGTGTAAGAGATGAAGTTGATCAGCAGCAACAAGAAATAATGGCTATGCCAGATAGACCCTATAGGAAATTTGTTAGACTATGTGAGCGACAACGTATGGAGCTCAACAGACAAGTGCAAGCTGCCCAGAGGGCGATTAGGGAAAAACAATTGAAATCAATCTTCCAATGGCGTAAGAAGCTTCTAGAATCTCACTGGGCCATCCGTGATGCACGGACTTCTAGAAACAGGGGTGTTGCTAAGTACCATGAGAAGATGTTGAGGGAGTTCTCAAAGAATAGAGATGATGATAGGAGTAAAAGAATGGAGGCTTTGAAAAATAACGATGTGGAGAGATATAGGGAGATTCTTATGGAACAACAAACTAGTGTCCCGGGTGAAGCTGCTGAGAGATACGAGGTTCTTTCCTCGTTTTTGTCTCAGACAGAAGATTATCTAAATAAACTTGGAGGCAAAATTACAGCTGCCAAGAACCAACAAGAAGTAGATGAGGCTGCAAATGCTGCATCTGTAGCTGCAAGAGCTCAGGTATTTTCTACTTTTGTGTTTACGGTTTTTCATCTCATATATAACTTATGATTGTGAATTTGTTGAAAAACAAAGGGTTTATCTGAAGAAGAAGTGAGAGCTGCAGCATCTTGTGCGAGAGAAGAAGTTTTAATAAGAAATCGTTTCTCTGAAATGAATGCACCTCAGGATAGTTCTTCTGTCAGCAAGTAAGCTTCTATTGATTTTATTGCTAGATGATTAATTTGAACTTTATAAGATGGTCTTTGTAACTCTTTTGCTTCTTCTTCTTCTTGTTGTTGTTGTCAACAGATATTATACTCTTGCACATGCTGTGAGTGAAAGGGTCATACGACAACCCTCAATGCTGCGGAAAGGAACTTTACGTGACTATCAACTTGTATGTCCCTTTTATGTTTCATTAGATGCAGTAGAAGATAGATTTATGCTCTCCTTTTATCTAAAACTATAATTGATTTATTGGTTTTCCTTCCAGGTTGGACTGCAGTGGATGCTTTCATTGTATAACAATAAGTTGAATGGCATATTGGCAGATGAAATGGGTCTTGGGAAAACTGTACAAGTTATGGCTTTGATTGCTTATCTGATGGAGTTCAAAAGCAATTATGGCCCACATCTTATAATTGTTCCAAATGCTGTTCTTGTTAACTGGAAGGTTGCTTCACTCACTTGATTAAGTTCCTTCCTGTTAATAATTTTTTTCTTTGGTTCTTGTATAACCTTGATTTTTCTGTACAGAGTGAGTTACATACTTGGTTGCCAAATGTGTCCTGCATTTACTATGTGGGTAACAAAGATCAACGATCAAAATTATTCTCTCAAGTAAGATTTCACAGCTTCTCTTCTTTTTCCCATTTCAAATTCTTTAATTTACATATTCTTTTGCTTTCAGGAGGTTTGTGCTATGAAATTCAATGTCCTTGTGACAACCTATGAATTCATCATGTTTGACCGTGCAAAACTCGCAAGAGTTGACTGGAAGTACATAATCATCGATGAAGCACAAAGAATGAAAGATAGAGAATCCGTTTTGGCTCGTGACCTTGACAAATACCGCTGCCAGAGGCGCCTTCTCCTCACAGGCACCCCCTTACAGGTCTGTAATCTGTTAATGTTAAGTCTCTGTCTGGTCAACATTCATAGTTTGACCATAATATGGTATAATTTAATAAGTGCTGTACTTTTTCCTCTCTTGCAGAATGATCTTAAAGAGCTGTGGTCATTATTGAATCTATTACTCCCTGAAGTATTCGACAATAAGAAAGCTTTTCATGATTGGTTCTCACAGCCCTTTCAAAAAGAAGTCGCCCACAATGAAGATGATTGGTTGGAAACCGAGAAAAAAGTCATCATTATCCATCGACTTCATCAAATCTTGGAGCCTTTCATGCTCAGGCGCCGTGTAGAAGATGTAGAAGGCTCACTTCCTCCAAAGGTAAATCTTTCATTTCATTCTCATAAAAACACCACCAAGTTTTCTCTTTGCTGTTTGGCATAATTTAAAAATAACAATTCATCACATCACATCACAGATCTCAATCAAGTTACGATGTAAAATGTCGGCTATCCAAGGTGCAGTATACGATTGGATAAAGGCCACGGGTACTATCCGGGTTGACCCGGAAGACGAGAAACGAAAGGTTCAAAAGAGTTCAATGTACCAAGCTAAAACATTCAAGCCATTAAACAACAGATGCATGGAGCTCAGAAAAACCTGCAACCATCCTCTACTTAACTACCCATATTTCAACGATTTCTCCAAGGATTTCCTTGTGAGATCATGTGGCAAATTATGGGTGCTTGATAGAATCCTGATAAAGCTTCAAAGAACAGGGCACCGAGTACTTCTTTTCAGCACAATGACAAAGCTTCTAGATATTTTGGAGGAATATTTACAGTGGCGTAGACTTGTCTACAGAAGAATCGATGGTACAACAAGCTTGGAAGACCGCGAGTCAGCAATTGTTGACTTTAATAGCCCCGATACAGATTGTTTCATTTTTCTGCTGAGCATTCGTGCAGCTGGACGTGGTCTAAATCTTCAAACAGCCGACACAGTGATCATATACGACCCTGACCCAAACCCTAAAAACGAAGAACAAGCGGTTGCTAGGGCCCACCGTATTGGTCAAACGCGGGAAGTCAAAGTTATCTACATGGAAGCTGTGGTTGATAAAGTCTCGAGTCATCAAAAGGAAGATAACTTCAGAAACGGAGGTAGTGTCGACTCGGACGATGACCTGGCGGGTAAAGACCGATACATCGGATCGATCGAGAGTCTCATAAGAAACAATATTCAACAATACAAAATCGATATGGCTGATGAAGTCATCAATGCTGGAAGGTTTGACCAGAGAACAACACACGAAGAAAGACGGTCAACCTTGGAGTCACTGTTGAAAGATGAAGAGAGGTATCAAGAAACTGTACACGATGTCCCCTCTTTACAAGAAGTCAACCGAATGATTGCTAGAAGTGAAGAGGAAGTTGAGCTTTTTGATCAAATGGATGAGGAATTCGATTGGGCTGAAGAGATGACCCGGTACGATCAAGTACCTAAATGGCTTCGTGCCAGTACACGGGAAGTGAATGCTACAGTTGCGCGTATGTCTAAAAAACCACCTAAAAACATTTTGTACACAGATAATATCGGTGTGGAACCAAGTGATATGGTGGATGTTAATGAAAAAAGAAGGGGAAGATATAAAGGAAAGAAGAATTATGCTGAACTAGATGATGACATAGAGGAGTTCTCTGAAGCTACATCTGAAGAGATTGTTAACGGGGGTGATTCTGAAGAAGATGATGAAACACCTGTCAATAATGAGGGACCGGGACCCACCACGCAAGATGACATGTATCTTCCTAGTACTAGACACAATCATAGGTTGCAAGGATCTGGTTCTTCTGGATCATCTTCAGGTAGCAGACGAGTCATCCCGGTACCAGTGCCTTCTATTTCTTCTCAGAAATTCGGTTCACTTTCTGCATTAGAATCCCGGCCAGGTCCTCGTTCCAAAAGATTGGTATGTATGCCTATTTTATCAACAACTTAAAAAGAAAGAAAACCATGCTACTTACATAGTATCTAACTTTTTTGTTTTTTGTATATGCAAAAATTGCAACAATCAGCATGATGATCTTGAAGAAGGGGAGATTGCCATGTCTGGAGAATCGCATATGGAAGTTCAACAATCTGGTAGTTTGAACCATGATCGCGAGGAAAATGAAGATGAACAGGTGTTACAACCGAAGATAAAACGGAAGCGTAGTATTCGAGTTCGACCAAGGCTTGCTGTGGATTCTCTCCTTCGTGTTGACTCCTTTCAAGCTGACCGTAGACTACATGGCATTGGGAAGACTCAGATGCATAACACTCAGCCTGAACAAAAAATGGTTCAAGAGAAAAATACTTACAAGAATGATCATCATCATCATAGCAACCCCGCAACCTCATTGAAGGCCAAACGAACTCCTCCGGCTAACCGGAAAATCCCAAACAAGGCCAGTCTTCATGTTCCAGGGAAACCAACCAGACCAAATCCCATATCTACACCTTCAGATGCTGAGCACTCACACTCACTCTCGGAAGTGAAAGTAAAGAATGGAAGTGGACCCATCATGACTGAGGCTATCCAGAGAAGGGTATGTATATGTATTAGTATTACATTTACATTTAACAATGATCTTGGTCAAATATGTTATGTTGAGTGTTGACTGATGACTGAGACTGACTATCTTGGTTTGCAGTGTAAAAATGTGATCACAAAGATCCAGAGGAGAATTGACAAGGAAGGGCAGCAAATTATTCCGTTGCTAACTGATTTGTGGAAGAGAACCGGAAGTCCTGGTGGCAGCGCCGGAAACAATCTTCTTGATTTACGAAAGATTGAGCTTCGTGTTGATCGATTGGACTATAATGGAGTTATGGATTTGATAGCTGATGTACAGCTTATGTTAAAAGGCGGAATGCAGTATTTCGGATTTTCCCATGAGGTATGTATCATGTATGAAGCCTTAACCGGTTTGACCGATTTTGATTGTATTAATTATGATAAAACAGGTGAGATCTGAAGCAAGGAAAGTGCATGATTTGTTTTTCGATATAATGAAGATTGCATTTCCGGATACGGATTTCCGAGAAGCCAGGAGTGCACTGAGTTTCTCTGGGTCCATGGCTTCTTCCTCATCTCCAAGAGGGATGCTGCCACCCATTGGTCAAATCAAGCGACCAAAACCAATGATGGAAGTCGAGCCCGAACCGAGTCTACCCCCGAGGCCGGTTCCACGTGGGTCCAACTCCATCCCGAGTAGAGAGACACGGTTCGGTAGGGGTGCAGCCCCAGCCCCAGCCCATAGTCTGGAAGAACCTGGTCCTAGAGTGTTGACCCATCCAGGTGAGCTTGTTATATGTAAAAAGAAGAGGAAGGATAGAGAGAAGTCTGGGGTGGTGAGACCTGGGAATGGTGGAGGGTTGGGTGGTCCTGTTTCGCCGATTGCTCGGGGGATTAGGAGCCCGGTTCAGGGTCAAAGTAGAGGGGTAGGTCAAAGTCAACAACTGGTTGGTCAACAAGCTAATGTTGGTTGGGCAAACCCTGTTAAGAGAATGAGGACAGATGCAGGGAAGAGGCGGCCGAGTCAACTATGATGATGATTTGCAGGTTAGTGTGTATGTTAATGTTACAAGTTGGGTGGGGTGGCTATATTGGTTTTGAAGGTTAATGTGGATAGTGGTATATACTTTACTTGTTTCTCACAAGATCCTTCTTTCATCTTTGTTATCAATGATGAACTGTAATGCCCTATGTTGTGTTTCTTGATTTCCAGTCTCCTTCATAGCGTCTTGTATGTGTTACAGTGTTAGTTACAGTCTTTTATCTGTGTGGTGCCCTTAAGGTACATCGGAGTCCTTGGTGACTGAAAATCACTACTAAAATAAAATGCAACTCGGTTCCTTACTCTGCTATTCCATGTTCAATTGTTCATGCACACGTGCCTGAGTGTTTTGCGTAAATTTAATTAAAATATACTACTACTTATATTTATGGTACTGAAATTCAAACTTTCATTTAGTTGTATTATATTATGATGCTCTTTTATATTTGGTTGCAAACTTGCATTTTTTTTTTTATCGTTTTAGGTAGGCAATATACGGTTTGAAGCACCGGTTTACCATTAACATTGCTCGTCAGTTTTTTTATTTTTTTGCTTAATCACTACTAAAATAAAAGCTAACTTTGGATCAAGATTGATAGAGATCAAGAGATACATTCACCGTCCTATTTCAATAGCCAAACTTATTTGCTTCCTTTACCAAGGATATGTTTTTTTAGAGATCAGTAGCAATCAACTACATATTTCAGGTAAATAATAATGGAATGGAAGGGAAGTAGGAATATTTTCAAGCCCGATGTCATACAAAAATCTTCTGGAAATCACTCAGAAACACCCTCTTCTCTTTATAGACCTAACAGACATGCTGTCACGTCCAGTTGAGATATTAAATGGTTTGAGAGAACTTGATCATAACCTGATCAATTTATTTACCGTGTTGCGTCTTGTCATCCTGTTCTGTTTTGTTTTGTTTTGTTTTTCTTTAAATTTTTTTTCATATTAACACTTTAAAGTTTAGACTTTGTAAATTAAACACTAAACATGTTGCAATAAGTAGGAGTTAGAAGAACAAAAGGAAAAATAAAAAGATGGAAAGAGTCTGAGTTGGAGAGGCTGGTTTAAGGTAAAACTGAATCCGAACCGAGAAGTTAGGTTTTTCGGTTTTGAAAACCCATTGGGTTTAGTTTTTGGATAAGTTTGGTTTTTGGTTTCGTGGGTCATTTGTTTGGGCTCAACCCATGGGTTGATGGGCTTAAATCGTGAGTCATGTGTTTTAATCTATTTTCAACAATTCTAAATAAAATTAAAACAAATACTGCCAAATTAAATACCAAACAAAAACATTAAAATTATCCAACTAGTATAAAGAAACTAATAAAAAAAAAAATAAAAGCCAAATAGTTTAAAGAGAGTAAGAAAGTTTAAAAGTTAAAACTAGATGATGGGTTTTGGGTAATTTTCTATTCAATTTTAAAACTATTGGGTTGGTCGGTTTTAGTGAGTTGGTTTTTAGTGTGCAACCTGAAATTCGGTTTTTGAAAAATTGTTAGGGATATGTAGGGGTTATGGTGGAGAACCGGATTCCTAATGGATCACGTATGTTTGCTTTCCAAATTGAAAATTTTACTTTATATCCGGGTTATAAAAAATCTAGTTTAGGATAATCCAACTGGATACTTACGAATCTAAGCACAAAAATATAAGCCACATTGCTAATAATTTTTAAGATTGTTATAGAAGAGAGAGATATAAGAATGGTGTGGAACGACTTAATAGAAGACACGTGTGGAAAATCGGGCCATGGTGTTGTGTTGTTGTTTGACACGACACGACACGACAAAGTTCTATGCAAAACGAATACGCTACGACACGATGTCATGTTTTTTCAACTGACACGAAAATGAACCGATTAAAAAACGAAAAACACAACCTGACATGACACGACAAAGTAACATAAAATAATAATTATTGTATCTAACTAATACTTAATAATATATAACACGAAAAACACGAAAAATAAGACAGACAAATGCTAAATCGTGTCAATTTCGTGTCAAATCGACATGACACAATATCGTGTTTTTTACACTTGACATGAACACCACACGAACACTAATTCAAATTTCAGTTTCGTTCTAATTTCGTTTCGTGTATTTTTGTCGTATCGTGTTATCAATTTACATTCCTAATAGAAGAGTCGTATTTATACTTGACAATTAGCGGGGCCACCGTCTGGGGATCTACCCTTGGACCCCTGCAAGGGGGTCCTTGACCCTGCTCTTTTGTTGTATCGACTTATAATTCGATCTTATATATGCATGCACTCCACACACACCAAAATATATAATATAGAGTACAAATTATAAACCCATAAGCTCACATATAGTTCCAATTACATAAAATGTCTGTGACTCTAAAATCACCAACAAAAATCTCAACCTAAAATGAACAATTTGGGTTCGGTTTTGGTTTTGGTTTTGCTCAACCCTAGTCATGAGGAGAAGGGAGTGACCTAGTGGCATTGCGAAATTTATTTTACCTAGGCGGTAAGTTGTTTCCACATTACAAAATGACTTAATCCCAAAAATTTCTTTTATATATGATTTTGCATTTGCGTTTGACCTTCCAAGGTTTTAATGGATCAAGAGATGGGCCACGCGCACACACATGCTTAGCCTAACTGATGTTGCAAGTGCGTGAAGTGTCTTGATTTAGACGCACTTGACACTTCGCATTGGTTGTTGACGAACTTTTATTTTTTAGCAGGTTCGGGATCGGTCGAGCTGGATCAAATCGGGTTCACGAAATTCGAATCGCGCAACGATTCGAGATGAAATCATCTTGAAGGCCCAGAAAATGGCTTGCTTGGAGAGCAAGGTGTCGCCCTAGGGTTTCTTGGGGTCGACCATAATGTTTTTTTTTTTTTTTTCTACCTTCTAGGTTCCTGCAACTATAAATTCAACTCCCTAGGAGCCGTATTGACAACCACGAAAAAAATTGACCTCTCTCTCTCTCTCTCGATATATATATACACACACAATTTCTTCCATAATCAATTTGCATTTATTCCTCCATAGTTGTTGGAACGAAGAACAAAATGAATCACATCCTGGGTATTTATGCTGAAGCTTACATCCCTAGAGCGACGTAAAAACCTTTAAGGACATGAAATTCTTCCATGAAGTCGTTTACCGACCAAGGATCTAGAACTACGATGTTGGTTTTACTTTACTATTTCGTCTTTTAATTTCGCCGGATAACTAGACAGTTTGCTTTTACCCGTTTCTTATTAATCAAATTTGACCGCAAAAGATCGATTTGGTTTCTGGATGAAACTCGGTAATTGAATTAATAATAATTTAATTTATTATCAACGGCATCTCAACGTTTAATCTTCGATAATTGTTTGCTCTTATGAAAACGTTTTGAATATTTAATTATAAATATTATCTATCCACTCGTTTGTTTATCGATACTAAATAATTTGTTATTAGTTCATAATACTAATTATCAGATTGTTTAAATATTAAGTCTGAAATTCAACAATATTAACGGTTTTTATTTATCGTGTTATAAGTTTTAGACTCATGACCTCTTTATTAATATAAAATTATAAAAAAAAGATTGAAAAATAAAATATGGGAGAAAAAATAAGTCAGTTTAAAAAGACAAGACAAATATAAAAATAAAGATGAAGTGAATACCTCCGAAACAAATGCCATTAGACCATTTGATATTCGTGGTCTACGTGGCCACGAACCACGAATATGAACACCATCCTAGGGTGTTTGTGATGGCTAGTGGTTGAGTATTTTTGTGGTAAATATATCAACCTTTTAGTGGTAGTATAATAAAAAAATAAGAGGGATATAGTGGTAAATATACAAACCTTTTAGTGTTTATCTATGGTAATGAAATGACATTCACCATTGGTGGATACACCCAATCACAACATTGAAAAAATTGGACCCAATTACCTACCATTCTGGTAATATACTCTGCTTTGTACAAGGAAGCTATAGGTTCTTAAGCGTTTTTACAATGAAATCAATTTTTACCACAGTTATATCATGTTTGTATTAATTTTCACAATGAAATAGATTTTTACCAACCAGATATATATATATATATATATATATATATATATATATATATATATATATATCAGTTTGTTACCATAACATAAACTAATAAGAAATCCACTCCCCTGCAAAATATTGGTAAAAACATGTAAATCGGCTGCCTGAACACTACAACACACTCAATTTAGTTATTTTAGCTTGCAAAAGTCATGCAAACAAACCGAAAGACGTTAAAAAAAAATGCATCCCACCTTTGGGCGACCCCACTAACCAATCCTATGACCAATATGAGAAACATAAATCACACTACATATATAAAGCAAATTACCCACACAATACATGAAGAAAACCAGCAAATTTATGTACATGAGATGAAAATAACAGTGGGATTAGGATTTTCATTTTTCATCCCTTCCCTTTTTTACGACAACGTTACAAACACAACTTGAACAACTAAACCATAATATACAAATAAATACCGACAACTTAAACCAATCAATCAATTGGGTACACTACGGGTCCACGGGGCCCGCTGCCATGTCATCATCTCCCGAGTCATATTCATCTTCGGTCAGCTCCTCATCGCTCGATTGCTCTTCCGGAAGACCACCCATATCTTCCGCCTTTGCATACTTCTCGCAGTACTCTATTCAATGTACAACTTTCAATGCACGGTGTACATGTTATTCTATTTATAGCTATATTCCCAAACAAAGTGCTACAGTTGACTTTTTAGGTCAAACAAGCCGATCTTTGACTTGGTAATTGCTACATCATTGTAAGTTTTTTGATAGAAAATTGATATTAACCAAGTCTCAATAACAAATACTATGATAATTAATTATTTCTTGTGAATTTTGTATATTATCATCACTTGAATATCAAAAGTCAAATGTAGTAAGTTTGACCTCAAAAGTAGAAATCAATGAGTTATGTAAGCAGCCTCTATGGAAAATGCAAAGTGTGATGATTTTCCAACATTTGAATATGCACCACAACCACAATTACTCAAAGTTCTAAATGTTACAAGTCAAAAATAAAACACATCAAAAATCAAAAGGCTTTTAAATTCATAGAGAAGAGATGAGCTTTTAGTATTACTTTTTTCACTTCTTTACTTTTTTGCTTTTCTATCTTTCAAGTACTACAAAATATCAAGAAATCAAAAAAAAAAAGTATGGAAATGGACTTGGGCCCTATTTATTTTTGAAGTACAACACAATTGACAGTTATCAAGAATTCAAAATTTTCAAAAAGAAAGTAGAGACATGGAGTTAGGCCCTATTCCCTTTTTCCCCCATTATATGTTGTCTATGAAAATATTTGAGCAAATGATGCCACACATTGGAAAATGGAAAGAAGAATTAAGAAAGGGCAAATATGTAAACAGCTAGGACTATTCAAAAAGTTAGGACTTTTAAGCTTTTGGCATCATGCATATAACATGAAGAAAGACTAAATCATACTTAAAGTTAAGGGCGAATTTGCATACCTTTGACTCTTTGTTCATAAGAAGATTTATCACGCATCAGAAGAGCTGCAGCCTCTCCATTCAATGGATCAGAAGCATTTGGGTACAACAAAAGTTGCGGAAGGAACACCTCAAACACATTCACCAAGTCTATCAAAAAAAAGAAAGATACTAAAATATATCAAAATCAGTGTCACAAAATGAACATACTGTAATTTCCTTATTACATCTCAAAATAAAAAGGGTTAAAGTTGAAATTGGTGACTCAAGTTTTTTCTTTTTGTAATTTTAATGAAACAAAGAAAGTATGTATGTTGTATATTACCGAACATGGGGCTCCATGTTTGATTAATCACATCCAAGCAAACTGAACCAGACCTGAAAAAAAATCAAATTATGATAATCTTGAACGAAAACAAGATCATGAATTGGATTTTTCAACCTAATGATTTTAAGATCACACACTCACATTTCATCTACATTTGGATGATAAATTTTGTTAACAAAGCCAATGGATGGAGATTTATAAGGATAAGCATCTGGAAGTTCAACCCGTAGCTTCCACACACCTCCATGGTATGGACCTGTATAATTCATGATTATATTTGAGAAGAAAAATAATTAATCCAAACGAACATAAAATATTCCTTTTCTTCTTCTATATATGAACATGTTTTATGTCTTTTGAGATCTTCAAATGTTTTCGTTTGACAGAAGAAGGTCAAAAGCTGAAAAGCGGCTTCTGATTTGGAGATAACGATTCCCAAATGCAATAAGACTCAAATTCAAATAACTCCAATCATAAAAAGCCAAAATTTAAGCAAAAAAATTAGGGAATAAAGATCAAAATATAATATAACCCTGTTCATATGTACACAGAGATACAGACCAGTAAATTTTTATCTAGCTAAATTTCGTGAAAAACAAAAGAAAATAAACAAGGACCAAAATCATATAGATGAAAATTTTGTTCAAAAATTAGAAAAAAGCAAGTCAAAATCTCATCTAACCCTGTTCGTATTACTTGAATCTAGCTTTAATTCAACAGTACCCACGAAACCTAAGATCATAAAGCATAAAAAAAATGGAAACGTAAAGGACAAAAAAGTAGAACTTACTGTCAGCAGGTCCATGGAAATGCACATAAAACTCTTGCATCCCATCATTGATCATCTCCACTTTGTAATCACTCATCATCCTAGTTCATAGTAAATCGGTTGGGAAATTAATTTTGTTGTATAAACAAATTCCGAAAAGATTAAAAAAGCATAAAGTATGATATATAATTGATTTTAAATCCAAATAGCGAAATTAAAGAACTTACAACTTCATCAAGTCCATCTCTCTGCGTTTGGTAGGAGAAGACATTTTTGTGATTTTCTTTTGAGAATAAAATTGTTCGAGTTCACCGAGAGAGATAAGAAAGAAAGAGAGAGATGAGAAACAACTCACAAATAAAAAATGGTTTTGGAGTTTGGAGTTTTGGGGTCTGGAATTAAAGAAACAGGGACACCCCACCCCTTGTACCAAAGGAGAAAATTGCGTCACAAGGGAGAAAACAACAAAATTTATTTTAATATATATTTATAATATAAGGGCTAATCATAAAATAAAAGATGAAGGTTTGATATAGAAAGGGAATATGATTTATGAATGTAATTAACTTTTCTGTATGTTCACATCTGGGTAACTATCTTTCCATAAAATAAAAGATGAAGGTTTGATATAGAAAGGGAATATGATTTATGAAGGTAATTAACTTTTCTGTATGTTTACATCTGGGTAACTATCTTTTTTTTGTACATATGTAGGTAACAAACTTTTTGGAAGTGTTCATATATGACCATTATGACCTGCTATAGCAGGTTAAATCCTAGATGTGAACTCTTTCAACAAGTTTGTTACTTAGATGTGTACAAAAAAAAATAGTTACCCAAATATGAACAAAATAAAAATTAAAAATTAAATTACATGAATGGTCCTTATGGTTTGGGGGAATTTGTGGTTTTTGTCCCTAATTTATTTTTTTTAACTTAAATGCTCCCTACTATTTATTTTTGTTGCGCGTTTGGTCCCCGTCTTACCTAAAAATACTATTGTGTCCTTATTAATTTATTTTTTTAATTAATTTTCTTATCTATGTGTTTATTTTATACATATTTAAAAAAATTAATAGACCACACATATTTGTATCTCATCGGATGATCTCTACTGTTTATTTTGAATTAATTTTTTTTTTTTTTTAACTTGGATGATCCTTACTGTTTATTTTTGTTACGCGTTTGGTCTTTGTCTTATCTAAAAATACTATTTTTCCCTTATTAATTTTTTAAATTAATTTTCTTATTTATGTATTTATTTTTTATAAAAAAATTAATATACCCCAAATATATGTATCTTATCACCGTAAATCTGAAACCACATTTGAGAAATTTAATTTGAGTCTTACCATTCACCATCTCATCTCTGATCCTCCCCATCTTCTATTTCTTTTCCATCTTTAGTAACATCAACGTCTTCACCGTCCTTTTTTTTTGGTACTTCAACTTTGGAGAACCAACACCATAACCTACTGTCTCTTCATATTTAGTGGGTTGTAGTGTTGTTTCGACGGAGTTGAAGGGCCGAAAAAAGAAGTGATGATGAAGACGTCGATATCACTAAAGATGAAAAATAAATAGAAGTTGAGAATGATGAAAGATGGGATGGTGAGGAGATACAGATATGTGAGGTCTACTAATTTTTCTTAAACATATAAAGCATAAGTACACAAACAAGAAAATTAATTAAAAAAATTAATAAGGGCACAATAGTCTTTTTAGGTAAGACAGAGACCAAGTTCGTAACAAAATTAAATAGTAGGGACCATCCGAGTTAAAAAATTAAATTAATTAAAAAATAGATAGTAGGGATCATCCGATGAGATACAAATATGTGTGGTATATTAATTTTTATAAATATGTAAAAAATAAACATAGATAAAAAAAATTAATTAAAAAAATAAATTAATAAGGACACAATAGTATTTTTAGGTAAGACGGGGACCAAACGCGCAACAAAAATAAATAGTAGGGAGCATTTAAGTTAAAAAAATAAATTAGGGACAAAAACCACAAATTCCCCCAAACCATAGGGACCATTCATGTAATTTAATTTTTAATTTTTATTTTGTTCATATTTGGGTAACTATTTTTTTTTGTACACATCTAAGTAACAAACTTGTTGAAAGAGTTCACATCTAGGATTTAACCTGCTATAGCAGGTCATAATGGTCATATGTGAACACTTCCAAAAAGTTTGTTACCTACATATGTACAAAAAAAAGATAGTTACCTAGATGTGAATATACCGAAAAGTTAATTACCTTGATAAGTCATATTCCCATATAGAAAAGACAAATTTGTAAAAATATCCTTATATGTATTTTTTTGGGGTTTTGATCCAAACCACGAGTTTTTTGGATTGGTGGTCCTTTTGAGCTAGTTTGCTTGCATTTTTAGTCCCTATCCAAACTAAAATGACTCTTATACCCTTAATGAATTTAGTTTTCATTTTTCTTTTACTTTTTAAAATTGTTATTAATAAATATAAAAGTGGGTCCACTTATCTCTCTCTCTCTCTATACCTTTATACTCATCTCTTAAAATACCGACCCTTTTTGCTGCTTCGTTTTCGACTTACACTCGACGAGAATGACACAAGGGAGGAAGGAGGAGTTGGTGGTGATCGAAATCAATGGCTGACAATGGTTGGAGTCCTCACAGTGGCAGCAACAAGGGTGGGAGCGGGTGGTTCGCTAAAGGCTTTGCAGATCGCTAGGAGGGAAGCCGATCTCCGGCCACCCCTATGGTTTAATCTCCAATCGGCAGCCACAGATCAAAGGA
The DNA here is from genome assembly GCF_052625555.1 of Lactuca saligna. Classification (NCBI taxonomy): domain Eukaryota; kingdom Viridiplantae; phylum Streptophyta; class Magnoliopsida; order Asterales; family Asteraceae; genus Lactuca; species Lactuca saligna. Next base: position 42,965,773 of record NC_136420.1, on the reverse strand, counting down.
GCAAAGCAGTTTCAGTGAGGTGACTAGGCAGTGGTTTAAGGAAGAACTTTTAAAGCCGATGATCTTCTTAGTCTCATTCAACTCGTCACCGGCGACTTCATATGCAGGGAAGAGGAGTAGCAGAAACGACGATCGTTTTGGCCGCCATTAATGGTGAGAGGGGTTGTTTTTGTCCTGTAACACAAGCAATGAAGGAGGGGGGGTCTTCACCTTCGTGGGTTAGTTGAACAATCGAAGGTGATGGCTGGAACAGGGTAACGGTGGTGGTGAGGGGCTGAAGATGGTGGTGGCAATAAGGCTGCTCCGGTGCTCTTCTCTGCTATATTCCTTTTTTGTTGTCGGCTGTGGATGTGGGGTAGCGCTCGAAGTGATTGTAGGGTGTTTGGGGTGATTAATCAACAGGAAAGAAAATGAGGGAGGAAGGGAGCTGCAGAGGTGGTGACAGTTTGTCTTATGGTGGCGATTTGCAACAGAGTGGAGGAGGAGGCGATCCCGCCGTCTGATGTGGTAAGGGAGGTTGCTCCGGCAACTCCCTCGTGGTTCTTCTTTCCGTTCCGGTGGCACACCCATAGAGAGGAAGCAACAACAACTTTTCCTTTAAATTAAATAGAAAAAAATATAAAAAATATATCAAAAAGGGCATTCTAGTCTTTTCAGTTTTCCGAGGGACCAAGATTACAAGCAAACTAGCTCAAAAGGACCATCAATCCAAAAAACTCGTGGTTTGGACCAAAACCCCAAAAAAATGCATACCATAGGGACCATTTTTGCAATTTTGTCTATAGAAAATAGAGTAAATTACTGAAATCATTTTTGTGGTTTGGTCAAAATTGCATGTTTGGTCATAACTTTTTTTTGCACTCGGATCGTCCCTGTGGTTTAATTTTGTTGTATTTTTCGTCCCTATGGTTTGGTAAAAAATACATGTTTGGTCCCTAACTTTATGTATCCAAGGGACGAAAAATGCAACAAAATCAAACCACAGGGACGAAAAACGCAACAAAATCAAACCACAGGGACGATCCGAGTGAAAAAAAAAGTTAGAGACCAAACGTGCAATTTTGACCAAACCACAGGGACGATTTCAGTAATTTACTCAAGAAAATATAGGTTAGGTTCACATAAAATCATTATAAAATATTTTTAAAATATAAAATAAATAAAAAAATTTATTTTTTTAAAAAAGACAAAACTGTAAAATTGGTCACTGTGTTGGGCAAAAATTGTGGATAATGTCCAAAAACTTTAACTTGCACAATTAGTCCAAAATAAGATTTTTTTTGTGGATTTGATCCTTGATAAACTTGAAAGAACTATTATACCCTTCTAATTTCTTTTTTATATTTATTAATCTTTATTTTAATATCCATAAAATTATAAATAGATATTAGCTCCACAAAACCCACACCCTCTCTTTAACAATCAACCCCTTCATCTTCTCCATATCTTCGCTTACGTTTCCTGCCGGTAAACCAACCAGGAACCACGTTGTCCTTCTTTCCGGTAAGTACTTGACCCTTCCACTCTATCGATCTCCTCCCTCTTCGATTATTTCCTTCTACAGTTCTTGAAGTTACTTTTCATATTGTCATGAATTCTTTTTTTTTTTTTTTATTCGTTTCCTTCTTTCTAGGAGCATACCTGAGAAAAATTCACTTCACTTTGTGCATCTTTGATTCTGTACAAGTTGGTTGATTCACTTGTGTTCTCCAATTGATTTACAGGTTCGTTGATTAACTTTTGTTCTTTGCTAACCTTCTCCAGCGCAATCATGAAAGGATCAAAATTGTATTTCCATTTGCAATGGCGAGGAAATGGGTTTCTGGTGTGTAACCTCATGACCATGGACGAGGTGGGAACTGAGCGTTGGAGGCAGGGAAGGAGTTTCCCTGGTGGAGCGAGCTTGACCTAGTGCTATAGAATCGGAGAATAAAACACAAACACAGTCACACTAAATTAAAAAAAACCTAGATCTTGAAAGGTTGCTTCACCTCTAACAGGTTTACTTTGTTCTTGCTCCATTTTTTCCAACAAAACACGATATTGAGATGAAAGAACATTACAGGAGGTCTTGATGATGATAACTTAGGATAAAGGAAAGAGGGATGAGAACTGGGTGAAGGGTAATTCTAGTTTATCAGAGTTTGTATGTGTGTATTTGTTGATATATATATATATATATATATATATATATATATATATATATATATATATATATATATATATATATATATATATAAACATTCGATTAGGTTCACATAAAATTATTATAAAATATTTTTAAAATATAAAATAAATTTTAATTTTTTTTTAAAATATTATTTTCATCGTTTAAATTATGTAAAAAATAATGTTTTTTTATATATACATGAAATATTCTAATAGAATATTATAGTATAAGTATTAAAACAAAATTATTAAAATATTCAAATATTCTATTAGAATATTAGACTATAAATATTCAAAATTTCTAATAGAATATTACAATATTCTAACATTTCTAATAACCACAAAATGACATGTGAAAAATAAATTAATTCTAACAATTCTAATATTAAAATATTCTAACAATTTGTAATTATTATATCAAAGTATTACATAGAATTTATTAAAATAAAAAACCCATAAAATGATATGTGAAAAATAAATTAATTCAAAATAACCACACAATGATATTTGATAAATTGAATGAGAGTGTGACATATGTCAAATAAAAAAAATTCATATATATATAAACATTCGGTTAGGTTCACATAAAGTCATTATAAAATATTTTTAAAACATAAAAAAAATAAAATAAAAAATTAATTTTTTATTAAAATATTATTTGCATCATTTAAATTATGTAAAAAATAATATTTTTTTTATATATACACGAAATATTTTAATAGAATATTACAGTATAAGTATTAAAACAAAATTATTAGAATATTCAGATATTCTATTAGAATATTAGATTATAAATATTCAAAAATTTCTAATAGAATATTACAACATTCTAACAATTCCAATAACCACAAAATCACATGTGAAAAATAAATTATTTCTAACAATTCTAATATTACAATATTCTAACAATTTGTAATTATTACATTAAAGTATTATATAGAATTTATTAAAATAAAAAAACCCATAAAATGATATGTGAAAAATAAATTAATTCAAAATAACCATAAAATAACATTTGATAAATTAAATGAGAGTGTTACATATGACAAATAAAAAAAACCTTATATATATATATATATATATATATATATATATATATATATATATATATATATATATATATATATATATATATATATATATATATATATATATATATATTCGGTTTTGAAATATTTACAATAGACCTCCCATTTTTTGAGAAGCTTCGGTTAATCTCTTTAAGAATAAATATGATATTCATGCATACTAATTCAATTTAATGTATAGTAGAAGTTATCTTTATCGGATTTGTTAATTTTTTAGTGAACGATTTTCTAACTTAAATTTATCTTTTATTGATAGATAGTTATTGTAAAATATAGACAACATATAATTTTTAATCTTTAAATTAATTTATTTTACCTTAAATTTGGAAGCATCTTAAATATTGATGAAAAAAACCTAATGAGGTGTATATAATAAACATTAAAATTGGAGGTAAACAATACATGTTCTAAATAATATAAGGTGTGACTTGACGATAATGTCATGCCTAAAGTTTTTTCGAGCCTTAGCGAACCACAACGTTTGTAAGATGTAACTTAAGGCGGCAATTTTCTATATAATTAATATTTTTATATTTATTTTCAATTATTATTCCTTTTTATACAGTGCGACGATTTTATAAAGCTTAGCGGTATGTGCAAATATTAGAATCATGGCACGCCACGACAAGTTTTTTTTTATATAACTTTGTAAACAATATGGCAACTTACTCAAACCTTTTTTATTTAAAAAAGATAATGAGGTTATCCCGCTTGGAAATTATTAAAATATATTTTATAAGTAATATTTATAAATTTTATTAAGACAAAATTACAAAAATGGTCCTTATGGTTTGTCAAAAATCACAAAGTCAGTTCAAGTTAATTTTTTTGACCGACATGGTCACTGTGGTTCCCAAAACTTGCATAACTGGTCATTTTTGCTGACACTGTTATTGTTCATCCGTTAGTGTAAGGGTATTTTGGTCTTTTCAAGTAGTAAAGACTGAGTTTGTGACTATGGATAAACCATATAGACAATTTATGTAATTTTTCTATATTTTGTATTTATGATTTTGTGGCTTTTCCACAACTTTTATTTTAAAAAAAATCACTTTAAACCCTTCACTTTAAACTTTAAAAAATATTACTTTGACCTCTTTATTTTCTAAAATTTTGCTTTTAACCTCGTATTACATATAATTTGATTTTTATTAATAACAACTTTCGTTCGTTCACCTAAAATACTTTTTTTATGTGTTTATTTTTATATATTTGTCGGTATAATTTAAGGTGATCAATATTTCGATATTAATTTAGAACTTTCTTTCTTTAATTTTTTTTTTAAAAGTTACATGTTTTTTTAAATAAAATTGTCGGTTTAAATTCGAGTTTGTCTATGTTTCGACGTAATTTTTTTAATGTTTTCATGTCTAATTTTGTGTACGTTTCATATGGATGATTCCAGTCACATATTATATGTTTTTGATTATTTGAACTTTCGTTCGTTAACTTAAAAACTTCATACTTATTTATTTTTATGCACGTGGCGATATAAATATGAGTTTTCTTTTTCTCTATTTTGTATGTTTGGACTTAATTTCTTGTTTGTATGTTTTGGTGTTTATTTTATATATGTTCCTACGTATAAGTTTATTTACATATAATAGATAAAAGTGTAATTATAACCATTGAATGAAATTTGACGATTGTATTGATAAAAGTTACGTGTCGACGTAAAAAACACGAACGAAAGTACACGTAAATAAAAATAAGCATGAAACATAAAAACATTACGTCGAAATGTAGACGAACTCGAATAAAAAAAATTACGTCGAAATGTAGACGAACTCGAATCTATAATGATACTTAAAAAAATGTGAAAAAAAGTTACGTTGAAACGTAGACAAACGCGAATATAATACATTTTTTAAGCTAATGAACAAAAGTTATTATATGTGACCCAAATGATACGTAAAAATGTATATAAAATTAAGCATAAAAATGTATAAAAAAACGCATCGAAACGTTGAAAAACTCGAATAAAATACGTTTTTTTAAAATTAACAAATGAAAGTTATTACATGTGACTCATCTCATTCGTAGGAAAGACACATAAAGTTAAACAAAAAAAAACACTTCGAAAAGTAGACAAACTCGAATTTAAACAAAAAAAAATTTATAAATAAGCTATGTAATTAAAAAAATTAACAAAAAAAAGTTTTACATTAAAGTCGAATCGCTGACCACCTTGAATTATAGTGACTAATATATAAAAATAAATACGTAAAAATAGTTTTTTTTTAGATTAACGAATGAAAGTTATTAATAAAAATCAAATTATATATAATACGGGATTAAACACAAAGTATTAAAATTAGAGGGTGAAAGTTTTCAAAATTCAAAGTGATATTTTAAAAAGTAAAAGGTGAAAAAACCATAAACTTATAAACATAAAATATAAAAAAAAAAGTATATAAATGTCCCCTATAGTTTACATATAGTTACAAACTCAGTCATTGCTACTTAAAAAGATCAAAATACCTTTACACTAACGGATGAACAGTAACGACGCCAGCAAAAATGGCCATTCATGCAAGTTTTGGAAACCATAAAGATCATGTTCGTAACAAAAAAAAACCGAGATTGACTTTGTGAGTTTTGACAAATCACATGAATCTTTTTGTAATTTTGTCTTTTAAAAAAAGTAGATGCTTACTTAAACATTTTAACTTTTATGTACATATGGATAGGTGTCTCATGTGTGAATGAGGTTTGGATTGCGTCGTATCATCAAACTGAAAGTTTCACTAATTTAAAGTTTAAACATGTTTTAGTCATGGGTTACCACTGGTTTGGATAGGTACTGAGTTGTTCTTTTTAAGAATTGATATAAAAATTTGTTGATACTAAGGCCGCGTTTGATAGTTGCTGATTGAGAAAGTGCTGATTGGAAAAGGTCTGTCTGGGTAAGAAATCCTGACTGAGTAAGAAATCTTATTGTTTGATTGTACATCTGATTGAATGTGCTGAGTGATTAAAAATGACCATTTTACCCTTCTGTTATATATAGTGATGGAGTAAGTTCCTGAATAATTATAAAAACATACATATTGGCATACAAAATGTAAATTACACACAAATAAAAAATGTCATACAAAATGTAAATTAAACATAAATCATTTAATATCCAAATAAAAACATAATGAAATTTAAAATAACATAATAATTTAACGTAAAGTAGGTGAAAGTAGGCGGTTTGCAATCTGATCACGTAAAACACACATATATTCAACGGCTTCTGGACCCCATTCTATGCCTTATATGTTTTCTCTATTAATCCCCCCACCTTGGACGTCAGGAGTAACCATAGTGTCCTCGAAATTTCTAAACAAGTCATCTTCTATATTGTATTTCCTTATAAAATTATGGACCGCGACACAAGCAATGACTATGTCTCTTTGCATTGTAAAAGGATAAGGAGCCATTTGTTTTAAGATTGAGAATCTCGCCTTTAATACCCCATAAGCACGCTCAATAACATTTCTAAGTTGTGCATGGGCATGATTGAACCTTTCTTCTCTAGTTAAAGGTCTGCCTCTTCGAAAATCGGCTAACCAATACCTAGTATTGCGGTATGCAACCATAAACCCACGAGTGTTTGTATATGTGGTGTAACGCCCGCAGATCCGGGCTAATCAATTTAAAGGCAATAGGGGTCGAAAACGACTTTTCGACAAAATATTATTTAGAATAAATAATCTTAACCAATTTGTAGAATATTTCACAAGGTTTCCGTACATATAAAGAAAGCCAAAATCAGAGTTATAACGAAGAAGTTATGGCCTGCCGAAGTTTTACGGCAAAACCGGCATGGCATCGGGAAATGTAAATAGTGAATTTACGATGGAGGACTTTTTAGCCTTAGTGATCTAAACGAAAGTCATAGAATATGTTAAACCGAGAAAATCCATAAAAAGAACGCCCAAATCTGACTTCGTATGAAGAAGTTATGATTTTTCTAAGATTCGGCTTAGCAGTGTACAACCCGAAACTCGAATTTTAGTTCGAGCGGTTTTTGGCTTACGCGACCTAAATGAGAGTTGAAGATCTCATTAATAGGAATTCAACGGTAAAAAGACAGACGAAAACGGAGTCCGTATGAAGGATGTAACGACCCGTCTATGGTATGTTGTTTTTATATTGTTTATTTAGAAGTTTGCAGAGGGACTCGGCGAGTCTATTGCCCGACTCATCGATTAGAGACGAGATCTTGTGCAGCGTTTAGATTGGCGACTCGGCGAGTCCATATTCGGGACTCGGCGAGTCCGCCTGCCAGGTAGAAACCCTAACCATTCCATTGAGTATTTGAGCATTTCTTGTGTGAATCTTGAAGTTTTGAAGAGAAGAAGGAGGCTAGATCCAAAGGAGAAGAAGAAGATCCAAGGTCTTGCACCCATTTCAGAGTTTATTGAGGTAATAATCGGATTCCTTCTGTTTCTATGATTGATTCTCCTTTATAAGCATATTTAGCCCATTTTATCCATTCCTTAGCTTGTTCATAGTAGAGAAATCACATTAGATTGTTTAGCCTTCGGATCTAGCCATGTTTCAGTTCCAAAAACGTAGATTTATCACCTTTATGGATCCATTTTGCATGATAGCCCTAGATCTACTCTTCCAAGTGCCTTTTTAGCATTTATATCCTTTTTCATGCATAGGTCACGTAAAGTTCGAAACTTTACATGGTAAACCAGCCTTAGGAACTCAGATCTATAAATTGTATGCAGTGGTTTTGAGCAGAATCGAGTTTTTAGTAACTGCATGCATGTGACTCGGCGAGTTGTTCTTCGGACTCGGCGAGTCGAGTCGCGAGTCCCCGATCCTTCCCCTTTGAGTGATTCCGAGTGGGGACCAGTGAGTAGTAGAATGGACTCAGTGAGTCGGAGGTTAGACTCAGTAATGAAGGGACTCGAAGAGTTGTTCATACAACTCGGCGAGTCTAAGACAATCTTCTTAGATTCAAGAACAACTCGGCGAGTCGGATGCAGATGGCCTGAGTGTTAGAATCGAATGGGAACTCGTCGAGTTTATGCCATACTCGACGAGTAGCAGCGAGCAGGGTTGAGAAATGAGAGCAAGGACTCGGCGAGTTGGCGGCCCAACTCAGCGAGTTAGGTCAACTGTAAGTTGACCTTGACCAGGAGAGTTGACTTTAGTCAGGGGTAAAAGAGTCATTTTACCCCAATGAAGTTATTAGTATTTGATTGAGTGTATTTGTGGAATTGTAGCCGGGGAGATACTGGAGCAGTAGCAGATAGCTTCCAGAGCCACACACTCAACAGCCAGATCACGAGGTGAGTTTCCTTCCAGTAGGAACGGGTCTAAGGCCACAATGCCGGCCCGTTTAGCTAGTAGTAGTTTCCGAATTTCGGTCCGATGCAGATTTTAGTATGTTTGATGCCTTTGTGGCTCAGACAGGATTTATGTGTTATGTGTTATGTGTTCCGGGTTACAGTCCGATGCAGTATGCAGTTTATGTGTTCATGCTAGTTGATATGTTTATGCTATGCTGTGTTCAGTAGTTCCGGACTTCTGTCCGATGCAGTCGGTTTCGGACTTCGGTCCGATGCAGTTAGTTCTGGACTTTGGTCCGATGCAGTTAGTTCCGGATTTCGGTCCGATACAGGAGGCAAGGCCTCAGTAGTTCCGGAATTCGGTCCGATGCAGAGGCAAGGCCCTGGTTAGTTCCGGACTTCGGTCCGATGCAGTGGGCAAGGCCCAGTATGTGTTTATATGTATTGCATGGTATGTGGTAGTTTGGGGGAGCTCACTAAGCTTCGTGCTTACAGTTTCAGTTTGGTTTCAGGTACTTCCGCAAGCAAAGGGAAGAGCTCGGGTTAATGGCATCGCATACACCACAGTTTCAGTTGTCCTGGGAGATGTTTTTAGTTTTTCATAAATGTGATTTGATACAGTTTTGATAAGTTCTACATAACACTTTGCTACTGTTTTGAGATATTGACGTATGAGTTTTATATTATGATATTATCTTAGTATTTTTAGTAATTGTTAAACAAAAATTTTTGGGTCGTATTTTGGGATGTTTCAAAGGAGTTATGAATTCTTCGCGGTCATTTAACAGTCTAAACGCCTCCTACTGTTAAATTTGAGATCGGTCGAGAATTAGCTAGACAGAGTCTAAACAAAAGTTGTAGATCTTGATTTTACCTACACATTGAAAAAAAGAACGTCGAAAACGGAGCTCGTATGCGAAAGTTATGATTTTTCTATGTTTGAAGGCTGATACGCAATAGGGGTGACGTGGCACCACCAGAATTGGACACGTGGCACCACCAGAAGGTTGCCACATGCACCAACTCGGCGAGTAGGCCAGTCAGCACCCCTATAAATAGAGGTGCCGAGTTCCCTCATTTCCTCACCCCTCAACCATCTTCTTTCTCTCTCTAAGCTCCCTAACCCCCCTAAAAGCCTAAGTAAACCCCTAGCACCTAAAGGAAGCCCCGAGGCTCCCGGAGTCCCGAGAAAAGAGACTTTCGGCTCTGGAAACGCTGCTCCAGCGAAGCCCGGTTTTGCGAAAAACCCGTTGTAAGTGAGCTACGCCTACGCTAGTTTTAATATAGCTTCTAATTAATTATAGTAACATTATTAGGACCTTAAAATAATTGTTTGGGCTATTATTATGAGTTATATTGAGTATTATTTAACGCTTATATAATAATAATACCTAGACTATTAATTAGTCACGGTTAACGTCAGACTAAACCCTAGTCATATTGATACTAGGTTTTGTCAACGATATTGTTTTAAGAGCAACGAAGTGCTGTCCGAGTGCCGACTCACCACCTAATCAAGTGAGTGCATAGTCTCTTTCATGAACATGATTTTAATACAAATATTGATTGAAATATTAATTATATGTTTATGTGCGAGTTAATTGATGTTGCCTGAAATACGTGTTAAAGAACATACCTGATTATATTTGATAATTTAGGATAAAGAGTAGACCTAAATTAAATATGAGGAATATTGGGTAGTATATTCTTACGAGTACAAGTGAGTTATACCCAGTGAATAGAATTTAATATATGTTATTTATCCGGGAGTATGGATTAGACATAGTCATTGTTCCTAGTTCGAGAGTATGGATTAGGCATGATCACTCATCATTAATCCGAGAGTATGGATTAGTCATTCTTCCTTCGTCCGAGAGTATGGATTTGGTAAATTCGTTTATTTCTGATCCGGGAGTATGGAGTAGGTAAAACGACTAATCTTAGGTCCGAGAGTAAGGATAGCCTCGTTGTGAGGATCGAAGGGGTGAGATAAGAGTTTTTTTTATATATATGGTGAAATTGTATATTTTGTGAGTTTTAAACTATATATATGGTATAACATTGTGGGATTGAAATCCATATGTATTCACCAGGTTTCCCAACCTGACCCACTCAGTTTATTTACATCACAGGTGTTGATATGAAGTCACATTACACTGAGAGATTTAAAGAGATGTAGATCACTAGTGTAAATAAATGTAAGTTCTGTTTATGCTTATGTTTCTGTATTAACGATGACACTCCAAACGTTTTGAAATGAATAAAATACGTTTCTTCGAAAATGTTTTAATAACGTGTTTATCGTGTTTTTCTGGGAACAAATTTCGCAACATTTTTATTAAAAGAAGAACTCTGATTTTTATAAAGCATAAACAAAATCGGTCTTTTCTGGCCGTGAAAATGGGGATGTCACATGCGGCATCACAAAGGTAATATTTATCTGCAAATGAATGTGACATATTATATAATGACACATATTGTATAAAGAAGATAGATAATAAAAATTATATAAAGATTACAAACCTGGTGGAGGAAATGGAAATCCAGAAGTCGAATTGAATGCAACTTCTTTCAAAACTCTTGAATCATGTGCTATACCCTCCCATCCAGCCCAAACAAAGGTGAATATCATATCAAAATCACAAATTCCTATTACATTTTGAAAACATTCTCCTTTTCCTCTTCCTCTATAACGAGTTTGTTGATCAACGGGTACAACCGCATGGACAAGAGTTCCATCTAATGCACCTATTGCTCCGGAAAAAATGTTTTTTAACAGTCTATGTCGTTCTGAGTTATGTCTTGTTGGATTAGGAGTTGTTGGTACTATAATTTCTTTTGCAAAACACATCATTGCTGTTAGGACCTCGTGAAAACATTGATGAATCGTTTGTGTGGAGTGATGAAATCTTCCCTTAACCACGCGAAAACATTCATTATGTCCTATAACATGTAAGAATATAGCCATCTTCTCTTCAATGCTAATTGTCCTACTAGCTTGTAACCAATTTTTTTGGGTAAAGTGGTTGCGTAATAAAGCAAATGCCTCTTGTGTAAGATGCATCATATCGAAACATTGTGTAGGGTCTCCGTACATCAAATCTTGCGTATACGCAATCGTGATCTCTAATTCTATGAATTCTGATTAGCCTGTGTCAGTTTGACGTCAGCCAATAAAACACAAGTAAAAGAAAAGCTACAACTTCACCATCGGAAACCATACTTGACCTGTTACGATAACAAAAGTCATATAACAAACGTCATACAACAAAAACTAGTAAATAACAAAAGTCATATTCAATATCCAAATATCATCCAAAGTAACAAAAGTCACATAACAACAAAAAACTAATACACATCATCCAAAGTAACATCTAAAAAATTCATCAAACATAGGATCCAAAAGTCATGCGAATAACAAAAAGTCACGCAACAAAAAACTAGTAAACATCATCAAAGGTAACCATACTTCCTACCCGCACTCATTACCCACGACTCACAACTAGTATGCGAAAGTCGTAACCAAACTTTTCTAACATCGGCACTTTCACCAAATAGCAAAAGAGTGGTCTTGTGTCTTTCATCTTCTTCTCCCCATTCCATTTTGATTAATTTCTCCATACACACATCAACATCCTTATCTACTTCACTTTTTTCAACTCTTTCATTTTTTTCCACTAACGACCTTGCAAGCTTAACAATCTCCTATTCAACTTCTAATGCCCTTGCATCTCTCTTTTTTCCACCAACTCTTTTGTTTCCACCAACTTCTGTATTTTTTGAACGCCCCGAAGATTCTTCACTTGCACCTACGTGTTGTGTTGAGGTTTCCATTGTAACATCATCATCAAAATCTTGGGCACTAAACTCTTCTACAGGATGAGGGAGTGTAGAAGATGGCCCCCAACTTTGAAAGCCAGTTGAGGTCGACCCTTCAAATAGTTGGGTGCAAAGATTAGGAAACAGCACGGGTTTAGTTTTCAATGACAACATGAACTTGTTCAACTATTTACAGTTTTCATAAATATTAGTATTTTTTATAAAAATAATTATAATAGTATTCGTTATAGAAATATTACCTTCCCTTCTTCCTTCCGTTGTTCATCAGTCAGGTTAAATTTATTTTTTATAGGGTCATATATATTGCCGGTTTTGTTTTTCAGTTTCACCCAAGCAACATATTTTGATTTGTAGTAGTCAAAGTGGTTTCTCATTTGGTTCTGATCAACCTCTTTACCATGTTCGATCATCAATTTTTCCCATACTATCTTCCATGAACTAGTCTTAAGCCCAGAACTCTCACGACCATTAGTGGTTAGTTCATGGATACATGCATCAAGAAAAGTTTTGTCCTCACTTTCGTTCCAAACCAACATCCTAAAACATTAATATTTAAAGTAATTTATCATATGTTTTATTAAGATAAACAAAAAACAAATTCCAGCTTTCATAGCTTATAAACAAAAATAATAATAATAATAATAATAATAATAATAATAATAATAATAATTCACAACATTGTCAACATAGCTTATACACAAAAAAGATTTCAAATTTTGTTCCAAACCAATATTGCCATCATAACTTTTATATTTCATAGCTTATAAACAATAAAAAATATATGATTTTTGATTACATAGCTTATACACAACCAAGTTTCAGATTTCATAACATTATAGCAACATGAATTTTTGATGTCATAACCAATTTAAGATTTCATAACATTAGACCAAGAACAATTTTTTATTTAAAAACCAATTTTTGATTTCTGATTTCACAAAAAGGGCTACAATTCAAAACAATAATAGCAATCTACTCATCATTTATTACGTATATAATGTTATGAATGACTCATTTGATGCATCATCAACACAATACACATGATACTCCGTAGTTGTTTCTATTAAAGCTGCAATTTTGTGAACAACGGTGACAAACAAGAAAGCAAAGCCTAACTGCAGTTTGATACAAGTAATTTCATAGATTATACAATGAAAAAAATTATGGTTTCATAATCTATACATACATTATACACAATTAATGTTATACACAATTTTTTTTTCTGATTTCATACTCTATACAGATTATACATAATTTTTTTTTTCTGATTTCATACACTATGCACAATTGATTTTAGAGATTATACAAGTAGGAGAAGATGCTATAACCTAGCATTTTCGGATTTCATAAAGTATGTAAGAGATTTTCGGATTTTAGAGCATACCTGTGTTGAAGATTCTAGCGGCTGGAGGAAGAAGACGGAAGGAGTGTAGATTTCCGGCTGGAGGAAGAAGATGACGATTGAAGGAAGAAGCTGGTGATCTTGCGCTCTGATTGAACTTGTCGAAGGGAAGGGAGAAGCGCTCTGATTGAAACCTGTCGAAGGGAAGGGAGAAGAATGGTTGCCGCTTTTTTTTAGGTCACGAAGGGAACGACAAGGGTAGGGAGGTCTTTTTTCCAGTCAGGCGCATCTCCCTGGCTGACCTATTCAGCTGATTGACTCATACCTGCTGACCGAAACAGACTCATTTCAAACAACACCCGGCTGACCGAGTAAGCCAGAATCGCTGACTCAGACGAGTCAGACGGGTTTCAAACAACCCCTAACTCAATTAAGCAGAACAAAATTTTTACAAATTTATTTTAGTTCATTTCATTAAAATTGATGTATACTTTAATCTGTTTCTAAGAGATGGTTTTCTACATGTTCATACTAATTTTTATATTCTATTGGAATGGAATCACGAATTCCAATTTTGTTGGAATGAAATCATGAATTCTAATTATGTTTGAATGGAGTATTGATATTTTCTCACTGATTTATACATGTTCTACAATTCTTAGTTATTGATTTTGGTGCAATTTACAAGTCTACATATTTTTCCAAAGGAATTTAGTTTTTTATTTTTTATTTGCTAATGTATTATTGGAATATAAACTACAATTTGGTTTGTTTTCACATAAATTGATGTTTAAAGTGACCACAAAATTGAAAGTGATTCTAAACAACATTATTATTTTAGAATGTATTAGTGTCGATGTTAGATTTTGATGTTTTCTTTCCCGTTTTAAAAGTTTTTTTAGTTTTATTCTTTAACAATAAATGTAATTCTTAACAATTGTTACTCGTATTCTATAAGAAATAATTTATTTATTATTTTTATTCTTCAATTGATTGTTTAAGAATTTGTTATTCTACAAGTTCTTAAAATCATGATCAAGAAATAGGTTCAAGAATATTTTTATTATTTATGGTTCAAGAATATTTTTATTTTTTAGTAAATAATATATATATATATATATATATATATATATATATATATATATATATATATATATATATATATATATATATTCTGTCAGAATGTTCGAATTAAAATAATTATAATTCGTAAAATCGGATTTTTAAAATTAATAGAATCTATGATCCCTTAAAATACGCAATATTCTTTTATTAAATTTATATTAATTGACTAAAATACTCTTGTAATTAAATTAGATGATATTTTTCAATTATATTTAATTTAATAATATATATTAATCATTTTCTTAAAATAAATAAAATTGATTGGATCACATTTATATATACAATAACATAATAATCACTTTGAATAGAATAAAATAAGCATATATATATATATATATATATATATATATATATATATATATATATATATATATATATATATATATATCTCCCTTTCTAATAAATAAATAGATTGCACATAAAACTGCCATGTGTCAAAGTGTATACATGCCACATGTCACCATAATAAACTTCAACAATTCGTTTACATTCATTCAATTCAAAATTCAAATTCAAAATTTCTAATTTCTAAATTCAAAATATACATTTACATTCATTCAATATTCAAAATTCAAAATACGATATAACCTATATCCTATAACCGAGTATAATATCACTTACTCCAAAAAATCAGCTCCTAAATTTTAGTAAATCATTTTTAATTTTACAAATTTACATGCATACAACTATACATAATACAGATATAGATACATATATATCATATCCCTAAAAATCAGTTATTGATATTCTAATTTCCCTCTTTTAAACCCCTTTAATTCCAATATTCACTACCACATATACGATTTACCTTATTTTCCCGCACATTCTTTGTTGTAAGTCTTGAAATTATCTAATCAATTCCAAGAAATCAGCAAATCAGTTTTAATACTCCAGAATCTCACCTGCATTCAAAAACATTCGGTTTATACTTATACATAGATATATAAAGAATATAAATATAAATAACTCATATCCCTGAAAATCAGCAAATAATTCATGATTACTTTATATTTATACCTATAAATACCAGCAAAATATCGATTGATGGTCATTGTCTTCTTTATTGTTGTCTTCAAAACATTTTCAGGGGCTAATTCTCTTCCACATCTCTGCATCTACCTGGCTACTATTGATTTTACTCTTATACGGGATCTCGATGTCTTGAAGGACAACTTCACAATGAAGCTTCGTGTTATCAGACTATGGACACTTGACAATTACTACAACAAAAATGAACTTTTCTCTATTGAACTTATTCTAATGGATGAAGAGGTATATTTCATATATTTTTTTTTTGTTATTTATATATTTACTGTTTATAGTAATCTTTATTTTTTTTATTAATCGTATTTGCACCACACTTTTTCTTTACACTTTTTCTTCATTTAGGGTAACAAAATCCAAGGTTATGTCCCTAAAGCTTACATTTACAAGTTCAAAAAACTTCTAAAAGAAGGTGAATCTTTTATCATCAAATCTCCAAATTTAGCAAAGACGCAGGAAAGAAGCTTTCAACTTACCAATCAACTACAAAAGCTTGCTTTGAATCTGGACAGTATTGTTACTCCGTGTGACAATTTTTCGGGATCAGTAAATGGCTTTGATTTTGTTGAATATCGGGCGATTATCGATGGCACTGTTCCAGATAATATGTCATTGGGTTAGTATTTTCTATTTAATAATTTTTATATTATCTTTCAAACATGCATATATAAGACATTAACAATTAACAACTAACAATTACATATCGTTTTTATAATGACAGACCAAGACTAATTCAATATTAAAAACTGACATATTTAACTTTATTTCAATATTGCATACCAATTAATCACCAGTAAGAATGTGTCACGTGTCACCTTTTTTTCACATGTCTGAAAATGCCCTGGTATGGC
Organism: Lactuca saligna; assembly: GCF_052625555.1. Lineage (NCBI taxonomy): Eukaryota > Viridiplantae > Streptophyta > Magnoliopsida > Asterales > Asteraceae > Lactuca > Lactuca saligna. The sequence continues at coordinate 42,949,020 of NC_136420.1, read as the reverse complement.
TTCTCCAAAACCATATCATTACTTTTTACTGCAATAAATATTCTAATTTACCTGTCTATTTACATATTCTAAATAAAAATATTATATTCTAACCTTCAAATAAATACTAATTTTATATGTTTATTGATATTTATGTTTATATACAGATGTTATCGGATTGGTAGTAGTAGTTGGTGAAATGGATGCTCGAAATGCAGATCGAAAAAGGCATAGGATCAGAATACAAATCCAAGATGCCAAGTATGTTTTTTTATAACCTACAACTATTTTGTGTATTAACTCTTAAATTGGAATAACATTTTTTAAATGTAATTTCCGTCTTTTTTGTTAGTGGTTTGCAATTGGATGTTAACCTATGGGGCGATTATGGTTACACATTCTTACATTATATCCAAAAGAATCCAAACAATGTCCGCATCGTCATAATCCTTCAATTTGCAAAGATTAGTGTTTGGCAAGGTATAAAGTTTTTTTTATATTTTATATTCTAATTAGTCTTAATTATTTATTACTCATTCGGTTTATATACTTTTTTTATAGATCGCCGATCCGTCAATACGTACTATGATGTATCGAAGTTCATCATCAATAGTGACATTGATGACATAAATGTTTTCAAAAAAAGGAATAAAACGTTTTACTATGTTTATTTTTAATAATAAATGACATTATATCTTATAATTTCTAAATATGATGTTAATTAACAGTTTGGATCAAGACGGTCCCCATGAAAACTCAAAGAGTACGTTCACCTATATGAAATCTAATCGAAGTTCTGAAAATGATGATTTCCTGCTTAATAATGATTTGAAAACAATTGCTGACATTTTCGAGCCAGTTGAGGTAACACAAAATCTGAAAGATATTGATGGAATTATTGCATTTCGTTATTTATTTTTCAATACAACTTACATTCCATTTCTATCGTTTTATTCACCCAAGAAAAAAATATGTTATTGTAGCGACAATTAAAGGAATTCTTCAAAATAAAGATTGGTATTACCCAGCATGTACAAACTGCAATACCAGGGCATTTTCAGACACACCTTCTAATGAAGCCAATGTCATCGGATCATTTCAACACGCAAAATATGAATGTCGAAATCCAAAATGCACAAAAACTGTAACATCAGTTATTCCAAGGTTATTGTTGTTTGATATACTCATTTTCAGTAAAATATAATTTTACATCTTATGTTGACTAATTTTGATGATTTTACAATTCCCATAGGTTCATGATTCCGGTGCGTGTTCAAGATCATACTGGAAGTATGACTCGAACAATGTTTGAACAAGACGCGAAGAAGCTCTTAAAATTTCTGCGAAAGATTTAATTGCAAGGACAGCTCGGGTTAATTTTTTTACATATATTCCTATTTTTTATTGTATTTATATATAATTTCCTCTGTTTATGTTTTATTTGCAGCTTGGTTTTGGTACTGCCTTATACCCCTCTGAAATTAATGTCTTGAAAGATATGAAATTAGCTTTCATAGTTTCTATTTCAAAATACAATCTTGAAAGGAACAACAATCAATATAGTATTTTGAAGAGTAGTGATGATGACAAGTTGATACAATAGTTGGAAAAAAACTTTGTCGTTTTTGAGGTGATTATACTTCAATTTATTCTGATTATATACAATACTTAATAAAAATTGTGGTGGTCTTCTTATATGTTTTATACAGGGATGTAATTCACAATCGTTTGATGTTGGTACCACTGATTATGAATCTCAAGATAACAAGAGTATAAAGGTGTTGTACAATTTATCTAAACTTCTAATTTTTTATCTTACACCTTCTTACCCTTTTAATAATAATATTTATTTCTTAAATTAGGATGTCATATCTCAGACTGATGATAATGTTACACCGACCAATGTTTTCAAATCGATAGCCACAAGTCCAAAAAAGAATTTTGACACATCAACGGGTTTGAAGCGAGCTCTTGAGGACGTATTTGTTTTGGATATGAATGACAAGATGTCGTCATCAAAGGCTACAAAAGTTGGAGTGGAAGATGGACAGGTGAAATTTTTGAAGGTGAAGTTGGAAAAGTGATTGATTTTGATTGTGAGAAGAATAATTGGTTTTTTTTAAGTTTGTTGTTGCGGGTATTAAGACATTTTCTGATTTTCCTTTAAAATTCCATGAATTTGGTTGTTTTTTGTTTAAATTGTTTGTTTCTAAACAACTTTTCGGATGGATTTATCTTATGTGGATGAATTTGATGGTTTTTGTTTTATATTGTTTGTTTCTTAAACTAATTTTCATTTATGATGGAATGGAATCATAATGAATGGAATGGACAAGGGAATGGATCATTACATTCCTTTACATACCAAATTAATTTCAAACCAATCCATTCCATTCCTCTTTATAATACCATACTTTGGATTTATGTTATGTGGATGAATTTGATGGTTTTTGTTTTAAATTGTTTGTTTCTTAAACTAATTTTCATTTCTGATGGAATGGAATCATAAATGAATGGAATGGACAAAGTAATGGATCATTACATTCCTTTATATACCAAATTAATTTCAATCCAAACCATTCCATTCGTGTTTGTAATTCCATTATATCATACTAACTCATCACTTATACAAATGAATGCTTTCAAACAAAAAAGTATAAAAATTGAAGTATTTTTACGTGTATTTGGTTATCTATAATCAATCCCTCTACTTTTTCTGTACTCCAGCTATAATGGTTTTGAAAGGATTTTCCATCTGAATGATGGATTTAATTACGTAGTTGAGTATACACCATCTCCACTACTCCTTGCAAATGAATGTCCACTAAAATGTTTGCTTTAACATTCCCGAAGTTCTCCAAACAAGAAGCAGAATGACTGTAACAATAAATATCAATTCAAGATTAAAACTTCTTAGATTACAATTACATTCTAAATATAAAATCAATTAAAATTAAAATATTCATGTTAATAAGAAATACGAAATCAAATATATTACAAGGCTATATATCTTTATATTTTGGACAAACAAATATTAACACATGAACTTACACCGTAATTAATACAAATGATTTTGTGTTGTATAAATTTTCAATAAGTAAAGTAGCCAATCATTCCAGTAGCATGTGTTCTTCTGCATTTATTTTTATTCTACAATACAACATATTAACAAATTATCCTATAAATACATGAGATATTTCTGAAAACACAAAAACTTAAACCATGCAGAATTATGTTATGTTGTTGACAAAACTGATAAACATTACCCACCATACAATCGTATATCGTTTCTATCTCAACATAATCCATGTCATTAATAATTTTTTACTGAAAATTAATAACTTTGACATTTTTTCATAAACATAAAACTCATACATTTATTATTTTAAATGAGAATACAAATACACTAAGAACAAATATTATATGATTAATGTTAAAATTATATCTCATTAAGATTAAAATTAAAGTGAACATGAATTTGTCAAGATACATTTTCTCGCCTGTTTCTTCTTCCCACTGATAAAAGAGGAAACATTGATCAATTATGGTATAAAAACAATTCAGTGATTTCGTTAACAAAAGCTATAGGAAATCAGTTACAAGATAAAGTCGTGATTGAATTGACAGAAAGGAAATCATCATTTTTTTTTAAAAATTTTAAATACCCTACATATTAACACATAAATCGATTTTAATACCTTTTTTTTTAAAATTATCTTATTAGATTTTTTATTTTATTTGAAGCTGTTTCAAATCAATTTGTTTCAATCAAATCTCATTTTCAGGCTTCAATTTAGCTAACCATATATAGAAATCAGTTACTTATCTTTTTTCCTTTAAGGTTAATCACGTCTGACTTTTCCATCCATTATTTGCCTTCAAGTTTACGAAAAATCCATCCTGTGAGGAGCGTCTTTATTTCATTGCTAAGTTCCTGATTTGGGTATCATCTACAAGAGTATAACACCCTGCAATTTAATCATGTAAGTTTTTGTTTAATTTTTCTGTCATATTAATGAAAATTGCACAATTACTCATTTTTTGTTGTTGTTTATAACTATAGAAATGAATACACATATAACTTTCTATCTGAAACTATACATTTAATAGAATGACTGAATATGTAACTTTGAACGGTGTCCTACCTCGAACTGATACACTCCCATAATGGTAAGAGCAGCAACTAGGTCTTCAACAGATAAACCCTAACTTCTTCATCCTTCTTGATGACCATCGGAACTTAAACTAATATCCTTCGTCTGTCTGCAAATTGTAATTCATTTCGAAATTTCTCCCCCAAATCATCACCGTCACCCTATTAAGATGAATCCACTGATGGATATCAACATGCACGTCTGTTGAATGGAGTTTATGGATTATTCGTAGCTTTCTTCGTGATTTATTGGGGATTATGTCGATGATTAAAGCTGTTGATCTGATGCATATATCGATTGAAGAATTTTGGTGGAGGTGGATGAGTTACGGTATGCGAGAGTTAGGGTTTAGACGAGATATTTTGATTTAGGGATGGATAATGTAAAGACTTTTCGTTTGCAATTTTGACTGATATTTTGATCTATTGCCGGCAAATATTATACCCAATAAAAAAAATATTGGGATAATATTTGTAAATAAAAAAAAAGATATTAATATATTTTAATGTCGTGGAAAAATCCCTCCATATGACCCACAAAACTCAGATTCTTACTGTTGACGGACCATTTTTTTTCATCTATAATTTAAAACTGCATTTAAAACCCTTGAATTTTCATATATTGAATAATAAAACACAATATAAATTTTGTAAATAATGACTTATTAAATTTGGTTATATATTATTCTTGTGATTGACTTATGTCAAATTAATACATGTTAAAGTTGAGATGTTTTAAATATGTTTTCATTTTATAAAAAGTGGAATATGTAACATAACCTAAAATTATAAAAATATTAGTTTATTATATATATAAATAATAATAATAATAATAATTTAGGATAAAAAAACAAAATATACAATTCATGGATATCTTCATAATTATTTTTTTAACCTAATTTTTATAAGCATAAGATTAAGCTTTATGTCTTTATAAATGGATTTACTTTTAAATTATTCATCATATTTTATATTTGTTTTATAACATTTCAATTAATTGTAACAATATACATAACTAATTATTTCGCATACAATTTGTATTTTAAATACAAATTCTAATTATATTTATTTTCTTTTTATAGATGATAGACTATAATATGGACTCTATTTCTGCTAAAGAACGAAGAAAGTTAAGAAAATTATATTTGGATAATAGTAGGATTAGAAGATTATTTAACATATCAACGGATCGTACTTCATCTACCTCACAACCTTTTTACATTACCCAGAACGGTAATTATTTTCTACGTTAACTTTTTATTTTTTTTGTAGAATTAATATGGCATGTGTTAAATAATATAAACATTTCATATCTATATAATTAACTTTAATATTAGTATTTTTTTTCGTTATTAAATGTATTTCAAATTATATGTACTTATTAATATACATGAAATCTTCTGTTACATTGCAATAATTACATGAATAACAAGTTATCTTTTTTTTTCCAGCTTCTTCTACCAATCATCATAAAAGTCGAACACTCTCATCAAATCACATACCATATTATACATTTTCAAATGCCATCAACTCAACCAATTCATCAACAATCACTCACAGTTATTCATCCAAGCCGTTTTCTCCGGGAGTGCACAACTTAAAAAGAAATTCTGCAAATGTATCTCCTATACGTATATTTGACCTAACAATAGATGATGCTATTAATGCTCCCAATATTATTCAATCCACAGATGGAGGTATATCAAAACCCAATAATCATAAATACAAAGATAAGTTAGATACTTAAGTTATATGTCTTTATTGTTTAATATGTTTTTATTTTATGCATCCTATTTTATATATGTTTATCAACATATAAATCAATATTTAACATGTTGGATTTTTTTTTTAACTTAGGGTATTAGATAAAAATTTAATTAAACTTTGTTTCTATTTTTTAACTTGTAACCGTAATAAAATTTTAATTAAACTTTGTTTCTGTTATAGATTCCAAGAGAAAAATTTATTCCACTTTAGCTAAAGAGCAACGAAAACTAAGAAAGTTATATTTAGATAATAGAAAATTCAAAAATAAATCTACCTTATCAAACGGTCAAACTTCGTCTGCAACGCCATCTGTTAACACCAGCCAGAAAGGTAATTATTTTGTGGACTTTCATTATTTTTATTATCCATATATATGTTTATTTACATTACCCAATTGTGTTTAAGTTTCATTATTATTAATTAGTTTTATTATTAAACAAATTTGTAATTATATGTAGTTGATGTCTTCAATCGTCGTCAACATTTACACTCTTCAAAAAAGTTCACACATATTTCGTCTCAAAAGGAAAATGTTAGCTATGACAAGACTCCTCAACGCCATTCTACAAACTTCCAATCTCCTTCAACTCTGAATTCTAGGACTCCACTTTCCAATATCTCAAATGGTATGCATATTAACTACATTATACATTATCAATTATTTTACATTAAATTAACTACATGATTAACAACTTATTTTTCTTTTAGCTATTTGTAACAGTCAACATAATGGTCCAAAACCCTTATTAAATAATCGACGATATCCTACATCTTCTAATTCCAAGAACTCAAAAAGAAAGTTTGCACATATATCTCCTATACCTATATTTCACTTAACGACTGATGATGATATTAATGGTGGAGATATTATCCAACCAACACATGTTGGTATATCAAAAGGTAACAATCATAAACAACATTTTATATATTCTAAGTTGTTAATTATAATTTTTATTTATATTTACATTTTTTAAAAATGTTATATTTAACAGGTTATTTAGATCATGGTGATCAAAATGTTGTTTGTGAACTATGCCATGCTAAATTATGGAAAAATGAATCTTCAAGAGGCAATAAAACAGGGAATAAGATCTTTTCTCTCTGTTGTGGTTATGGGAAGGTAGAACTACTTCCTTTAAAAGAACCACCGCAAAGTTACAAACAACTTTATCATGCAGTAGATTCTAAAAGCAAATACTTCATGAAAAACATCCGTCGTTACAATTCAATGTTTTCATTTACGTCGATGGGTGGGAAAGTTGATTCATCAATTAATAGAGGAAACGCACCATACATATTCAGGCTTTGCGGTCAAAATTATCATAGCATCGGAAGTCTTCTCCCTTCAAATGGATGTCAACCAAGGTTTTCTCAGTTGTACATATATGATACCGAAAATGAAACCTCAAATAGACAGAAATGTTTATGGTATATATTTAGTTATACTTTTACTTTCTATGATCACTTTAACAATATTAAATTTATATAACTGATGTATATATTACAATAATTTTATTTACAGGGGAAGCAATCATCCTTCTATATCGACTGATGATTCAACTAATCTTCAAATTATAGAAGATTTGAAGCTTATGTTGGATTCAAATAACGAGTTGGTCAAGTGTTATAGGATGGTTAGAGATGTTTTTAATTCAAATCCAAATGCTAATCTAAAGTTACGAATTATTGGAAAAAGACAGCATGATGGAAGGACATACAACCTACCAACTGCTTCTAAGGTCGCTGCTTTAATTGTAGGAGACATTGGTGATTTTGTTGATAACAGAGACATCGTTGTTCAAACTTCGTCTGGATCTCTACGCCGTATCAGTGAATTACATCGTTCTTACCTTGCTCTACAGTATCCTCTACTATTTCCATATGGTGACGATGGTTATAGAGTTGACATCCCCCATAGAGGTGTTACGTCTTCGAGCAATAGCAAGCGTCCAAACACTACAATGAGAGAATTTTTCGCTTACAGAATTCAAGACAGGGATAATTCTTTCTCATTGATTTTGAATTCAAGAAGGCTTTTTCAACAGTTTTTGGTAGATGGTTATACAATGATTGAAAGCGTGAGGTTATATTACGTACGAAAGAAACAGAAAGTTCTTCGATGTGAATCTTATGAGAATTTACGTAACTTTCAACATCAGGGGAATAAGAACATTTCGGAATTTGGCCAACGTGTTATATTACCATCTTCTTTTACTGGTGGTGCAGGTTACATGATGCAAAACTACTTAGACGCCATGTCTCTTTGTAAGTGGTTTGGATATCCTGATTTTTTCATAACCTTTACGTGCAATCCAAAATGGCCCGAATTTCGAAGATTTCTTAAGGAGACTACGCTTAATCCAGAGGATAGACCTGATATCCTATGTAGGTTATTTAAGATCAAACTTGATGCGTTGATTAAAGACCTACGCGAGAATTCAGTATTTGGCATGGTTAAAGCAGGTATTTAAATTTATTTATTCATACTAACCATATTATATTATAATGTTGTGTTTTATTTAAAATATAGTTATATTACATACATTATTTAATTTTTTATTACAAATTTGTTTATTTCGATATATGCAGTTGTGTATACAATTGAGTTTCAAAAGCGCGGGTTACCTCACAGTCATATTTGTCTATTCATGGAACCTGATTACAAGCTTCCTACCGTGGAACACATTCATCAATTTATTTCAGCTGAGATTCCAAGTATTCACCAAGATCCTGCTTTGTATTCACTTGTGAAGGAGTTTATGATACATGGTCCATGTGGTGCTCAAAATGTCAATTGCCCTTGCATGGTGGATAACAAATGCTCTAAAAACTTCCCAAAGAATTTCTCTGAACATACTTCAATTGATGAGAATGGTTTTCCTATATATAGGAGAAAAAACGATGGATCGTTTGTAGAAAAATCTAGTGTCCAGTTAGATAACCGAATTGTCGTTCCATACAACAAATATCTGTTGAAAAGATACCAAGCACACATAAATGTTGAATGGTGCAATCAGGGATCTTCTATCAAGTATTTATTCAAATATACTAATAAAGGTCCGGATAGAGCTACTTTTACTTTTGTACAAAACAACAATGGTTCTGATAAGGATGATATAGTCGATGAGATAAAAGAATACTATGACTGTAGATATCTTTCTTCATGTGAAACATCTTGGCGAATTTATGGATACGATGTTCATTATAGACATCCTTCAGTGATGAGACTTCCTTTTCATCTACCTAATCAACAACAAGTTGTCTATGGTGCAGATGATGATATCGATGATGTTCTTAACCAGCCTTCAGTTGCTTCTTCGATGTTCACGTCGTGGATGGAGTGCAACAAAGTTTACAAACAAGCAAAAGATCTAACTTATGTTGAATTTCCAACAAAGTTTGTTTGGAAGCTTGATTTAAAAACTTGGAAGCCAAGGGAGGTCGGATATTCGATTGGCAGAATTCATTCAGTGTCACTTAATCTTGGCGAAGCATATTTCTTAAGAATTCTTTTAAACAAAGTGAAAGGACCAAAATCATTTGAGGAAATCCGCATGGTTAATGGTGAAATATGTCCTTCATTTAGAGATGCATGTTATGCTCTTGGCCTCTTAGATGATGATAAAGAATACATCGAAGCTATTAAGGAGGCAAGTCAGTCTGGATCCGGTTATTACTTACGTTTCTTATTTGCTACATTTACAATCAACAACAAAGATTAAAATCTCCAGGTACTATAATAATTCTTTACTTATTTATTAAAATACATTTTTAAATCAATATACGATATTAATTTATTGAAAAGAACACATTTGTTTATATATTTATTGGTTAATATTATACCAATTTTCTTTCAGGTTTATCACTTAATGAAGATCAAATTAAGAACCTGACTTTGTTTGAGATTGAACAAATTTTACTTCGTAACAATTCAAGTCTCAAAAAATTTACAAGGATGCCTATGCCCGATGTTGATTCTGTATCCTCTTCAAACAATCGTCTTATTAGTGAGGAGCTAGATTATGACATACCAAATTTAAAGAATGAGTTTGATCAGCTTTCTATTGCATTAACATCTGAGCAACAAAACATTTTTGATGATATAATGACTACAATAAACAATAATGAAGGAGGTGTTTTCTTTGTCTACGTTTATGGTGGAACGGGTAAAACCTATCTTTGGAAGACATTATCGACCGCAGTTAGATGTAATGCTAAAATTGTTTTAAATGTTGCTTCAAGTGGGGTCGCTTCTTTATTATTAACCGGTGGCAGGACAGCACATTCAAGGTTTATAATTCCTTTGGTTCTTACTAAGGTTTCTATTTGTTCCATATCACCAGATAGTGAACTCGCCAGTCTATTACGAAAAACCTCATTAATCATTTGGGATGAAGCACCCATGATTCACAAGCATGCATTTGAAGCTTTAGATCGAACTTTGAGAGATATATTCAAGTGTCATAATCCTAGAAACGAAACTTTGCCATTTGGAGGGAGAGTAATTGTTTTTGGAGGAGATTTTAGACAAATTCTGCCTGTTATTCCAGGTGGTAGTAGACAAGACATTGTTAATGCTTCATTAAGTCATATTTATGGCAACAATGTAAAGTCTATCAACTAACCAAGAATATGAGGCTAACTGTTGGAAGTGATACATCTGCTTTTCAACAAACAATGGATTTTGCAAAATGGCTTTTGGATATAGGAGAAGGGAAACTTGGTGGTTTTAATGATGGCGAAGCGATTATTGATATTCCGGATGATCTTCTGATTAATGATCCTGATGATCCTATAGGTTCGTTAATCGAGTTTGTATATCCTTCAATTCTTGAAGCTTCTAGCAATCCAGAATACTTTCAAGAAAGAGCAATACTTGCTCCAAAAAATGAAGTTGTCGGAAAAATAAATGATCGTTTGCTTGCATTATTTCCAGGAGATAAAGTTGAATATCTAAGTTCAGATAAACTATGTGAATCTGAGTTTGTCCATGATCACTTTGATGCCAATTTATACTCACCTGACGTTTTAAATGGTCGTAAAGTCTCAGGTTTGCCTAATCATAAGTTAGTTTTGAAAGTCGGGGTTCCAGTTATGTTACTGAGAAACATTGATCAAAAAAATGGCTTATGTAATGGCACTAGACTACAAGTGATATCTTTGGGCAAACGTATTATTGGAGGCAGTTATCATAACTGGAAGTAATATTGGAAATCGGATATTTATCCCAAGAATGACCTTAATACCATCTGAAAAAAAAAATCCCATTCAAATTCCAAAGAAGACAATTTCCATTAGCTGTTTGTTTTGCAATGACAATTAACAAGAGCAAACGACAGTCCTTATCTAAGGTTGGTTTGTTTTTGAAAGATCCGGTTTTTACACATGGTCAATTATATGTTGCCCTATCTAGAGTTCAAAGTAGAGAAAGATTAAAATTGTTAATTTTAGATAAGGATGATAAACTTACAAATAAAACTTCTAATGTTGTTTATAAAGAAGTTTTTAGAAATTTGTAAGTTGTTTGTAAAATTTTATTCCTCATAACATGTTTTCTTCTTATTATTAATAAGATTTTGTTAATTTTTCTTTTATAATTTCTTATTTTTTATAATATACGTTTATTTTAACAACTTAAATTTTTTATTTATTTAACAATTTTAATTTACTTCACTTATTGGGGTTGTTTTATTTTTACAATAAATTTAATATATCATTATATTATATCGTAACGTTTTTTTTTCACAAATAAAAATTATATAACATATATTGAAAATTAATTTCACATACTTATTTGAATCAATCATTTTAATTTTACATAGCTACATAATTTATTAATAATTTAATTATATGATTTGATTAATAATTACGATATTTTAGTATGAAAATAAAATTAATTTTGGACCCGGGTTCCCACGGGATATATATATATATATATATATATATATATATATATATATATATATATATATATATATATATATATATATATATATATATATATATATATATATATACTTTGAAAAGACAGACGTAATACTTAATGTTAATGTTTGTGACGACATATATAGAATTTTCCTATATAAGGATAAAAAATAATGTTTTAAAAAATAAAAGTTATAAATAGAAAAAAAGATATAAATAAAAGGTTTAAAATAAATTAAAAGGGTTGAAAATGAAGAAGTGACCATATTTTTACTATTGTTTTAAAAACACCCCATTATGGCTAAGTGTTTTGAAAAACACCTCATTAATGCAAATAAATCCCTCAATACAAAGAATCGATAACCGACTCATTCTGGTACAAATCGTTTTATACCTGAAACCAGCCAGATTGGACCAATTTTGCACGATACAAAGAACCTATGACGGGACCAATTCTTGTAAACCGGTTTCGATCTACATGCGGTTTCTGGTCCGGTTCGGAGATCAAATGTTCAATCCTAAATGAGCTTACTCTCATACTTTTTTTTTTTGTTTGTTTGGGGAGGGGGGGTAGTTGTTTACATATCACACAATTTTATAATTTATGATAATTCTCCATAACAAGAAAATGGTAATAATATCACCGACCGAAAGTCTCACCTCAAAAAAACTCAAACCACAATATTTAAATGCATCACTACAATTATTAAGCAGCTTTCAATGTGTTACCAATATCAATAACAAAACGATAACGGACATCAGCTTTTGCAAGACGCTCCATTGCAGTGTTGATATATTCAATGGGAATGAGTTCAATCGCTGCCGTTATATTATGTTTAGCTGCAAATTCAATCATCTCCTGTGTCTCCTTTATCCCTCCTATCAAACTTCCTCCCACCATCTTCCTACCTGTCGCATGCATCAACAAACCTCATTAATATTTCTTATATATTCACACAAAATTCCCTCAACCACATTTTAAGGAATTCAGGAAAAATAAATAAAAGATTCATACCAAAAAGCAAAGGGAAAGCAGGTAGCTCATACGGCTTGGTTGGACCACCAACCAAAACCAGTTTACCGTTAGGCTTTAACAGAGCAATCAAAGGCACAAGAGGATGATCAGCAGAAACAGTGTCAATAATTCCATCCAAAGAACCCACACCACTCTGCATCTCGGCTTGATCCCGGCTCACCAAGAAAGAATCAGCGCCAAAAGTGTTAATCGCTTCTTCTTTTTTCTTGGGACTTGTGCTGATCACAGTAACCTTAACACCAAGAGCTTTAAGAAACTTAACAGCTACATGACCCAACCCACCAAGCCCAACCACACCAACATGCATCCCAGGTTTATCGAGCCCATAGTATCGAATCGGGCTGTAAACAGTGATTCCAGCGCATAGAAGCGGCGCACCACCATCAAGTGGGTAGTCTTTGGGCCATGTGACGATGAAGTGTTCGTTGGCTACCATGTGGTCAGAGTAACCACCGTAGGTTACCATAGAAGAGTCATTGTATGTTTGTACCATTTTTGGGCAGTATTGCTCTTGATCTGCACCACATTGATCGCATGAATGGCAACACCCGACCATACAACCCACCCCCACTTTGTCTCCTACTTTGACTTTTTTGACCTTGCTTCCCACTTCAGTCACCACACCCACAATCTCATGGCTGTAACGATCGACAAAAACCAGTAGTAATTTGTGAAGTATCAAAAGAATAACCCTAATCGGTAGCATATGAAAATATTAGGAATTACCCAGGGATCATGGGATACTTGGCGTTGTGCCATTCATTCTTAACAGAGTGAAGATCAGAGTGACAGACTCCACAGTACAACACTTTGAACCTCACGTCTTCATCCCCTGTTTCCCTATGTAATCATCATTCATTCATCACAGATTGGACATGAGTTAGAAAAAAATATGCATGCTTATAAAATGAAGAAACTCGTTAATTAATGGTATATAGCTATTGGCATCAGATATTACTTGAGTTCAGGTGTAATTATCGATGATTTAGCATCATAATCAAACAGTTTACAGAAAAAGAAAAAAAAAAAAAAAAAAAAGTACTTCAGACTTTTAAATTTTAAGCGTCCAAATTAAAATAATAATCATCTTAACAAAAACGTCGTAATTACTCGAAAAGTCAAGAAAGTAAAATGCATATTCACTATAAAACAAAAAGATATTCCGATCAATTTCGAACTCGACAATTTTTTTTTACTAATCATTCACTAATTTAGTATTGAAATTCCAAAAGAATATGTCAGATCTGTGAATAAAAAATTAAACCATAACAATCTACGTGAAAGGGAATAATAAACAAATTATACCTCCGGGAGAAGTTAATGGGGGAGAGTACGCCAGAAGTGTCTCTGGCGGCGTAGCCCAAGGCCTTAACAGCATGCTCCGTCTCAGGTGAACTCCCCATCGGCGATTACTGTGACTGTGTGTGTTTTCCGATGAAATGTGTGATGGAAAAAAGTGAATGCAAATGTGTGTATGTGTTTAATTTGATAGAGAAATGGTGCGTTGCGCTATTGGAAATATATGGTGGAGCAGTGTCCATTGAGTTATAGTGAAAAAGTAATGCTAACGTAACAGATGATGTACAGGGAGTCATACGGATTTAGCTGGTAACGTCACAGATGACGAACTCTGATACGGAAACCCCGATAGGGGTCAGTTGTGTTATTCGTGAGAAATTATATTTTATGTCTTTACATTAAAATCGAATATTCATTTTTGGAAGTATATATTATGTCTTTATTGTTTTTAAAAATGAATATTCGATTTCAATGTAATTTTACCATAAATTTGATAGTGAAAGACTTTGTCACATCTTTATAAAATAATTAAATATTTATCTAAGTTATTTGAATGTATTATAATTTCAGTTAGTTTTTCACTGTAATTCATTATAAAGATTTACCCATAAGCAAAATAGGATCCTTAACACTGAAAATAGGAAGTCACAATGGTTAAAATTTGATTTCTAGAATCTTTGCAATTTATATTAATTTCTAAAGATTCATGACCGAATATGATATTTAATAAATGATATTCAGCATCATTTCATATTTTTAGAAGTTTTTATGAAAATAATATGATCGTTTCCAAAAATAAAAAATCTTTAAATGAAAATTATATTATATAATTAAATAATAAATAATTTTTTTATTTAACACTAACTTTTAATTGTTACCTAATATATACATTCATTTTGACACTAGCAGAAAACATGTCATGTCATTAACTTTTTTTTTTTTTTGCCGATGCGATTCCATTAGCTAGAATTTGAGAAGGTGTCAATAAAATTTCCCGTTAATGATGTTAACAATGGTGAAGATTAGAAAATAGCTAGTGTAACATGAGGAAGTACTTTCTCAATCAAATACACGTTCGCATAATCGCATTTACATTTTCTATCAGACATTTCACCCAAAAACACACACAGTGATTGCCGATGGGGAATTCACCTGAGACGGTGCATCCTGTTAAGGCTTTGGGCTACGCCGCTAGAGACACATCTGGCGTACTCTCCACCATTAACTTCTCCCGGAGGTATAATCTGTTTATTCCCATTTACGTGGATTGTTATGTGGTTTAGTTTCTTCATAGCCTTCAAGAGAAAGAAACAATACACGGATCTGATAATTTCGTCGCAAGTTTAATATTAAACCGCTGAATGCTTCGTAGAATTACTTTCCTCAGATTTCGATGTTGATCGGGATATGTTATGTTTTATAGCGAATATTTAATTTCTTGACTTTTCAAGTAATTTCGACGTTTTTGCTATTATTATTGTTATTTTACTTGGGCACTCCAAAGTCTATATGATTCTGAACATGACGTAACTTTTTTAAGTTGTGGGGTAAATAGCGATGATCATCAAATGCATTAAAAGTATATAATAGTTGATTAGATCGTATTGTATCATCAAAAGATGGTGTAATATTATATATTTTGAACGACATCTTTAATTACGTATTAAATTTATAGGACTTTCAACATTGATGTTGTGAATACGTGAGCATTAATTAATAAGTTTCTTCGTGTTATAAAGATTCATAAATTTTTGTAACCCATATTCAGTTTGTGATGAATAATGATTACAGGGAAACCGGAGATGAAGACGTGAGATTCAAAGTGTTGTACTGTGGAGTCTGCCACACTGATCTTCACTTTGTCAAGAATGAATGGAACAACACCAAGTACCCCGTGATCCCTGGGTAATCCCTCCATTTCATATGTTACTGATTAGGGTTATTCCTTTGCTACTTTTTGATACAAACTATTATCTAAACCCATGCATTACTAATTAGCGGCTTTCCTTGCAGACATGAGATTGTGGGTGTGGTGACTGAGGTGGGCAGCAAGGTCAAAAAAGTCAAAGTAGGAGACCATGTCGGGGTGGGTTGTATCGTCGGGTGTTGCCATTCATGCAATCAATGTGGTGCTAATCAAGAACAATACTGCTCAAAAATGGTACACACATATAATGACTCTTCTGTGGTAACCTACGGTGGTTACTCTGACCACATGGTAGCCAACGAACACTTCATCGTCACATGGCCCAAAGACTACCCACTTGATGGTGGTGCGCCGCTTCTATGCGCTGGAATCACTGTTTACAGCCCGATTCGATACTATGGGCTCGATAAACCTGGGATGCATGTTGGTGTGGTTGGGCTTGGTGGGTTGGGTCATGTAGCTGTTAAGTTTCTTAAAGCTCTTGGTGTTAAGGTTACTGTGATCAGCACAAGTCCCAAGAAAAAAGAAGAAGCCATTAATACTTTTGGTGCTGATTCGTTCTTGGTGAGCCGTGATCAAGCCCAGATGCAGGGTGGTGTGGGTTCTTTGGATGGAATTATTGACACTGTTTCTGCTGATCATCCTCTTGTGCCTTTGATTGCTCTCTTAAAGCCTAACGGTAAATTGGTTTTGGTTGGTGCTCCAACCAAGCCGTATGAGCTACCTGCTTTCCCTTTGCTTTTTGGTATGAACATTATAACAACAAATTAATGTGGCGATTAAATTGTTTGAATTATAAAGAAATAACAATTAACAAGGTTTGATGATGGCAGGTAGGAAGATGGTGGGAGGTAGTTTCATAGGGGGGATAAAGGAGACACAAGAGATGATTGAATTTGCAGCAAAACATAATATAACAGCAGCGATTGAACTCATTCCCATTGAATATATCAACACTGCAATGGAGCGTCTTCAGAAAGCTGATGTTCGTTATCGCTTTGTTATTGACATTGGTAACACATTAAAAGCCCCCTAATCTCATAGTGATTAGCTCCCCGTTCTACACAAGAACGATCTTCGGAGTCAACGTATTATCCATTTTGACAAAAGTAGCTCTTAGCTGGTAGCTGGTAGCAGGAAACTATTATTTTATTTGTTATATGAGTGTTTGGTAAAAATAGTTGGAAACTTTTAAAATATATAAAATTACATAAAAAGACAATTAATTAAAAATAAATAAATATATAAATATATTTTTAAAGGTAATTATGGAAACCGATTTCAAAAGCTCAGTAGCGTTTTGTTAAACGCTACATAAAGTAGCTTTTAGATTTTGAACGTTTTGTTTAAACTAAAAGGTAAACACTTTTACTACCAAACAAATTTTTTTGTTTAGACTAAAACGTTTTGTCAAAAGTTAAAAGTTATAAGCTCCCAAACGTTTTCAAAAGCTTCGTGCCAAACACACCCTTAATTTATTATTTCAAACTAGTTTATAACCCATGATAATCACGGTTATAAAATTAATTCAACTTTCATATTAAAAAATCAAAATTATTAATCAATTATTTTAAATAAATTATTACTTAAAAGATATTTTTTTAGTTATATAAAATTATAATCGTTGATTTAAATAAATACATGGAGTTATATCATTTTATAATTTATATTAATTTTATTTTATTTTTTAATCTAATGTTATTAATTTAATATAATTAAAGAAATAAATTTTAAAATTTAAAATTTAAAATGAAGAATCAATTTTAATTGAATAAAATTAGAGTGAGAAATTTAAAATTTGAAATTTTAAATTAATAATTAATAAGTTGAAAAGTAACATGATAAATGATATATAACATTAATGAGAGATTCTAATTGAATGACACTTGTCGATATGAGATTAAACCTATTCTTTTATTAGAATAGGGAGATACCAGACTCAATTCTAACCGATCGAATTTCCAATTTTCGTCAAAAAAAATCAGGGAAAATGAAATCCAAGTTTATTCCTAACTTTAAGAGCCCTAGATATAGAACTCTTCCATAACCTAAAATTTTCATTTCCAGTTAACTTTGTAGCAACTATAGAAGTGATAGCATTATCAGATGGGTGAATATAAAGAGGATCATCAAAATTAATTGAATCATCCTTTCCACTTCCACTTGGAGTAGAAGTAGGATCACCAGCCATGAAGGCAATAGAAAAGATAGTGAACAAGAATCAACAACAAACAGTGTCAAAGACAACCAAAAAATACAGACAACAGTGCTGATATAACGTCCAGATGGTCACCACGTATGTTGGGGCCCAAGACAATCAGTACAGTGTCAAGAAACAATAATGCAAAGAACAACAATAACTGGTGTACACAAGACAACCGAGATCTCCCAATCAGAACAATATTAATAAAAAAAGAAGAGAATAAAAGTGAACAAGAAAGTCCTCACAGACGGGAGAAGATACAACGAAGGGTCGACTTTCTATGTCCGTTCCCTACTTGGGTTTATCGGTGATCAATTCCGAACCCTAGAGAGTTATTTCAACTTAGAGATTGATCGACAGAGGCCAAGTTGTCAACTCCAAAATCGAATTACTGCAACTAAGCCAACTGTATCCTGCAAGAATCCAAACAAAAATCTAGCAGTACCAGGATCTTAAAAAAAACTTCATAGTTTATGTAAGAACCTAGAAACTCAAACAGATTCCTAGATCGAACACCAACTGTGACGTTCTACACAAAAAAGAAAAGAATCAGAGAGTATCTTTCTGAAATAGACGATCTGATGACGAAAACCATAACCGAGCATCTAAAACAAAGAATCGGAGCCTGAAAGCTATGATACCATCTTAAAAACACAAACAACACAAGATAAACCCAACATCATCATTTCATTCACTATGAAACATATGGTTTTCATATACAAATTACAACACAAACCTCTCTACAAAAGTTACTCACACTTAAACTAAAACTAGAACACAAGAAAGCTTACAGACCAAGCTCTCTTATCACAAACCCTAAACGAAACCCTAAGAGTATGAACAAGAGGGAGGAAAAACACAGATGATAGAAAAATGGTCAGGACTAATGAACAAAATATCTTCAGATAACCCTTAAATACCTCGGGTACAACCGGATACCTAAATACCCATGGAGCACTTGAAGATCCGAGTGCAACCCTGAATAAATTACAATACAACCCACAAAGAAATAGCAACATTACAGAAAACACCCTAATCAATGAATTAATTTCAGTTTGTAAATAATGAGAGTATTTTCAACAAATTTCACAATTATTCAATTACCAAATAAATAGAAAATACATATGTTACGGCTCAATATCCTTTTTATCAATATGTTAAAATATCATGTAATGATATGATTTTTTTTGAAATTATCATAAAAAATTAAATATTTAAACTAAATACATTTTAGCAATAACGTGAAATGTTAGTATTAAAATTTTCTTGGTCCCCTTTTATTTTAACACAAGATACATGCAGTAGAATAACATGTGGTCTGGGATGAATTTACTTCCAAAAGACAATAGTACAGTGTTCGTGTCAACGTTCATCACCGCACTGCCTAATGCCCATCATCTGTATGTGACGTTAGCAAACTCTCTCGCTACCACATCATCTGTTACGTTTCGTTTAGCAATCAAACCCCCACCACTATATATATTCCATCGATCCCCATTGCCCAACGCACAATATTTGCATTCACTTTTTCTATATATCACACATTTCACCGGAAAACACACACACACACTGTGGTCGCCGATGGGGAGTAAATCACCTGAGACGGAACATCCTGTTAAGGCCTTGGGCTACGCCGCTAGAGACACTTCTGGCGTACTCTCCCCCATTAACTTCTCCCGAAGGTATATATATTATATAATTTGTTTCTTCTCATATACGAAGATTAGTACTCATCGACTTATTGTTTAGTTTTTAATTATTAGGCTTTAGAACGTATATATAATACACAGATCCGATATTATTCTTTTCGGTTCCTACGTTGATCCAAAAATCTTTTTGTTTCTAGCGAATAAATGTTGTAATATCTAGACTTTCAACTAATTTTGACTTTTTAGTTATTATTGATATTTTGCTTTTTGACAACTGAAAGTCTAGATGATTCTGTATGTGAAGTAGCTTTTTTTTTTTCTTTTTTTGTTGGGGTAAACAGATCTATATCATCAAGAGATACTATATATGTACTTCTGTGCAGGTTCAAATAAAGTTTTGAACAACGTTTGCATAGGGTTATATATAGTACACTCCGACTCTGAATCCTTGATAATTGCAAAGTTTCGACTAATTCCTAAAACGATTAACAGTTAGAGCTTTAATCAACGAGACTCTTCGTATTAATTGTAAATATTCATATTTTTTTCTAACTCATGTCCAATCTGTGATGAATGAATGATGATTACATAGGGAAACAGGGGATGAAGACGTGAGGTTCAAAGTGTTGTACTGTGGAGTCTGTCACTCTGATCTTCACTCTGTTAAGAATGAATGGCACAACGCCAAGTATCCCATGATCCCTGGGTAATTCCTAATATTTTCATATGCTACCGATTAGGGTTATTCTTTTGATACTTCACAAATTACTACTGGTTTTTGTCGATCGTTACAGCCATGAGATTGTGGGTGTGGTGACTGAAGTGGGAAGCAAGGTCAAAAAAGTCAAAGTAGGAGACAAAGTGGGGGTGGGTTGTATGGTCGGGTGTTGCCATTCATGCGATCAATGTGGTGCAGATCAAGAGCAATACTGCCCAAAAATGGTACAAACATACAATGACTCTTCTATGGTAACCTACGGTGGTTACTCTGACCACATGGTAGCCAACGAACACTTCATCGTCACATGGCCCAAAGACTACCCACTTGATGGTGGTGCGCCGCTTCTATGCGCTGGAATCACTGTTTACAGCCCGATTCGATACTATGGGCTCGATAAACCTGGGATGCATGTTGGTGTGGTTGGGCTTGGTGGGTTGGGTCATGTAGCTGTTAAGTTTCTTAAAGCTCTTGGTGTTAAGGTTACTGTGATCAGCACAAGTCCCAAGAAAAAAGAAGAAGCGATTAACACTTTTGGCGCTGATTCTTTCTTGGTGAGCCGGGATCAAGCCGAGATGCAGAGTGGTGTGGGTTCTTTGGATGGAATTATTGACACTGTTTCTGCTGATCATCCTCTTGTGCCTTTGATTGCTCTGTTAAAGCCTAACGGTAAACTGGTTTTGGTTGGTGGTCCAACCAAGCCGTATGAGCTACCTGCTTTCCCTTTGCTTTTTGGTATGAATCTTTTATTTATTTTTCCTGAATTCCTTAAAATGTGGTTGAGGGAATTTTGTGTGAATATATAAGAAATATTAATGAGGTTTGTTGATGCATGCGACAGGTAGGAAGATGGTGGGAGGAAGTTTGATAGGAGGGATAAAGGAGACACAGGAGATGATTGAATTTGCAGCTAAACATAATATAACGGCAGCGATTGAACTCATTCCCATTGAATATATCAACACTGCAATGGAGCGTCTTGCAAAAGCTGATGTCCGTTATCGTTTTGTTATTGATATTGGTAACACATTGAAAGCTGCTTAATAATTGTAGTGATGCTCTTGGCTTTTGAGTTGAGACTTTCAGTCAGTGGTATACTATGAGTCTATGACCATTTTCTTGTTATGGAGAAGTTATTTTTAGAGTTATTGACTAAAATTATAACTACATGAAGTCAACAATAGTTTCCTTTCGGAACTTTTTATATCCAAACACCATCAAATTTCGAAAAGCCCAAATCGTCAACAAATGATCTATATCTTTATTAGCAATGTCACGAATTGGGCAAAGATCCGAAGGGGATTATTCCCCCTCTTGCCAAGATTTACTTTAATTGAAGATGATTCATAAGAATATGGCGAAACAATCCGAGGCATGAGTCAATTCCACCTAGTATCTACCTCACCGTTTGGAAACAAAAATGATCAATGCAATTTAAAACGTGTTATCTTATTTTACCGTAAAGTGTTAGCATTATAAAAAATATTTTACATACAATTTAAATGGATAAATTAAGTATACTAGGTTCAAAATTGAAGAATTAACAATATTAGAATAATAAATAAATTCAATATATTAATTAAAATAGAAGTTGAAAAAAATTGGGAATTTGAAAAGATTGAGATTAAAATGAAATGGCATCTATCATCATCATGTGTTTATATGGTAAAAATATTGTTGTGAGTGATGTGGAAAGTAACCAAGTCAATGTAATATGAAATTTTCATTAGTCTATTGGCTTAAAAAACTATATTTAGTTTTAGACTAAATAATTTGACATGAAAACTCGTTTTTTTACAAATAATATGTTTGTAATTTATCATTAAAATTCTCATAGGGTGTGTTTGGCACGTAATGTTTGAAAGCTTCTAACGTCTAACTTTTGACAAAACTTTTCAATTTAAACAAAAAAGTTTTATTTACCAGTATGAGCGTTTAGCTTTTAATTTAAATAAAATGTTTCAAATCTAAAAACTACTTCATGTAGTGTTTAACAAAACACTACTGAGTTTTTTAAATCAATTTTTAGAATTGCTCATATATATATATATATATATATATATATATATATATATATATATATATATATATATATATATATATATATATATATATATAATTGTCTTTTTATGTAATTTTACATATTTCAAAAGTTTTCAACTATTTTTGTCAAACACTCATATAACTAATAAAAACTACAACTTTAAGTCAAGGCCGACCCAATAGGAGTTCAAAACATGTCTATGGCTCACCAAATTATAGGGCCTAAAATTTTCGTAAATTACATATTAACCTATCTTAAGTTCTTGGCCCAATTCAAATTAGGTTAACATTGTTGTTAGTTACAACATGTAAGCGCACAAAGGGAGTGAGCGGGAAAATCTGAACCTTCGGGAAAAGAAAAAAACTCTTTGATTTCTTGTTTGTTGATTTACGCATGATGCGGAAATTTATGATGTCCTGTCAGACGATTTCAGAGGCAATGATCTCTAACAATCTCACTTCTTTATTATATTTTCTCGAAAATCATAAGCAACAATTCTACAATCTACTCAAAAATCAGCTTTGAGTGCTTATAATCTTAGGGAAAAGAACTGAGTTGTATAATCTTTTTCTCTGCTTCGAAAATTAACCTTGAGGTTTCAAAATCAGAAGGTAAGGGATTTATGGATTTTGACCTTTTCAGGTTCTATTTTTTGTGCTTCTCTTTTATGGTTTGAAGTAAGAAGATAAGAGATTTCATATTTTATGATTTTGAAGGTACATACAAAGTAGTTTCAAAAATCGGAAGGCACGAAGAAATCAGCTTCAAAAATAGGAGGAACAAGAAAATCAAGTTCTAATTTCTGAACGTACAAACAAACCAATTTATGTTTTTCCTTCTAGGTTCGTTTTTTATTTTTATTTATGATAATTTCTGATTTATAAGAAGTAAATCAGTTTTTTTTCCTTCATTTTTTCTTATTCCTATTTTATTAAATTCAGATGCATTGAGCAACAATCTATGGATTGTCAATCCTTCTTTGAGGTTTAAAAGTTTCTGATTTCATATTTTTTTTGAAGTTTCATAAAATCAGAAGGTACCTTTTTTATTTATGTTTTTTTTATATAGAAGCGAATAAAAGTTTTATTTTTTGATAATGTAATATAACTTGCTTATTTCATTTCTGTTTTTCTATTTTCTATATATAATTTTATTACAAGCAAATCATTGTATCAGAGTTTTATTCTTTAGAATCAAAAACCAAGAATCAAATCACTGAATCAGAGTTCTATTCTTTAGAAGGATTACGGTTTTCTACTATAAGCAAGTTTCTTTGTGTACGAGTTGGAATGAAAATTTTAATTTATGTATTTTGGAATAATAATAAAAAGTTATAACTGTTTTGCTAAATTTTTTAGATCAATACATATTTTTTGTTAATTTGCACAGGGCCTATGAAATCTCAGGGTCAACCTTGCTTTCAGTTATCAACTATTCATTGCCCGTTACCAGCTACCAGCTAGCAGTTATTTTTGTCAAATATGTCATGTATAAGTAAACTAGGTGTGAGACCCAGATGTTATATGAGTTTGATAAAACAAAAAATTAAATATGAAAGTTTAAATAATAATTTATGAGTACTAATATTGTAATTTATTGGTTATTTTCAATTAAAGCAATTATTAATTGAGGTGTAAATATGATGTGCTAATTAAGAAAATGAGAAGAAAAAAAATGAGAAAATGACAAATGAAAAAAACATTTATTCAAAAATACCAAAAAATAACATGTTTTCAAGTTAATAAAAAAAATGATAGATGACAAAATTATTTTCATTTATTAAGAAGGATGTAAGTATTATATAATTTTATTTGAGTTATCAATACACTACGTTTCTACCTTTGGTTAGCGGATCTACAATGGCAAAAAATGATATCCTTTTTCTATAAAATTAAGAAGGATGTAAGTATTATATAATTTTATTTGAGTTATCAATACACTACGTCTCTATCTTTGGTTAGCAGATCTACAATGGCAAAAAATGATACACTTTTTCTATAAAATTAATTTATTTAATAGGGTAAAGAATTTGAGGCTAAAATAATAGTATGCTCGCACAATATTTATGAAATAAAACAAAATGAAGAAGATATACATAAGAAGAAAATTAGCCTTTTCCGTTTATATTTATAAATGTCTTTATTTCCTTATATATAACTTCTTTAGCGGTACGAGATAAAAGATATGTTTATTGGACCAAAATTATACAAATCAATAAAATATAAGGGTTATTGGTATATTAAAGTCTTTAAAAAGAAAAATAAAAATAAAAAGAATGTAAACCCCACCTGGGGCATTCTCGATCGAAAGAACGGGGCACACACATGTAAATCTTAAAAAGTAAATTACACGAATTGTTTCTATGGTTTGGGGTAATTTGCACGTTTGATCTCTAATTTATTTTTTTAACTCAGAAGGTCCCTACTGTTTATTTTTGTTACATGCTTGGTCCATAGAATTTGTTTTTGTTACACGCTTGATCCCTATCTTACCTAAAAAGATTATTATTTGAATAGGAAAAAATAGTAAGGTAGGTAAGATAATGTGAGGTGGGTAGGATTGGGGGTATGTTTATTTAAAAAAAATTAAAAAATCAAGGGTAAAATAATCCTTTTAGGTAAGATAGGGACCAAGTGCGTAACAAAAACAAACAGTAGGGACCTTCCGAGTTAAAAAAATAAGTTAGGGACCAAACATGTAAATTACCCTAAACCATAAGGACCATTCGTGTAATTTATTCAATCTTAAACGAAGACGGGACATATGTCGACCCAAGAAGAAATGATAGATAGATATGTGAAGAAATGATTGATAGATATGTCAAATAGAGACAAATAAAAAACTTTTAAATTATCATTTTGTCATTAAACAAAAATAAAAATAAGTTTTAAGTATTTGAACCACAAGTTGGGTTAGCTAGTTTGCGATTCTAAACTAAAAATTAACTAGGTGGTTATTGCCTCATAGGTTCAATCCCTAACAAAGAAGAAAAAAATAATTATTTGTCGTTCTAAAAAAAAGCTGTTGAAGAAATTTTTTAAGTTAATTATGAAAATCAACAAAATAAATAAATTCAAATTAATTTATTAAAGATAAACAATTAACATATTAAAAAATCCTCAAATGTTATTAGCAGTCCAGGAGTTATTAGCAGCTCAGTTCACACAACGGTCAACAAATAAGACTCAGTTGGTCAACAAGCATATACTACTACACAGGCAAGTATAGTGAAGAAGACTCACATCGCAAGTAGCAGCTAAACCCTCTCAGTCTACACTCTAAAACCCTTAGTTTGACCAAAAGTCAACTCATGTCAACAAGTCAACGGTCAATGTCAAAGTTAACAGCCAAAACACCAACCATTGGTCATGTCATGAGAACTCACTCAACCCGATCCCAACTCGTCTCGTTCCAACTCAGCCAATTTGTCACGGACAACCCATTAAGCAAACTTCACGACATGAACATTACTCTATCACGTCGTGAACCCAAAAGACTCAGCAGATACGGGTTCTTTCGTGGTCACGTGGTGACTACAGTCTGAAGCAACAATCCAAATATTTAAGTCATTAATCCAATAAGTCTTTCACTCTAACTTTTCCAGAAGCTAAAAAGGACTCCAGAGGTTCATACAAATGATTACTTTATGGACATACAAACCTAATGCATGTCCTCCATCCATTCTAGGTCAAAATGAAGAGATTATACCAAAACTCATATGTATGGATCCAATAACCAACCAACTTTTAGATCTGAACTGTAACATCCTAAAATTTAAGATAAGGATCTTAAATTAATTATGTAATTAAATAAAGGATGATCTAAATAATTAAGTCATTTAAATGATAACTATATCATTAGTTGATATAAAACTTAGAAAGTTACAAGTTGAAACGTTAACATTTTAGAGTTAAGGGACCAAAAGTGCTAATTTGGCAAAGTATGTTTGACCAATGGTTGACTCAACTAATGGAAGTGACTACAAAAGTTATGTAATGGATGGAGAGGGACTTAGGATGTCTATCCCAAAGAAAAAGTCACATATATTGGAAGAATGGACCATTTTTTACAAAAACGAGAAATTAGAGGGACCAATTGTGAAAATATTGGGAAATAAGATGCAAGCCTCCTTCATTCTTCTTCAGATCATGTTTTGCAAGGGAAGAACTCCCTAATGGCGATTTTGATCTAAACAACTCCTAGGGTTTGAATTAAGCAAGTTTAGAAGCATTCACACAAGAAGGGAAACAATCAAAAGCTAATGATGTATAATCTCTTCTTTGATACTCCTAAATTTCGAGTTCAATAATGTCGAATTTAGCTTCTTCTAAAGGTTAGGGTTTGGTTTTCTAACCTCCTTTGAGTGGTTTCCATGGTTCTAATCTCAATCCAATTATCCTATTGATGAATTTGATGATTTGGGTAAAAAGCTCCATGAACCCTAGAAAACCCAAATTGGGAATATTGCAATTGATGGTGAAATGAGATTGGATTCTATGACCTAGATGATATTTGATAGCAATAAAACCAATTGGAATGCTCAAATTCATCCATAATGGTAGAATCAAGCACAAACATGAATTTTAGGTGACTTATGGAAAGATATGAGGACATCAATGGATTTTATGCAATTTGGTATAATTGTTAAACAAATAAAGTTCATAACGATGAATGGATGTTTTTCGAATGATTTGAATTCAAAACATGAGGTGTTGCTTGAATCCTAGATTGATATATGGAATAATTGGTCATATGGGTATTTTAGGAAATCTAGGGATAACTATATGATGATTGACATATTGCAAGTGAATGACATTCATGAACATGAATTGACACTTTAGAGATGGAATTGGAACATAAACATGAAGGATTTCTTGAGGTATAAGTGGTTCTAGTGATTGTTTTAGCCTAAAGGTCAATTTGGGAAACATGGAATAGAATTGAGGATTCAATGGTTAGTTTTTATACTTAAAATGAGATTAATTAAGGTTTTATGTGCTTGACAACATTTATTTGATTGTTCAATAAGTTAGGAACAAGCCATGTGAGCTTAGGAATGTTCAAGTGAAAAATGGACTAGTTTACCATTCTTTTAAACACTTGGGGATCATCATGATCTAAAGGTTTCAATGAACACTTATTGCATTAAATGGAGTGTTTTAAGATGATAAAACACCTCCTAAACATGTGTGAGAACCTAAATAAATGGTATAAAGTGAATGGAAAAAGGGTCTTCAAGAACTATGCAAAGTAGGGTGTTATTTGGTGAAAAATAGAGTTTTAGGTGTGTCCAGACATGAAAACACGGCCCGTGTAAATTCATGCTTTAATTTACACGGCCCGTGTAAATCTCTAATTTGGAGATTTTCTTGTTTTTTTCATAATTTTTGCGTACGAACTCGGATTTACACACGGTTTTCGCCTACATTCATATTTTTGGATGAGGAATGATTTGAAAAAAATAAAATTTAGTATTTGAACCTTTGAGGGGTATTTTGGTCATTTTAATGACTTATGTCCACATAAGGCGTATTTAGTGTTTGAAGAGGATTGTTATAGGGAAAGCAACTAGAAGAGCACTAGCTAACCTATGTGTGATTAAGGTGAGTACGTGTTGGCATCTTTCCCACATTGGGGTACATAGCAAAATGATATTATGATAATGAAATTCAATGCTTTGATATATATAATGTTTTGAAACAAAAGCGTTAAATGTTTTTGGAAATTGTTTTTGAAAGAGTGCCTTAAAGGCAAGACTGTTTTTGAAAGAAAATAATGTGTTGGAAGATCGAATGTTTTGAAAATATGATTGAAAAGTTTTGAAATATAAATTTTTTACTTTTGAAATGATTTTATGATACTAATGTATGAAATGTGTAAAGCACGGAAAGTAATGAAAATAAATGTAAAGTAATGAAAAGGAATGGAAAGTAATGAAAGGAATTGGAAAGTAATGAAATGAAAACTGTTCGGGCCATGATACCTCGTAAGAGGCACTGGAGGAATCTATCAGGGTGGCGCCTCCCCTTCGATAGATAGATGTCCTAATGTAAATGATGCCTTGGTAGATTGATTTGTTCTTTCCACCTTGGTCTAGACTTGGGAGTGGTTCCTCTATTGGACGTAGACTCTAAGTATAAAAATGGCAACGGTTTAATACCAAAATTAGCCCTTAATGATAAAAGAAAATGGAATATGGAAATATGTCTTTTGAAATGAAATGATAAGATATGAAATGAGATGAAATGATATTTATGATGCGTACGAAACGAGTTTTCCTTGAAAATGCTTGAAACTGATTTATGGTCTAAAACTATGTTTTGCAAAGATTAAACATTTTTGATGAAAAGTGATAAATTTTTTGGGTCACAGACTCACGTAGCTCACGAGACATTTTTTCTTACGTATCTTTTTTTAATGCCATGTATTCCAGGTTGCAATTAAGGAGAAAATTGATAGATTGAAGTTAGAAGATTAATAGATAGAGAATGGAATGGAACTTGTGAAGTTCCTTATTCAATGTTATTAATGTAATTCGTATTTGTTGGCTATGGTTGTATGGTGCTTAATCGTAACACCCAAGGTTTTAATTGTAATTACTTTTGTGGGACCAGTTTTATGTTAAATGGGAGTTAATACCCAAATGTTTTTATAACCATACTATTTGAAAAAGTTTTGAAAAATTTAGGGTGTTACATGAACATTATCATACTCAGTGGACCATTAGAATACATAAAGTTGCCAACTTTATGAATTTCTTCCATTCAAACTTGGTCAAACATGAAAGACATGCGACAACACCTTAGATATAACCACTTTAAGCAATAAAGTTTGAGCTTTTGACACTTACAAAGGTCTAGAAAGAATATAGGATGATAATGATGATGTTTCCTTGTAAGCTCCACCAATAGAACACCTTCTTATCCTTCTTTTTTTCTTCGAGCCAACAAATGCTCCAAAAGGCCAAAAATCACCAAGGGAATGAGGGTTACTGAGGAAATAAGGTTGAGAGAGGCTGATAGTCAACCCTAAAATCGACTTAGATGGGTTTAAATACGAAGGAAACTCTAAAAGATCATGGGTTTCGGCTGTAGTAGATCTTACGTTGGAACACCCTACATCTCATGTCGTCAGGATGATGCTAAACGTGCTTATCATAATTTGCTTGTCACTTCATGACCACCCAATGGTCACGTCGCGACACTCGATTTTCTCCAAAAATCAACATTTTGACTCCTTGAAACCCTAAATCAATTCATCCTTAGAAACAGGTGTTACAAGGGAAGTGGGAGCACCTCTTAGCCGGCTGATCTACTAGAGGTTTTGGTAAATATTTACGAAAATTATATATATATATATATATATATATATATATATATATATATATATATATATATATATATATTGTAACGCCCGTAGATCCGGGCTAGTCAAATTAGAGACGATAAGCATCAAAAATGACTTTTTTATGGAAGATTATTTATAAGGATTAATCTTAAACAAGTTGTAGTATATGTCACAAGGTTTTCGTGCATATAAAGAACACCAAAATCCGAGTTATAACGAAGAAGTTATGACCTGTCGAAGTTTCGCGACAGAACCGACATGACCCAGCGCGACCCAGCGCGATGTAAATAGTGAATTTAAGTTAGATAGATATCTATCCTTAGTGATCTAAACGAGAGTCGAATATTTCTTCAATAGTAGTCCAACGATAAAAAGACAGATGAAAACGGAGTTCAGATGAAGGAGTTATGAATTTCGAACGGAGTTTTCCTATCCCGGCCTACTAAAGATAATATATAAGTAATATACTTATAATATATTAAAAATAAAGTCAAAATTAGCCAATGGAGTCTAAACGAGAGTTGTAGAGCATAATTTCACCTTCGCGTCGATAGAAGAACATCGAAAACGGAGTTCGTATGCGAATGTTATGAATTTCTGAAGTTTGGGGCGCGAACCCCAAAGCTGTGTCAGAGACCACGACGTGACACGTCTTCTGACACCTCTGGTAGTCCCCCAGATGCAACTTGAGATGATGCATGTAGTGACAACCAAGCCCACGACGTGGCAAAAGGTGTCACGACGTGGCAAGGTCCAGTTTTGCCCTATAAATAGATTTGAAGGGCCAACCGAGTTTGGTTGCTCATTCTCTCATCTCTCACCCATATTACCTCGATTTACGTGCAAATAAATACCCCCGAAGCCCCGGTATCATCCCGAGACCCGAAGTGAGTCCCGAAGTTCGAAGATCTCGAGAAGAAAAGAGTTTCCGAGCCGAAGCTCTGCCCGCGAGAAACCCGGTGTGTGAAGTGATCTCGATTTCACCGAAGAATACTACTTCTACAAGTCGTAGTGTTGTCCGATGATCTTCTGATCAAGTGAGTGTGTGGTCACTTTCTTCTAACACATAAATATTAAGTATTTTCTATGAAATATGTGCTATGTGTATAATATAAAGTTGTTAATATGTGTGGGTGTATAGTCCCTTTCATAAACACGATTTTAATACAAGTATTGTTTGAATGTATTAAGTATATGTTTGGTGTGATTGTGTGGTCACTTTCTTCTAACACATAAATATTAAGTATTTGCTACGAAATACGTGTTATGTGTTTATATATTGTGGTTTATTTGAGATAAGCGTGGAATGGATGTTTTATATAGGTTTTAAATGAGTTAAACTACATATGTATTTTATATCTACAAATATGTTGGGTAGAACATGGGTAGACAAACTAGTTGGTGTGTGATGAAGGATAAGTTTGAGGATGATACGAAAGATAAACCTCGGTAGCTATGGATTTAGTACTGTAAAGAATAAACCTCGGTAACTATGGATTTAGTATTGTATAGATAAACCTTGGTAGCTATGGATTTAGTACCGTATAGACGAACGTTGGTAGCTATGGATTTAGTATTGTATAGATAAACCTTGTTAGCTATGGATTTAGTACCGTATAGATGAACGCTGGTAGCTATGGATTTAGTACTGTATAGATAAACCTTGGTAGCTACCGATTTAGTACCGTATAGACGAACACCGCTAGCTATGGATTTAGTATTGTAAAGAATAAACCTCGGTAGCTATGGATTTAGTACCGTATAGACGAAAGTTGATAGCTATGGATTTAGTACTGTATAGATAAACCTTGGAAGCTATGGATTTAGTACCGTATAGACGAACGCTGGTAGCTATGGATTTAGTACTTTATAGATAAACCTTGGTAGCTATGGATTTAGTACCTTATAGACAAACGCTGGTAGCTATGGATTTAGTATTGTATAGATAAACCTTGGTAGCTATGGATTTAGTACCGTATAAACGAACGCTGGTAGCTATGGATTTAGTACTATATAGATAAACCTTGGTGGCTATGGATTTAGTACCGTATAGACGAACGTTGGTAGATATGGATTTAGTACTGTATAGATAAAACTTGGTAGCTATGGATTTAGTACTGTATAGACGAACGTTGATAGATATGGATTTAGTACTGTATAGATAAAACTTGGTAGCTATGGATTTAGTACCGTGTAGACAAACGCTGGTAGCTGTGAATTTAGTACTGTATAGATAAAACTTGGTAGCTATGGATTTAGTACCGTATAGACAAACGCTGGTAGCTATGGATTTAGTACTGTTAGATATACGATGATAGCTATGGACTTAGTACCTACACTGTTAGCTATATGTTTAGTACCCGATGAATGAACCATAGTGTAACGCCCGTAGATCCGGGCTAGTCAAATTAGAGACGATAAGCATCAAAAATGACTTTTTGATGGAAGATTATTTAGAAGGATTAATCTTAACCAAGTTGTAGTATATGTCACAAGGTTTCTGTGCATATAAAGAACGTCAAAATCCGAGTTATAACGAAGAAGATATGACCTGTCGAAGTTTCGCGACAGAACCGACATGACCCAGCGCGACCCAGCGCAACGTAAATAGTGAATTTAAGGTAGATAGATATATATCCTTAGTGATCTAAATGAGAGTCGAAGATTTCTTCGATAGTAGTCCAACGATAAAAAGACAGACGAAAACGAAGTTCATATGAAGGAGTTATGAATTTCGAACGCTGGTAGCTATGGATTTAGTACTGTATAGATAAACATTGGTAGCTATGGATTTATTACCATATAGACGAACGCTGGTAGCTATGGATTTAGTATTGTACAGATAAACCTTGGTAGCTATGGATTTAGTACCGTATAGACGAACGCTGGTAGCTATGGATTTAGTACTATATGGATAAACCTTGGTAGATATGGATTTAGTACCGTATATACGAACGCTGGTAGCTATGGATTTAGTATTGTATAGATAAACCTTGGTAGCTATGGATTTAGTACCGTGTAGACGAACGCTGGTAGCTGTGAATTTAGTACTGTATAGATAAACCTTGGTAGCTATGGATTTAGTACCGTATAGACAAACACTGGTATCTATGGATTTAGTACTGTTAGATAGACGATGATAGCTATGGACTTAGTACCTACACTGGTAGCTATAGATTTAGTACCCGATGAATGAACCATAGTGTAACGCCCGTAGATTCGGGCTAGTCAAATTAGAGACGATAAGCATCAAAAATGACGTTTTGATGAAAGATTATTTAGAAGTATTAATCTTAACCAAGTTGTATTATATGTCACAAGGTTTCTGTGCATATAAAGAACGCCAAAATCCGAGTTATAACGAAGAAGTTATGACCTGTCGAAGTTTTGCGACAGAACCAACATGACCCAGCGCGACCCAGCGCAACATAAATAGTGAATTTGAGGTAGATAGATATCTATCCTTAGTGATCTAAATGAGAGTCGAAGATTTTTTCGATAGTAGTCCAACGATAAAAAGACAGACGAAAACGGAGTTCATATGAAGGAGTTATGAATTTCGAACGGAGTTTTCCTGTCCCGGCCTACTAAAGATAATATATACGTAATATACTTATAATATATTAAAAATAAAGTCAAAATTAGCCAATGGAGTCTAAACGAGAATTGTAGAGCATAATCTCACATTCGCGTCCATATAAAGAACGTCGAAAATGGAGTTCGTATGCGAAAGTTATGAATTTCTAAAGTTCGGGGCGCGAACCCCAAAGTTGTGTCAGAGACCACGACGTGGCAAGCAGTGCCATGACGTGGCAAGTCTCCTGACACCTCCGGGAGTCCCCCAGATGCAACTTGAGATGACGCATGCAATGACGACCAAGCCCACGACGTGGCAAGGGCCAGTTTCGCCCTATAAATAGATTTGAAGGGCCAGCCGAGTTTGGTTGCTCATTCTCTCATCTCTCACCCATATTACCTCGATTTACGTGCAAAGAGATACCCCCGAAGCCCTGGTATCAATCCCGAGACCCGAAGCAATTCCCGAAGCCCCGAAGATCCCGAGAAGAAAAGAGTTTACGAGCCGAAGCTCTGCCCGCGAGAAACCCGGTGTGTGAAGATATCCCGGTTTCACTGAAGAATACTACTCTTAGAGCTGTAGTGTTGTACGATCATCTTCTGATCAAGTGAGTGTATAGTTACTTTCTTCTAACACATAAATATAAAGTATTAGCTATGAAATACGTGCTATGAGTTATATATTATTTGTCTATTTGAGATGGGCTTGGAATTGATGTTTTTATTCGGGTGTTAAATGATTTAAATTGTGCTTGTATTTATATCCACAAAAATGTTGGGTAGAACATGGGTAGATGGAATATTTGGTGACGATGTGACTTCGTGTCTATCTAGTAAGCCTTTGTGACAATGTGACTCCGTGCCTATTAAGTAAAGCTTTGGTGACGATGCGACTTCGTGCCTATTTGATAAACCTTGGTGACGATGTGACTTCGTGCCTATTGTATGAACCCTAGTGACTATGTGACGTAGTATCTGTTGTATAAACCGTGGTAGCAAATAGACCTTGTGCCAATTCCTTAGGTAAATTCTTAGGAATGAATGAATGAAGGATAGTGGATTCTTAGGGTAAACCCTTGAGAAAATAAAGGAGATATGGGGATAGGTATTTGGGTTGATTGCTTGATAATTGAATATAATAAATGTATTATTGTGGGGTGAAAACCCTATATGCTCACCAGGCTCCCAAGCCTGACCCACTCAGTTTTCTTTACATTACAGGTGATGGCACAAGAGTATAAGTTGGTGGACTTGACGATAGATTTTGGGTTATAGATCAGTAGTTATAAATAACTGTCGTAAGGTTTATTTTATATTGTTTATGCTTTTGGTCTGTATCGAACATGACATCCCGATGTTTTATAATTTAATGAAAATACATTCTCTTTGAGAAACGTTTTGATAAATTTTATCATATTTTATTTTGGGAACAAATTCCACAACTCTTTTAATCAAAAGATTACTCTGATTTTAAAAGAACAAAGCATAAACAAATCGGTCTTTTCTGGCCATGAAATTGGGGATGTCACACATAGCAACTATGGAATTAGTGGTCTGGGAAGGAGCCTTGGCAGCTATTGTCTTAGTGTCTAATAAAGAATCCTGGTAGCTATTGTCTTAGTGCCTAATACGGAGTGAACGAATAGATGATTCTTAGGGTAGACCCTTAAGAGTAAGGAAGATAGTGGGGATGAGTAATTGGGTTGATTGTTTGATAATTAAATATAATAATTATATTATTGTGGGTTGAAAACCCTATATGCTCACCAGGCTCCCAAGCCTGACCACTCAGTTTAATTGTATCACAGGTATCGATACGAAACTGTTTTGCACTGAGAGATTAAAGGAGATGTAAATCACTAGACTAAATGAATGTATGTTCTGTTTATGCTTATGTGTCTGTATCGGAACATAACATCCCGATGTTTTATTATTTAATGAAAATACATTCTCTTTGAGAAATGTTTTGATAAGTTTTTATCATATCTTGTTTTGGGAACAAATTCCGCAACCATTTTCTTTAAACGATTACTCTGATTTATAAAACAAAGCATAAACAAATCGGTCTTTTCTGACCGAGAAATTGGGGATGTCACACACACACACACATACATATATATATATATATATATATATATATAATTTTATTAGATAATTTGATGAAAATTCAGGCCTTATTTTTTTTTTGAGGCCATGTGCGGTCACACACTCGGAACCCGTTAAAGGTTGGCCTTGATTGTGTTAGTATAAAAAGTAATATCAATCCCTCGTGCACTTGACAATTTTAGTCCCTATGATTTTTTTTGGTCTTATTTTTTACCTGGTAATTTCAGTCGTTTTATTTTTAGATAAATTAACTAAGTATTAAAATATTATTTTGACCTGTTTTGTTGTTAACTTTGTAATATGTTATTTTTATCCTCTTCATTTTTTAAACTTTTGTGTTTATCCCCTCGTAGTGTTTATATATATCATTACTATATATGAAAACTTTGTTTCTCTCGTGCCGCCAAAATCAAATTCACACCCTTCATAGAACACCACGTCACCTATATTTTAAACGACGCCATTGACGTCGGTCTTCAAGGATTACATTGTCGGAAGAAGGAACCGACTCTACCATCACAACTATTCTCTCCGACGGTTTGCATGTCAGGCCATCTAAAACCAAATCAATATGTTCTAACCCTCAAACGACGCAACTTACCATTATGTCGATCCAATCCCATTATTGTCGTTTCTCCTTCATCGTCTCACCTTCTATATAAACCCTTTTTCTCGTCTACAAATTTTATACGTTTCCAAATACGCCCACTTCACTCAACGTTTCAACGAGGACACTCATAAAATTAGATACACACACCCGCTGGGAGACGCTCTTGTTTCGCAGGTATGTAATTTTGGATTCTAATTTTGCTATACTTGCTTCTGGTGTTCAACAAAACCTGCAAATGTTTACCTACTTCGAGAAAATTAATCGACTTTCAGATTACCATCCAGTGTTTTTAATTTTTTTGATCGAACCGAAGATCACAGGAGTCTGCTCCAGTATGATGCGAGTAACCTCAGAAGAAAGGAACTCTCTAGTCTGCTCATCCATCTGCCCGACCTCCGGGCCTGATCCCGATCCTGATCCCCCTCCGGCATCTGAGCTGCCGACTGCTGGTCTCGGACGCAAAACTACCATTCTGAAACATAACATAACAACATCAGAACACTGAAATATCTCAAGGGATCATGTTACTACTACTAGCTTCCTGGTCTTGTCTTGGCCTTCCTTGATTCGAGTACGGATCCTCTGCTTTCAGTAGTACGGGCCCATACTACCTTCCACATCTATCCGTACTTTCCTCAAGAACTGCCTTGACTCCACCAAGTCACTTCTACTACTGCCATTCTCTGCTACTCTCATCCTAGGCTTGCCCTAGGGAAACCTCAAGCTCAACATGACTGGTCCTCAGCTGCTGTAGGTCTCCTCATAATGCCAGCTAGCCACCACCTAAACACCATCGCATGTGATGAGGATCAGATAATCCTTCAAGTAAAAGATCCGTCCCTACAACGGTTGGACTCAAACAAGAGCTGCGCAGTAGGGCCAGTTCCAGCACTCTGGGATTATTCAAACCTGATTACATGTGGTGTGACGTGTTCACCTAGTGGCTAACTCCCATCACTCAGAACCCCACAAAGCACGAAGCAAGCATCATTCGGACAAGGGAACCAGACTCAAGCAAAACTATCCTCGTAACAAGAAACGGCACTAGCATCGGATGCTAAGCTCATACTATCATGCATAACCTAAACAGGCTATCCTACTGCTGTCTACTCAATTCTAGCATGCAATACTCATAAAGCTGTAACACATAAGCAGGCACATAAGGCATTCTCCTAGATCCTTAGCCCTATACTAGCATGCTGTTCTACTGAAACTGAAACTGAACAAATAACTTGTATGGGTAATTGGGAGTACTTACTTGAGCTCGGCTGACCGCATGCACACACCTCTATCTTGTTAAAAACAATTCTTTCTTTCTAAGTGCTTTCAAAATTCTTTTTGTAAAACATTTTTATTTTACTAAAATCTTTTATTTCCCTTAGTTTGAGTTCAGATACACCCGGAAGTGTATCCGTATCCCTCAAACCAGGGCTCTGATACCAACTTGAAACAACCCAAACATACGACCCAAAAATTTCGTTTTTCAATATAATCAAAACCATAATCAGAGTGTCATATAATAAAACCATGCGTGATGTATTCCAACATAATAGAAAACACTGTGCGGAAACTGTATCATACTACGGCAAATCAAAACAAACTAAATCAATCCCAGGCTAAAAGCTAAAGTTATGGTGTGTGCGATGCTGTCACCCCGAGCTCTTCCCTTTGCTTGCGGAAGTACCTGAAACCAAAACTGAAACTGTAAGCACGAAGCTTAGTGAGCTCCCCCAAACTACCACATACCATACAATAACATATAAACACATATTGGGCCTTGCCCACTGCATCGGGTCGAAGCCCGGAAACTGCATCGGACCGAAGTCCGGAACTGACCGGGACCTTGTCCCCTGCATCGGACCGAAGTCCGGAACTAACTGCATCGGACCGAAGTCCGGAACTGACTGGGACCTTGTCCCCTGCATCGGACCGAAGTCCGGAACTAGCTGCATCGGACCGAAGTCCGGAACTGACTGGGACCTTGTCCCCTGCATCGGACCGAAGTCCGGAACTAACTGCATCGGACCGAAGTCCGAAACTAACTGCATCGGACCAATGTCCGGAACTAACTGCATCGGACCGAAGTCCGGAACTGACTGGCTGAACATGGCATAGCATAACACATCAACTAGCATAAACACATATACGGCATACTACATCGGGCCGTAGCCCGGAACACATAATACTTAACGCATAAAACATAGCACACAAATCCTGTTCGAGCCACGAAGGCATCGAACATTCTAGCTACTGCATCGGACCTAAATCCGGAAACTACTGCTAACTGAACGGGCCGGCATTGTGGCCTTAGACCCGTTCCTACTGGAAGGAAACTCACCTCGTAAGCTGGCTGCTGAGTGTGTGGCTCGGGAAGCTAACGGCTGCTGCTCCTGAATCTCCTCGGCTACAAGTCCATAAACACACTCAATCAAATACTAAACACTGCACTTGGGGTAAAATGACTCTTTTACCCTTGGTCAAAGTTACTCTCATTTGGACTGACTCGCCGAGTTGGGCCACCCAACTCGCCGAGTCCTACTCTCACTTTTCACTCTTACTCGCTGCTACTCGTCGAGTCTGGCATCGACTCGACGAGTACCCTCTTGATCCAAGAACTCAGACAATCTTCATCCGACTCACCGAGCCGGATGAACAAACTCGACGAGTTGTTCTTGATCTGAAGGAGATTGCCTTGGACTCGCCGAGTTGATGAACAACTCGCCGAGTCCCTCCATCACTGAGTTTACCCTCAACTCGCTGAGTCCACTCCCTAACTCACCTCGTCCACTCGACACTGACAAAACTGAAGGACTCGGGAACTCGCGACCCAACTCGCCGAGTCGTTCTTCCCAACTCGCCGAGTTGCCGCCATGCAACTGATTTTTACTCGATTTTGTTTGAATCCAACACATACAATTGATAGATCTGAGTCTAATAAGCTGATTTACCACGTAAAGTTTCCAACTTTACGTGCACAACCTCATGAATAAGGGAAATAAGGCTAAAAGATGCACAAAATGGGTAGATCTATGGTTAATATGCAAAGTAACTCCAAAAAGACAGTAGATCTGGGCTCTACAACACCCCATCATTCAGCTCCAAAAATATTTCGACTTATTAAGACATTCAAGCAAACATAAGGCTTGGAACAAGCATCAACTAGCTCTTAGGAGAGCTCTAATGGAAGTTTAAAGCATATAACAAGAAGGAAACTCCGAAAATACCTCAATTAACTCAGATTTGCCCTTGGATCCTTGCACTACAACTCTTCTCCTTGCTTCTTTCTTCTTCTCCTTCTTCACACCTTCACAAAATGGCACCAAAACA
This sequence comes from Lactuca saligna, assembly GCF_052625555.1. NCBI lineage: Eukaryota > Viridiplantae > Streptophyta > Magnoliopsida > Asterales > Asteraceae > Lactuca > Lactuca saligna. The sequence goes on along the minus strand of NC_136420.1, from coordinate 42,909,354 downwards.
CTTATAAGCTCTCAAGGGAGGATTAGGGTTCTCTCACTGTGTTCTCAGGGTGAGGGAGGCGAGTATGGGGCTATAAGGTGGTTTAAATAGTGGGCAACCCGGGGATTTAGGGTTTCACCTAGACGGATGGACTCGCCGAGTCAGGGATATGGACTCGCCGAGTCCCCGGCTCCCGCGTGCTCGAAGTCGCGACCCTACTCGGCGATTCAGGCTATGACTCGCCGAGTCCCTCTTGAAAACTTACAACAATTACCGATGAATTAACGTACCGGGAACGGGTCGTTACAATTCTCTCCCACTTGTCTCAGACTTCATCCTCGAAGTCTGCTACGGCTGGATCTGCAAAAATTTCCGGGTAATGCGCTCTCATCTCCTCCTCAGCCTCCCACGTCCATTCAGACCCCTTCCGGTGCTGCCACTGCACCTTTACTAGCTGAATTACCTTGTTCCTCAAGGTCTTGATCTTCCGTTCCAAAATCGCGACCGGTCTCTCAATATAATTCAGGCCGCCATCAACGTGGATATCCTCTAAGGGAACGACTGCCGTCTCATCCACCAAACACTTCCTTAACTGCGACACATGGAAGGTGTTGTGTATCTGACTAAGCTCCTCAGGGAGATCTAACCGATAAGCAACCCGACCCACTCGGGCCAAAACCCTGAAAGGACCAATAAATCTGAGGCCCAATTTGCCCCTCTTCCGGAACCTGATGACACCTTTCCAAGGTGAGACTTTCAGAAGAACCATATCGCCCACCTGGAACTCCAAGTCTGAATGCCTCCTGTCGGCGTAGCTCTTCTGCCGACTCTGCGCAGTCTACAGCCTACTACGGACCTGCTGGATCAACTCAGTCGTCTTGAGCACCACTTCGGTGCTCCCTATGAATCGCTGACCGACCTCGCCCCAACAAATCGGGGTCCTGCACTTCCTGCCATATAACATCTCAAAAGGAGGTCGATCGATGCTCGCATGATAACTGTTGTTATACGAGAATTCCGCTAACGGAAGATACGTATCCCAACTGCCCCCAAAATCTAGAACACATGCCGTAAGCATGTCCTCAAGAGTCTGAATCGTCCTCTCGCTCTGCCCGTCTGTCTGTGGATGAAAAGCAGTGCTGAAATGGAGACGAGTACCCATCTCGTCGTGGAACCGCTTCCAGAATCTGGACGTGAAACGGACATCTCGGTCCGACACCACCGATACCGGCACTCCATGACGTGCCACAATCTCCCGCACATAGATATCAGCTAACTTTTCCGCCGATATACTCTCCTGAATCGGAATAAAATGAGCACTCTTCTTCAACCGATCCACTACTACCCATATCGAGTCCACTCCACGTGCGGTCCTGGGGAGTTTGGTGACAAAATCCATGGTGATATCCTCCCATTTCCACACGGGAATGTCTAACGGCTGCATCTTGCCGTGAGGTCTCTGGTGCTCCGCCTTGACCTTCCGGCAGGTCAAACATCTCTCAACATACCAAGCGACGTCTCGCTTCATGCAGGGCCACCAATAATCAGGTCGAAGATCTCGATACATCTTCGTCGCTCCTGGGTGGATAGAAAATCGAGACTTATGAGCCTCGTCCATCAATACCTGCCGTACCCCACCCCAGTACGGTACCCACACCCTACCATGAAGCGTCAACAAACCCCGACTGTCGTAATCAAACGAAGCTACTCGGCCCACTATCCTCTCACACTTCTGCCTCTCCTCCTTGAGGCCCTCCATCTGAGCCTCCTTGATCCGCTCCAACAGTGGAGTGATCACAGTCATCCTCATACACAGATCCCTGATAGGGGCCGCCGACACCTTGCGGCTCAGGGCGTCGGCCACCACATTGGCCTTCCTTGGATGATAAAGGATCTCACAGTCATAGTCCTTCAACACGTCTAACCATCTCCTCTGCCTCATGTTCAAACTCGGCTGATCCATAAGATATTGCAAACTCTTGTGATCCGTGCATATAGTACAGCGGACCCCATAAAGGTAATGTCTCCAAATCTTGAGGGCAAATACAACTTCCCCCAGCTCCAAGTCGTGGGTAGGATAATTAGCCTCGTGAGGCATAAGCTACCAAATGGCCTCGCTGCATCAATACTGCTCCCATACCTGTGATCGAAGCATCACAATAGACTACGAAATCCTCTACTCCCTCTGGCAAGGTAAGGATCGGAGCCTCGCACAATCTCTGCTTGAGAGTCTCGAACGCCGCCTGCTGCTTAGGCTCCCAACGAAAAACCACCGACTTCTTGGTTAGTCGGGTGAGCGGCACTGCTATCTTGGAGAAGTCCTGAATAAATCTCCGATAATACCCTGCCAGCCCTAGGAAGCTCCGAATCTCAGATGGAGACCTCAGGACCTCCCACTGCATCACGGCCTCAATCTTGGCCGGATCTACCAAAATACCCTTCTGGTTGACGAGATGACCAAGAAACTGCACCTCGCGCAACCAAAACTCACACTTGGAGAACTTTGCGAAAAGTCTCTCCCTCCTCAAAGTCTCCAACACCTCCCGCAGGTGCTCCTCGTGCTGCCCCTGTGTCTTGGAATATACCAAGATGTCATCTATGAATACTATCACCGACCGATCCAGCATCGGTCTGCACACGCGGTTCATGAGATCCATGAACGCGGCTGGGGCATTGGTGAGCCCAAATGGCATCACCACGAACTCATAATGACCATATCGGGTCCTGAAAGCAGTCTTCTGTACATCCTCATCTCTAACCCTCATCTGATGATAACCGGAGCGTAGATCGATCTTGGAGAACCAAGACGCTCCCTGAAGCTGATCAAACAAGTCATCTATCCTCGGAAGTGGGTAATGGTTCTTCACCGTTACTTTGTTCAACTCCCGATAATCAATGCACATACGATGCGACCCATCCTTCTTCCTCACAAATAAGATCGGCGCTCCCCAAGGCGAACTGCTTGGCCGAATGAAACCCTTGTCTAACAGCTCCTGAAGCTGTGTAGACAACTCCTGCATCTCAGGGGGAGCAAGTCGATACGGTGTTTTGGCTATCGGAGCCGCACCAGGAACTAGGTCGATCCTGAACTCAACCTGCCTCTCTGGAGGTATCCCCGGAAAATCCTCGAGAAACACATCCGAGTAGTCACGAACAATGGGAACATCATCAATCGTCGTCTTGCCCTTCTCCCGGGCATCCAAGACGTAAGCTACAAAACCGGCGCAACCCTGCTGAACATAGCGCCTCGCCCTTGCGGCGGAACAAAAGATCGGTCCTCGCTGGGGCCTCTCGCCCTGAATCACTATCTCTCCCCCACTGGGAGTGCGAACCCTCACTAGCTGAAGCTCACAATCAATCACCGCCCCATTGGGGCTCAGCCAATCCATGCCCACAATAACTTTATTCCCACGCAGGGGAATAGGAACCAGGTCCACTGAAAACTGCTCATCAAATATCTGAAGGGAACACCCTCTATGTACTCTGCCGACCCTTACGGTCCTATCATCTGCTATCTCAACCTCTAGTGGACAATCCAGCTCCCTGGGAGCTCTGCTAAATCTCTTGCTAAGCGCAAGTGATACAAATGATCGGGTAGCCCCCGAATCGAACAATACCAAAGCGGAAATGCCGTTCACAGAGAACGACCCTAAATAAAACATACCCACATAAGTAATACTCAACCGATATAATAACAATTAAAAGATGAAGGAAAGATACATACTCGTCACCACATCAGGAGTCGCTCGTGCCTCCTCTGCTGTCATCTGAAATGCCCTGCTCTTCGCCACTGGCGCATCAGATCGGCCCTGTCGGCCATCCGTAATCCTCAAGGTGGCAGGGGCAGGTGCAACCACCTTCCCTGCTGCAGCTAAACTGGGACACTGGGACCTTTTATGTCCCCTCTGATTGCACTGAAAGCAAATCAGATCTAATGCTGTAACCGTAGTAGCAGGGGCCGTACAATCCCTACTCAAATGCCCAGTCCGACCGCACTTGTAGCAGCCGGAACTCCCTGCCTTGCACGCCCCCTCGTGCAATCTCCCACACTTGCCACACCGACCATGGCTCTGCTGACCCCTAGACCTGTGATCTGAAACCTTGGGCTTTTTGCCCACACTGCCTGAACCCGAAACCGCCTCCGGTTTCCTCTTCTTCTCCATCTCGAGATCAATCTCCCTCTCTCTAGCTCTGGCAATCATGTCGTCCAGCGTTTTACAACTGGACCGGCTCACAAACATGCGGATGTCACTCCGCAACATCTCATGATAACGGGCCTTCTTCATCTCCTCATCGGCTGCATACTGTGGAACAAGAAGAGCCCTCTCCCTGAACTTGGCGGTGATCTCCGCCACTGTCTCTGTAGTCTGGGTAAGGTCCTGGAACTCCCTAGCTAACTGCTGCACCTCAATGACCGGTGCAAACTCCGCCCTTAACCTGGTAAAGAAATCAGCCCAGGTCATGGCATCCAATGCCGCATCATCCCCGATGGCATGTCCGACCTCCTCCCACCAATCCTGTGCCCTGTCCTTCAGAAGACAGGACGCCAATCTGACCTTGTCCCCCTCGGGACACCTGCTAATGCGGAAAGCGTTGGCCACATCCACCAACCATCTGGTACTCGCTATGGGGTCCCGCGTCCCATGATAGTCTGGAGCTCCGCATGCCCTAAACTCCCTGAACGTAAGTATGCGCGACCCCATCACGGCCGCCATCTCAGCACGGAAAGTACTCAATCTCTCATCCATCAGCTCTAAACTACCCTCCTTGATCGAACCGAAGATCACAGGAGTCTGCTCCAGTATGATGCGAGTAACCTCAGAAGAAAGGAACTCTCTAGTCTGCTCATCCATCTGCCCGACCTCCGGGCCTGATCCCGATCCTGATCCCCCTCCGGCATCTGAGCTGCCGACTGCTGGTCTCGGACGCAAAACTACCATTCTGAAACATAACATAACAACATCAGAACACTGAAATATCTCAAGGGATCATGTTACTACTACTAGCTTCCTGGTCTTGTCTTGGCCTTCCTTGATTCGAGTACGGATCCTCTGCTTTCAGTAGTACGGGCCCATACTACCTTCCACATCTATCCGTACTTTCCTCAAGAACTGCCTTGACTCCACCAAGTCACTTCTACTACTGCCATTCTCTGCTACTCTCATCCTAGGCTTGCCCTAGGGAAACCTCAAGCTCAACATGACTGGTCCTCAGCTGCTGTAGGTCTCCTCATAATGCCAGCTAGCCACCACCTAAACACCATCGCATGTGATGAGGATCAGATAATCCTTCAAGTAAAAGATCCGTCCCTACAACGGTTGGACTCAAACAAGAGCTGCGCAGTAGGGCCAGTTCCAGCACTCTGGGATTATTCAAACCTGATTACATGTGGTGTGACGTGTTCACCTAGTGGCTAACTCCCATCACTCAGAACCCCACAAAGCACGAAGCAAGCAGCATTCGGACAAGGGAACCAGACTCAAGCAAAACTATCCTCGTAACAAGAAACGGCACTAGCATCGGATGCTAAGCTCATACTATCAGGCATAACCTAAACAGGCTATCCTACTGCTGTCTACTCAATTCTAGCATGCAATACTCATAAAGCTGTAACACATAAGCAGGCACATAAGGCATTCTCCTAGATCCTTAGCCCTATACTAGCATGCTGTTCTACTGAAACTGAAACTGAACAAATAACTTGTATGGGTAATTGGGAGTACTTACTTGAGCTCGGCTGACCGCATGCACACACCTCTATCTTGTTAAAAACAATTCTTTCTTTCTAAGTGCTTTCAAAATTCTTTTTGTAAAACATTTTTATTTTACTAAAATCTTTTATTTCCCTTAGTTTGAGTTCAGATACACCCGGAAGTGTATCCGTATCCCTCAAACCAGGGCTCTGATACCAACTTGAAACAACCCAAACATACGACCCAAAAATTTCGTTTTTCAATATAATCAAAACCATAATCAGAGTGTCATATAATAAAACCATGCGTGATGTATTCCAACATAATAGAAAACACTGTGCGGAAACTGTATCATACTACGGCAAATCAAAACAAACTAAATCAATCCCAGGCTAAAAGCTAAAGCTATGGTGTGTGCGATGCTGTCACCCCGAGCTCTTCCCTTTGCTTGCGGAAGTACCTGAAACCAAAACTGAAACTGTAAGCACGAAGCTTAGTGAGCTCCCCCAAACTACCACATACCATACAATAACATATAAACACATATTGGGCCTTGCCCACTGCATCGGGTCGAAGCCCGGAAACTGCATCGGACCGAAGTCCGGAACTGACCGGGACCTTGTCCCCTGCATCGGACCGAAGTCCGGAACTAACTGCATCGGACCGAAGTCCGGAACTGACTGGGACCTTGTCCCCTGCATCGGACCGAAGTCCGGAACTAGCTGCATCGGACCGAAGTCCGGAACTGACTGGGACCTTGTCCCCTGCATCGGACCGAAGTCCGGAACTAACTGCATCGGACCGAAGTCCGAAACTAACTGCATCGGACCAATGTCCGGAACTAACTGCATCGGTCCGAAGTCCGGAACTGACTGGCTGAACATGGCATAGCATAACACATCAACTAGCATAAACACATATACGGCATACTACATCGGGCCGTAGCCCGGAACACATAATACTTAACGCATAAAACATAGCACACAAATCCTGTTCGAGCCACGAAGGCATCGAACATTCTAGCTACTGCATCGGACCTAAATCCGGAAACTACTGCTAACTGAACGGGCCGGCATTGTGGCCTTAGACCCGTTCCTACTGGAAGGAAACTCACCTCGTAAGCTGGCTGCTGAGTGTGTGGCTCGGGAAGCTAACGGCTGCTGCTCCTGAATCTCCTCGGCTACAAGTCCATAAACACACTCAATCAAATACTAAACACTGCACTTGGGGTAAAATGACTCTTTTACCCTTGGTCAAAGTTACTCTCATTTGGACTGACTCGCCGAGTTGGGCCACCCAACTCGCCGAGTCCTACTCTCACTTTTCACTCTTACTCGCTGCTACTCGTCGAGTCTGGCATCGACTCGACGAGTACCCTCTTGATCCAAGAACTCAGACAATCTTCATCCGACTCGCCGAGCCGGATGAACAAACTCGACGAGTTGTTCTTGATCTTAAGGAGATTGCCTTGGACTCGCCGAGTTGATGAACAACTCGCCGAGTCCCTCCATCACTGAGTTTACCCTCAACTCGCTGAGTCCACTCCCTAACTCACCTCGTCCACTCGACACTGACAAAACTGAAGGACTCGGGAACTCGCGACCCAACTCGCCGAGTCGTTCTTCCCAACTCGCCGAGTTGCCGCCATGCAACTGATTTTTACTCGATTTTGTTTGAATCCAACACATACAATTGATAGATCTGAGTCTAATAAGCTGATTTACCACGTAAAGTTTCCAACTTTACGTGCACAACCTTATGAATAAGGGAAATAAGGCTAAAAGATGCACAAAATGGGTAGATCTATGGTTAATATGCAAAGTAACTCCAAAAAGACAGTAGATCTGGGCTCTACAACACCCCATCATTCAGCTCCAAAAATATTTCGACTTATTAAGACATTCATGCAAACATAAGGCTTGGAACAAGCATCAACTAGCTCTTAGGAGAGCTCTAATGGAAGTTTAAAGCATATAACAAGAAGGAAACTCCGAAAATACCTCAATTAACTCAGATTTGCCCTTGGATCCTTGCACTACAACTCTTCTCCTTGCTTCTTTCTTCTTCTCCTTCTTCACACCTTCACAAAATGGCACCAAAACACTTATAAGCTCTCAAGGGAGGATTAGGGTTCTCTCACTGTGTTCTCAGGGTGAGGGAGGCGAGTATGGGGCTATAAGGTGGTTTAAATAGTGGGCAACCCGGGGATTTAGGGTTTCACCTAGACGGATGGACTCGCCGAGTCAGGGATATGGACTCGCCGAGTCCCCGGCTCCCGCGTGCTCGAAGTCGCGACCCTACTCGGCGAGTCAGGCTATGACTCGCCGAGTCCCTCTTGAAAACTTACAACAATTACCGATGAATTAACGTACCGGGAACGGGTCGTTACAAGATGTTTGATGAGATCATGAGGATTCCATCAGTTATATGTTGGTTTTAATAGTTAGAGAGTTCTTTATGCTCATGTCGTAGCTATTACTACCTAAAACATGCACATAACCATGGATATATCATGTTAAATTTGGTCAATTATGTTGTTCAGAAGCCTATTCATAGTCTTCCACTTTCTTTTTTTGCCAATGCTTTTCCAAATGTGTGAAAGGGTTGATGCTTCCTATGTATGCTTAGAAGAGCATATTGGCATTGAAAGAAACTTTCAAGAAATAAATACCTAGATCAGATATCGTTTCCACAGACTGGTTATAATCAAACATCTATTGTATAATAACTTGTGGCTGCTTGGAGACTTAATGTCCCAAAAATGTACAACTTGACCTGGGAGGTAAATAAGATTCTTTGTAAGATGTTCATATTGTCTTTGATTTTTTATATGTACAAAGTTGATTAGAAAAGAAAAAAGATATAATTAAGAAAGGGTATTTTGCCATTGTTGGGTTCCCTTAAGATAAATAAAGTTTTTTTGGTGTTTGTGATGACACTTTTTATTGAATTTGTTGCGCTTCATATATTTGGTTACTAGACAAAGTAACAATGGTTTGTAATCAACACCTCTTATGTCTATTAGCAATGCGATTTGAGTTAGTGGAGGTTAGATTCTGATTAGACCAGTTGCCAAATTTGTCATGGTTCATCTTAAATCACAATATTAAAAAATAATAATAATAAAGGCTTCATTTACTTTTTTCAACGAACATCTTGCAATATGTTGCCAAATTTTAATGAGTGCTAGTGAGACAACATTGCTCTTGATATATTATAAAGCACTTTAAATTTGTGTAATTAAGGGCTAAAAGCATTAAATGCAAAAAATAACAAAATACTTTGATTAATTTGTTTATTATAAGGTCTTACTTTCATTTCCTGATATTACAGTAATGTACTTTAATAGTCTACAAAATTATAAAAATATCGAGAAAAAGGAATATATTTGTCGGTTTTTCTAGATGTTAATACACTATTATATTAGTTAAATAAGCCATATGGATGAGAATAAACGGTCATTTACCCTTAAATGAACTGTTTGAATGAGTAAATGCCTATTATACCCTTTTATTTTTAAAATGTAGGTAAATTTTTTCTTTGCTTTTGTAATAACTGCATCTTTCGTGATAACTGCATGTTTTAAGTTATGGTTTGTTGATTTTTCTGTTCCATCAAGTGCTAAATGGATGAAGTAGTGTATAGATATATGATGAGTTTTACCCATTTGTCTAAAAATGAGAGTTAACGATTAGGCTAAATGGGATTAATGATATTTATGCCAATTGTCATGTTGACATGGTTCCGTTCTGTATCTTCCCAAACAAGGTTGTTGTTTGACCGAGCCTTGAGTAGAGGTCTCCAAGTTCTAATATTTTTTGTTCGAAGGAAAACCTATTTGACAGTTACATATGTATTATAGCATCCTACTCTTATTTTTTTTATTAGAACATTGTACTAATAAAATTTACTTATCAAGCCTTTGTATTGTGAAAAATCCATTGAAATGTGGCATTTTACTTTCCACATTTTTGTGAATGAAATACTCAAATTACCTTTCATGTGAAGAAGCTAGCAAATTTGTCAAGGGTGGGTCGTGCTGAGCACGGGCCTCTAACGTACCTAGTATATATATATATATATATATATATATATATATATATATATATATATATATAAAATTTTATTTCTCTTAATAATTTTCATTACTTAACTTATATAAAAAATTATATAATTATTGTTATAATAATTTTCATTACTTAACTTATAAAAAAAATTATGTAATTATTGTTATATATATGCATGAGTATAAATTCAAGGTGACATAAATTTGGATATTTTGTTATTTGCTTTTTTATGTACTTGTCACTATAAATTTAAGTTTGTTTACTTTTTTTTTTTACATTTTCATTTTTTTATGTACCCTTCGTCGTTTCCTCTATATATATATATATATATATATATATATATATATATATATATATATATATATATATATATATATATATATATATATATATATATATATATATATATATATATATATATATATATATATATATATATATATATATGAGTTAGGTCACATATAATATTTTTTTTTATTATTATTTGAACTTTTGTTTGTTAAATTAAGAAAAATAATATCACTAGTTTATTTTTATATACGTGTCGGTATAAAATCGAATTTCTTTCAACGTAAATTTTGTGTACCTTTTGTTCTTGTTGTTATGCACATTTTCTATGTATGAGTTTGATCATATGTTAAATGTTATTGGATGATATTAATTGGAGTTAGTCGGTGGATGTTTCCAGCGATACCTGTCACCCTTCAACTTTGTGAAATGACACTTTCAGCCATCTACTTTGTAAAATGTCACTTTCAATTTTGACTTACAACTTTCTAAAATGTAAATTTCACTCCTCTATTTTTTAAAATTTCGTGTTTAACCTCCTTAGTTTATATAATATGTTTTTTTTTCTACAATTACCATTCCTCAACTCTGTTAAATGTCATTTTGACCCTTTCAGTTTTAAATTTTGTAAAATATCTTTTTATCCCCTCAACTTTCTAAACTTTGATGTTTACCCCATCCATCGTCAATTTTCTCAGTCGTATTGTTCTTATATATTATCTACCAACGAATGCAACAATATTTAACTTTTATTAATACAATCATAAAAATTGAAATTACAAAATGTATTGTCACCGCCAATTGCATGATGGGCAAAATAGTAGTTTATCTTAAATTGTATTTATTTGTGTATTTGTTTGAGATGATTATACATACGAATACATCCGTTAATGTAATCTACCGTGTAACTTTTTTGTATTTGAATGTGATGTGGTAACCACAATTTCATTTCTTTAAGTGACATGTAAGAATCTCCAAAATCACCAACCTGGGATAACACTTCATCAACCATTCTTTGGTTGTTAGCAACTATAATGTATTAATGTTGCTTAAATCATAGAGCTTGCCAATTTACTGGATTTCTTAATCATTGTGTTTCACCTTTATATTGTAAATTAACAATTATTTTTGTAAAAAAAACATCAGAGCCTGTAACATTTAATTTTATTTTATATAATATATTTTAATTGGACGTTATCTTTAATATTTTTTATTCAAATCAAAATGTGTATGGAAAATTATTTATACTTGCAAAAAGTAATGTTCTTATTGATTTTTGGTGTTTATAAAATAGAAGCTTCTGTGAGAAAAAAGGCATGTTGACTATGTTGTTCATACTAACTTTATCATTAGAGGCGTAAAAAACAGATTTAGATCGGTCCGATTTTTTTTTCCGTCTTTTCTTAAAATGTCTTTGTCAAGACCGGTTCGGTTTTACAGTCTTTTTATTTATTTTTTTGGGTTGGGGTTCGCTTTTTTGGTTTGAATGCATAAAAACGTTGTGTTAGATTGTTGGTAGATAGAAGTTATGTATCTCTTAACTTGTAAAACATAGACTATTCTTAAACTTCAGTTATAATTTGATTAATTGTTTTGAAATCCTTCATTGAAGTTCACGAAGTAACTTTTTAAGTAATATATATATATATATATATATATATATATATATATATATATATATATATATATATATATATATATATATATATATATATATATATATATATATATATAGGGAAAAGTGAATATACCCTTAAGGATATATAAGCTTAGGTACCCAAATTCATAATAATACGTTGTTTTGTTTGATATATTCATTATAATATTGTTAAACTTAAATCCTTAACTTGATTTATATTCAATATCTTTAAATTTTCACTATTATCTTCCTCTTATATTACATCTTTTTGTCGAACACTTACTAGGCTATATATATTATTGGTGAAAATGACAATTATGTAAGAGGAAGATAAATATGAAATTTATAAAAATCTTTGAAGTAATTCAAGTTAGAAGTTGAATTATAAAAACATTGGACAATTACAATGTCTATATATGATACAAAACAATGTAGTATGGTGAGTTTGGGTACCTAAGCTTATATACCCTTAAGGGTATATTCACTTTTCCCATATATATATATATATATATATATATATATATATATATATATATATATATATATATATATATATATATATATATATATATATATATATATATATATATAGGTTTAGGTTCATTTGAGACCATTCTAGTTTTGTGAGACCAAATCTAAAAATAATTTTAAAATGCAAAATAAATGGAAAAATCCAAAAATTCTTTTTTTAAATATTATTTTCGGAACTTGAATTAACTAAAAAAAATATATAAAAAAAATAAAAAAAAAATTCGTTTTTTTTTTGAAAAATACGCGAAATATTCTAAATAGAATATTACACTGACATATTCTAAAAAATAATTTTAATATGCAAAATAAATGGAAAAATCAAAAAATTCTTTTTTTAAATATTATTTTCGGGACTTGAATTAACTAAAAAAAAATAATAAAAAAATATATTTTTTTTGAAAAATACGTGAAATATTCTAAATAGAATATTACACTGTACATATTCTAAAAATAATTTTAAAATGCAAAATAAATGGAAAAATCAAAAAATTCTTTTTTTAAATATTATTTTCGGAACATGAATTAACTAAAAAAAATAAAAAAATATGTCTCACGGTCTCACAAAATATAGGTGGTCTAAAATGAACGTAACCCTATATATATATATATATATATATATATATATATATATATATATATATATATATATATATATATATATATATATATATATATATATATATATATATATATATATATATATATATATTCTTGTTTTAGGCTAAAAAACTATGTTGAAAGTTGAGGTGGGTGATCTGTCTTTTCATTCGATAATTTGAAGCGGATTGATGTTGGGGAAACACGAAAATGAGCCTTTGACCAAAATCATTGATTGAGCTTGGTAAAGAAAATAAAATTTGCGGTTTTTTTAAACATCAAACTATATTTGAGTTAGGAAAGAGTATGAAAACAAAACAAAAGGTTACAAAAAGAGATAGTTTTGTTTTAAACATCAAATGATATTAAATTAGCAAAGAGTTAGGAAAAAGACAAAGGTTAAAAAAACATATAGCTGAAATTTTGTAACCACCGGCTTCAATTAACCTTTATCGGAAATATTCAGTAAAGTTCTAATATTTTTGAAAAATTTATTATAAAGATTTAAATTTTTTAACAATAGTCTCAATTATTTAACCTTTTTGAATAGAAAATCCCAAAAAACAAATTAATTTATTTATTTTAATTCTTTTTGACCTCTTAAGCAGATGATGTGATTAAATCGTTAATTTTTCTAAAATAATGAGATTTTTCTGCAGATTCGTCAAAAATTAAATATAATGTATAAACAAAATTTTTGAGTATTTATATCTATTTTTACGTATTTATTTATTTTCTAAATTTTATATGTATATGTTAACATATTTTTATGTATCTTAAAGTACTTTTATATATTTTACATATTTTTATATGTTCTTTTGTATTACGTATTTATATGTATTTTTTGAGTTTTTGATATAAATGTTTATGTATTTTTATATATTTTAAATGTGTAAACGTATTTTTTACGTATTTATGTATTTTTTAAAGTTATATATATATATATATATATATATATATATATATATATATTTGTGCATTTTCATATATTTTAAATGTATAACTATATTATTTTTATGTGTTTATGTATTTTTTTATTTCAAGTCGTCTTCACCATTTCATCCAATTCCCACAGTTTCTTTGAATATGTCTAGATGGTTTTCCTACATACCCACATATTTTAACTTTTCTGATTCGCTTATCTTAAAATTAAATATTGAATTAAAAAACAAAATAATAATTCATGCCTTGAGCAGAATGCGACCGACATAGAGATGTTAAAATGAGAGATGATTTTATCGACCGCAAACAAAATATGTATCCCTTACGAATTCCGAATTTATAGGAGGAAATTTAAGCATGTAATAGTTTTTGTAAGGTTCTTTACCTAATACCAAGGTTGTAAAAATGTGGATGGAGTGAGATTAAGGTACTAATTGATTAGGCGGGACTAATCATGAAATTAATTAATGACCATTAATTGTTATGAAAATTATTCAAAAATTAATAAATATAAGTTTAATCCTAAGAATATAAATATACGATAATGTTTTTCTTTATACATAAGTCCAAATAATACAATGAGTTCACATGAAATCGTTAAATGTTTGATTGTAACGAGCCAAAATTTTAATGTAAAAATTTTGTTTTTAATTCAATCATAAAACTTAGTAATACCAATCATTCAAAAATATATTAATGTAAAAACAGTTATCACATACAATCCCAAAGACCAATAAGTTGTGGAAAACATGGGTAGATGTTTTGCGATCACGTCGGGCCCTTCCCCTTCGATCCGAAGTACCTGAAAACATAAACATAAACCGTAAGCACAAAGCTTAGTGGGTTCCCCAAAATAACATATATCATACATACGATAGAGAATGTTATGAACCAATCATAGTCTTGTCATTATGCCACGACCCGTATCATGGTCTTTCCTTACTAGGTCGGGGGCCAAAACTCGGGGTCTTGCAAACAAGTGCCAAGAGCCACCTTCTGGTCTTCCATGCAAGCATCACAAAGACAACTAACATACAATCTATATTTAATTATCTACTTATTTTCCAGGGTCCAAACCCTGGTCTTCCATACAAATTTGTCAGGAGCTACCTTCGGGTCTTTCATACAAATGTCAAGGGTCACCCCATGGTCTTCTTATAATACATAAGCCACTAGGTCGGCATTGGTGCCTTCAACCCATAATACAATGAGGAGACTCACCTCTACTGATGATAACTGAAACAACACTCGATCCAAGACGAACAATGTTCCTCATGCTAAACCAAAACTAGAAACAAACCCAATCAATAATTAGGGTTTAACCCAAACCCATGGTCTAGTCCATCATTCATCATGATAAGGGAAAAAGACCATTTTGCCCTTTATATACAAGCCTAACTAAACTAAGCCCAAAACCCCTAATGGCCCAAGGACCAAAATTGATCCATTGGGCTTCTGCTGAGATGTTCAGTAGTTGCTAGATGCAAGGCCTACAATTGGGAATAGGGATGAGCAAAGGAACCGACCTGGATAGAACTGGACCTGAACCGGACCCGACCTGGAAACCGAAGTCGGCTGAAATTAAGAACCGAACCAGACCGTCGGTTCTACCAGTTCCGGTTTTTGTCAGGTCTTCGACGTTGGAACCAGTCCCCGAGAAATAGCAACGTATTTTGAGAAATATTTCGGTTACAGTGTCGGTTTTTGCCAGTTCTTGTCGGGTCTTGAAACCTTGTCAAGTGTTGGATGTATTATTATTTTAGGAACATGCTCTAATTTTTTAATGTAACTGCTATTAGATTCCTGGGAACATGCACTAATTTATGAATATAATCTATATAAACAAGCGATTACCAGACAACATATGAAAAACTACAAGTTTGATATTATAAAAAATAAGTCAGTTTCTCTATTTCAAACAACCATTGCACCATTTTGTTGATATTAACCAAAGTACCCAAAAACTGCCAACTCTTAACTAGAACATAACTGCCATAATTTCCTGATCACTAACTGCCCATCATTAACTATCCAACATTCAAAATATACTTTCAAGTTTCTCCCAAAAAAAACTCTAATATGTGGATTCCAACATCTATTTGACATTTTGACTAGTTCTCTTATCTATTCCCCGTTAACTTCAAGTTGTGTATAGCATCCACAATGTCTATATATAATACAAAAGAAAAACGTTATTACTTAATAAAATGTAACAATTACTAATAAGACGTTAAAAATAAAATGTAACAAGTATTAAAGTATTACCAATAGCGAAGTCATCACCAAGCTACTCTTTCTTAGCCAATTTTGAGTGCATATCAATGCCTCCGAAATCATAACGGACAAATTAGTACGGTAGTCGGTAATTACTCGACGACCGTTACTGAATGTGGATTCGGATGCTACGGTAGAAATTTGCATCCCCAAAATATCTATTAAGAAACAAATTAGTGTATAATACACGACATAAATTTATAAAATAAATATGAAAAATTGAAGTAAAAGAAGGTTGATACCTCTTGCCATTCGAGCAACGATCGGGAACCGCACCGCGTTATTTTTCCACCATGTGAGGATATCATATCCTTTGTCAAATCTGATTGGGTCCTCGTTTAAGTATCGTTGCAATTGAATTTCCGACGAAGTCAATGGGACACTTCCCGAGGTTATATAGCTTCCAAAGAATTCTTTTTCGTCATCAAAATTAACAACTTCTTCGGGAGTTTCTTGTTGAGACGACGAGGTCATGTTTGGTCTTTCCAAGTATGTCTTGAAAAATTTGTCCAATTTGCATTCGATATCAATAACCTTTACACATGCTTTCGATTCTTTCTCATCAACAGATATCTTATTATCTTTGTTCTTGGCTTTAAGCATTTTGATAAAAACAACTTTCATAAACTTTGACTTGCATAATGTCGCAAAGAAGACATAATCACTTATATTGTCATAGTCACCCCAATATTTGTCATATTTTTCTTTCATATCCGGTACCATAAACAAAAAATCCGGGTTGGTTTCATGTTTCCTAAGGTGTTGCTCTATGTCTAGGAAAACCCGGTATACATATGGAAGATAGGCTTTGATGAACACGAAACTTTTTCAGTTTTATTCTTAAACTTTTCAAGGAACTCCATCATCTTTTTAATCATCTCAAATTCAGAATACGATTGTATCCTTTCCACACTTTTCTGAAAACATTGGATCTATAAAAAAAACAAAGAAAATACAATCAAAGTTTCATATATGTTGCTAGAAAAAAAAACAAATTTGGTATGCTATATTCCAAGACATGTAACTCATTCAATTTTAACCAAATCAAGCATTTTTATAGTAAAAAATTATCTACAAAACATAAACATGTAGGAAAAAGATTCAGGTCAATACAACAAAAAAAGTGAGTTATGCAACTTTCAAAATTTGGACAGAATGCTAAATTTGTAAATATTGCTAATTTTTTGTGTTGAAACAGATTTGGTTTTATTTACCATGATGACTATATTCGAGAAACACGTCTTTCACATCGTATGCTGATCTTAGAAATTCAAAAGGTAGAGTTCCACCGTGTTGGAGTTTCACCACACAAAAATCTTTGAGTTTCTACAACTGCATCCTTCATGGCTTGTTTAATGATCTTGATCCGTTGTGGGGAGGCTCTAATGTATTTCACCGCATCCTGTATGATTTTTACATTGTAAACTTTGTGTTTTAACCCCATTTTCACAACTAGGTTTATGATATGAGCCATAAACCTAATGTGAAAATGTTTGTTATTCACGTAAATACCCGGAAGTTCTTTCACAATGATGTTGATTGCCACGTCAATCGTCTTGGCATTATCAACGGTCATCGTCATGACATTCTTCATGCCCCACTTGTTTATGCAAATTAGCAACTCATGGGTCATGTCTTCAGCTTTGTGAGTATCAACCTCTCTAAAGTTGACTACCCTTTTGTGTATGACAAAATCTTCGGTAATGAAGTAGACTGCGACAACCATATAATTTATCTTTTAACACGAGGATGTTCACGTGTCGGTTGTCAAGTGGGTGGTTGTTTTGGGGTTGCTCAAATGTTTATACAACTTATGCCTCTCCATTAAATAGAAGGACACAACATCACGAGAAATTTTATGCCTTGAAGGCAATTTCACCCAACCATTGAGGGTGTTTACAAATTCAATGAAGTCCTCGTTTTTAATGAATTTAAATGGTAGTTCCCCGATGGTGAAAAGGCCTAGTAAGGCAAGTTGGATCCTCGTATCATCATGTTTCCATGTGTATACATGGCCCTCACCATTAGGAGCTTTCGTAAATAACAACTTTTGTTGTTTGTCATCATCTTCATTCAGTTTGTTGTCTGGATTTAACTTGCAGCAATTAAAATGCTTTTTTATTGAAGTTGTCCCATTCTGGTTTGCATCTGCGGCTCGTAATTTTAAACAATAATTGCATTCGGCACACTTTCTTTCAATTCCATTTTCCTCATTTATCCATTATATCTCGAAGTAATCCCAAAGATAAGCAGTACAATTATCTATACCCTCACCTCGTCTGGTTGGGTAAATTTGGTCCTTTAACTCCTTTTAAGTCATTTGTTTTGTTCTTGGGTTTTGGCTTTTTTGGGTATTTTTGTTGTGTTCGTTTTTTTGGTAGTGGTGGTTTTTTTGTTTTTGTTGGTTTTTTTGGTTTCTTCGTTTTTGTGGGGTTGCAAATTTTCGTTCTTTTGATGGTTGTTGTTCTTGTGGCTCCTCTTCTTGGTCTGATGAATCAATGAATCGAGTATGATGTTAATCAAAATTAATATTGAAGAATGTAAAAGAGATTGAACACAATATGTAAATAAGATTTCACTTCAGCTTTATTACGCTTTGTGTGTTTACAGAAAAAAATAGACAAGATTGTCAAAGTTGTCTAACTCTAGTAAATGACCCTATTTATAGGATACATAAAACGTACAAAAAATATAATTAGGCATAAACACTTAAGCTTCGTATAAAAGCACCCTAGTAAAATAGATTACAGATCATACGAAGAGTACAAAGCATGCTTCGACTAATTACAACAAAAACAACCCTTACATGGTTTGATTCGTCACTTGGTATAACATGTCATGCTGGTGTTTCTTCTATATAATCTTCTCCTGAATCTTCTCCATAATCCTATATTCTCAAAATAAAACATATAATTAGTACATTGTTAAATTGTTACTAAAACAAGAAAAGTAAGATTTGATATGCTTTCTTGCGGGCTTTGTAAGTCATTCATTTTTTTAACCAAATCAATTGTTTTTATAGTCTAAAATTAGCTACAAAACCTAAAAAAAACATGTAGGAAAAAGAATCAGGTCAATATAACTTAAAATGAGTGAGTTATGCACATTTGAAAAAAAAAGTCATATTATGTTTAATTGTTGAAACAGACAAAAAAATTCTGATTTGATATGCTTCCTTGCGGGGCTGGTAACTAATTTAACTTATAACTAAATCAAACGTTTTTATAATCTAAATATCTACAAAACCTAAAAAACATGTAGTAAAAAGAATCAGGTCAATAAAACTTAAATTGAGTGAGTTGTGCACATTTTAACAAAAACGTCAGAATTCGATTTATTGTTGAAATAGAAAAAAAAATTGATTTGATATGCTTCATTCCGGTGCTTGTAACTCATTCAATTTTTAACGAAATAAAGCATTTTTATAGTCTAAACTTATCTACAAAACCTAAAATACACGTAGGAAAGAGATACAGGTCAATATAACTTAAATTGAGTGAGTTATGCACATTTTACCAAAAAAGTCAGAATGCGATTTATAGCTGAAACAGAAAAAAAAAATTCTGATTTGATATGCTTCCTTGTGAGACTTGTAAATCATTCAATTTTAAACAAAATCAAGCTTTTTTATAGTCTAAATTTATCTACAAAATCTAAAAAACATGTAGGAAAAATATTCAGGTCAATACAACTTAAATTGAGTGAGTTATCCGACTTTCAATATTTGAACAAAATGCTAAAGAAGTAAATATTGCTAATCTTACTTAGTCATCAAAGTCTTTTCTAATCCAATTAGCCGAATTACCATCTTGATTATTGGCATCATGAACATCCGAGTTTTGGTATCTTGATGATGGTAAATTTGGTAACCTATTCAAATCCTACATTGTCAATATCATACATTAAGTATATAACTAAACAAATTCTTGGTTTTGACAATCTTAAATTCATACTACAAACTAATCAAACAAAAATCTTGCATGTATGTCTACAAACTACAAAGTACATTGTTAAATGGAACTTAAAACACGAAATACAAATATATAATCTTACTTTATCTTCATGAGCATCCATAGTTCGAATTATTGAAGGTGATTGTTGAGAAGCTGATGGTTGTAGACTACTTTTTCTGCCTTTTGACATTGCTTATTGATGGTTGAGATTTGAGAAGATGATCAATGATGGTGGATTGGTGGATAATAGATGTTGATTAAGACGAAGAGCACATGAGGATGGAAGCAAAATATGAAGATGTCAACTTGAGATGATGGTGAATTGATGATGATCGATTCGACTAGAGATATGGAGATGTTGAACAATCTAACTGATGATCAAAAAATCAAGGACTCGGTAGGTGAAACGCCCCAAAATACGAGCCAAAAATTTCATTTTTGAAAATATATTTTTAACAAAACATTCGAATTAAAACATTTACTGATCATAGTATTTTAATAAGATATAGCATGTCTGGAAAACATTTCAATAAACATAATGATGTCAGAGTACAAATCCCCAGGAAGTTCTCATGATGCGGAATACGAAGCATGTGTGTGATGGGCCACTACCGTGCCAGCTCCTTCCCCTTCGAAGAAGAGGTACCTGAAACCAAAAATGAAAACTGTAAGCACGAAGCTTAGTGAGTTCCCCCAACCTACCACATACCATACAATCACATAACATGCATATATCATCAGACATATCTGGGTGCCCGACCTACCCCTTCGGTCCTCTCGACCAGATACTGTCTAGCATAACTGGGAGCTTGCCTCCCCTTCGGTCCTCTCGACCGGATACTGACTAGCATATCTGGGTGCTGGTCTCCCCCTTCGGTCCTCTCGACCGGATACTGGGGACTATTTCACCCCCTACTACTACCACATAACACATATATCTCTTAATCTATCTAGCATGGCTGGGCATGATCGCCCCTTCGGCCCTATCGACCGGTAATCTGGGGACTATCTCCCCCTACTGTCACTAACACATAGCATCATATCATACTAGCACATAAACATATCACAGGTAGTAGCAACCTTAGATGAATATCACAGAGACAATCATCTGTCATACAACTCCTACTGGTGGGTCGACATTGTGCACCTCATAGTAGCTACTGATCTGTGTGGGAATAGTCTGTCTGCTGCTGTTGCTGCTCCAGAAATCTTCCGGCTGTAATTCCCACCAAACACTTAGTCAAATACTGTTAACCACCCTCAGGGTAAATTGCCCATTTACCTTTAACAAGTCATGATTTAAGTCATAGTCAACTGCCAGTTGACCAGACTCGCCGAGTTGGCTTGCCGACTCGCCGAGTCTCTTTCTCTATACCCAAATCTTAATAGTCCAGCATCCTACTCGCCGAGTTGTATGAACAACTCGCCGAGTTCGCCTTCATCCGAAGAACACTCTACGCTGTGACTCGCCGAGTTGTATGAACAACTCGTCGAGTCTGTTCTTGATCTAAGAAGATTGTCTTGAACTCGCCGAATTAGGGCATTGACTCGCCGTGTTCCTTCATGGATGAGTTCGGCTTCCAACTCACCGAGTCCACCCCGGACTCACTACACTACTCGTCATAACAAAAAGGGGGAAAACTCGGGGACTCGCGTCTCGACTCGCCGAGTCCGATGAACGACTCACCGAGTCGTTACCATGCAATTACTATATGGTCGATTCTGCTCGAATCCAGCTCATGCCATTCATAGATCCGTGATCCTAGGGCTTGATTTACACATAAAGTTTCCAACTTTACGTGTAAATAGGCAACCATGATAGTTTTAGGGTCCAAAATGCACCAAAAGGTTAGATCTAGGGCTTTCATGAAATATGGTTCCAAAAAGACAGTAGATATGAGCTCCTGGAGCTCAACCATTCCTAGATCTAAAGGTTAATCAGCTTATTATGAACCCTCAAACCTACCCAAGCTTGGAAATGGTTCAAGAAGGACTTTAATGGAGCTATAAGGGACAATAAGCATGAAAACAAGGGGGAAAACAAGTTATACTTTAGGGAACACACTGAGATAGCTCAAAGATGCTTGACCTCCTCTTCTTCTTCTTGATCTACTCTTCTTCCCACTCCAAAACTTCAAGAGAACACACCAAATGCTTCAAACTCACAAGGAAACAAAGCTTGGACGAGATATAGGGCTCTGAGGGTGAATGGGGGCGAGCTTGGGTCGCACAAGCTAGCTTAAATAGGGGCAAACCCTTGGGATTAGGGTTTCATCAAACAGCGATGACTCGCCGAGTCCAGGATATGGACTCGCCGAGTCGCCAACTTAAGCGTGCCCCTGGACTGCGTCCCTACTCGGCGAGTCGGACCTACAACTCGCCAAGTCCAAGGCTAAAATGACAATTACTTAGATAAATTTTTACGTACCAGGAACCAGGTGCTACAGTAGGGTTCCATTAACGAGCGAAGTATCAAACACACACATCCATGCCGCATTTTTTTGAGGTCCAATTTGGAAGTCCAAAAGACGTGTTTTTTTAAAGCTGGTCTGGTTCGTTTCCCGGTTTTAGGCCGGTTCCAATGACCGGTGTCTGGTTCCAAAAATCAACAATAATATAGTATCTGTCCCAGCCCGACCGGTTCCATCGGGTTTCGGTTCTGGTACCAGTTCCGACCGGTTCCTCGGTCCATATGCTCATCCCTAGTTAGGAATGGAGTTGGGCCATAAATTTGAGTAGAACTTCACATGCGTCAAGCTATGGGGCTTGCTAAAGGAATGCTTACCAATGTCGAAACCGTTGATGTTTTCTGACAGAGAGATTTGAATGACTATATTTACTAAAACTTAATGCGGAAATGAGATTCTTAACTGAACTCATCATTTCAAGTTTTCAATTTTTTTTCTTTTTATAGGTTGCTATTCGGAATACTTAATGTTCTTCATCAGAAATGAAGCCTCTCTGGTTGTTGTTGGAAACAACCTATTACCTTTTGTTGATCTAGTGACTTTTCTAGGTGATTTTCTTTGTGGGAAAGAAACGGATAAATGGTTATGGAGCATAGATTTCAATGATGTTTTTTCTATTGCGAGCACTAGGAAATGGATAGATGATAGGGTTCTTTCGGTTAATAGTTTAGAGACTCGATGGTGTAACTTGATGCCGAGGAAGGTAAATATTTTTGTTTGGAGGTTGTTGTTGGGGCAACTTCCAACTACGGTGGAATTGGAAAAGAGATGGGTGATGATTTCTAATGTGTGATGCCCTATTTGTGAGTGGGAAGAGAAATTATGGTGCGTCTTTTTAGTCGGTGTGAAGTGCAGAAGTGGCTAAAAAAATGTGGGAGTCTGATTTTTAGATTGCTTGATATTAAAGTGGGTAATTTTTGTGACCCAAGTGATCTTTTAGAGATGGTAAATGAGTTGAAAATAAACAGCAAGAAACGAAAGGTGGTGGAAGGGATAGTCTTTACAGGCCTTTGGGTCATTTGGAAATTTCGGAATGATATGGTTCACGACTCTAAAAACATTAGGAAGAACATGATAATGGATAGTATACAATAATTGTCTTTTCTTTGGTTGATTAGGAAGAACATGATAGTGGATAATATACAAGAATTGTCTTTTCTTTGGTTGAGTAGTAGACAACATAAACTTTTGTTTTCTTCGGTCTTTTGGCTCCAAAACCTTTAAATACTTTGTAATTTCCTAGCTTGTTGTTAGTTTTTTTTTTTTTTTTTTTTTTTTATAATTTTTTTTTTTTTTTAAATTGAAAGTTGTTTCCAAAAAAAATAGCAAAATGTTAAAAGGAAAGATATTCTTTGAAACTCTTATGTTATAATTATCTTTTTTCTTAGATTATGTCACTTTCAAAAATAATAACTGTTTTTTATTTAATGCAAATATACTGTGGAATTGGTTTACAACTTTTCATTACATTTTAATCCAACAAAATGACAATCAATAAGTAAGATATGTGTCGATAAACTGTATATGGAAGTCGTTGGTATGCAATAAATGAGAGGGGGCGTATCTCCAGCTGGATCCTTTACGTAAGCGTTTACCCAGGCGCACGTTAGTCGCACCCACCTTTACATAAAAATCAAAGTCTTCGAACGTGTTAATTATCCTCCCCGCCATAGCTCTCTTTCTCTTTCTCTTTCTCACCATGTACGGTAGCCGGAAAGACAGCTCCGACATGCGTGTTAAATATCCTCCTTCCCCGTCCCCAAGCTCCTATTCTACCAGCTCATCCACATCCTCATCGAGCCGGAGCCGAGTTAGAACTGCAGCGAGATCCGTCGCCGGAGTTTTTGTAGCGTGTTTTACACCACCGGAGGAGGAGACGCCTCATCATAGCAGACATAGCTCCTCTGCGTTTGGTGGTTCGGACGCGTTCAGTTCAGCCTCAGGTGATCAATCATCGTAATATTTTTGATTAATCTTTCTCTCTACGTCTTAAGTTGAACACGAAGCACGGGCATAAATGGATAATTTAGGTAAATCATTTTTCGAGCATCGAAATGACGAGATCTGACCAGTCGTTATGTTATAATCCCTTGTACTTCCTGTTATAAAAGCTGTACAACGCGGTTTAGTCCTTCATCATCGCTCATGACAATTTCTTAAATCGAAACATTATCGCTGAAAGTAAAGAGATTGAATGGATGACTCTGTGAAATTTCCCTTGAAAAATGCAAGGGTACAACCATGGAAATCCTGCATTTGCTTACAAAAGTCAAAAACCTAGCAAACTTATTTGCTATGCAAATTGTTTGATTTCTAACATAAACTGTACCTTGATTGAATTAATAGATATTTCGGGGGCTTCAGATTCAACCGAAGGAAAGAAGCGACATCGTAGTATCTACAATACAGTTCGGAATGATTCACCACACTCGAAAGAGCCCGGAAGTGTAAAGTTCAGTATGGCGGACATCCATAAGGCAACAAAGAACTTCTCCCCGACTCTAAAAGTTGGACAAGGCGGATTCGGTACTGTATATAAAGGTCAACTCCCAGATGGAACCCTCGTTGCCGTTAAACGTGCCAAAAAGGTTAACTCCTCATCATTCATTCCCTAAATTTTCAAATCACACAACCTCAGTTCATTATCTCTGGTTTACTCAGATTTTTGGTGTTCATTTTGTACAGAGCATGTATGATAAGAATCTAGGAGGCGAGTTCCAGAGTGAAATTCAAGCGCTATCAAAGGTAGAGCATTTGAATCTGGTGAAGTGTTATGGGTACTTAGAGCAAGAAGATGAAAGAATCGTTGTTGTGGAATACGTTCCTAATGGGACGCTTCGTGAACACTTAGAATGTGAGCTAATTAGACTCAAATCTCCCTCCATTCTCAATGCTTAAGCAACACAGCTATCTAACACTTTAATTTCAGGTTTCAATGGAAATGTTCTTAGTCTTGACTCTCGTTTAGATATCGCTATAGATGTAGCACACGCCATAACCTACCTCCACACTTATACAGGTTTCTTCTTCTTCTTCTTCTTCTTCTTCTTCTTCTTCTTCCCCAACTATTAACTCATGTAGATTTTCGTTTTAAACTGAATAAAGCGTACATATGGGTATGGATGCAGATCACCCTATAATACACAGGGATATAAAGTCTTCAAATATACTTCTGAGTGAAAAACTGCGAGCCAAAGTTGCCGACTTTGGTTTTGCAAGGCTAGCAGCGGATGCTGAATCAGGTCAGACACATGTATCGACTCAGGTTAAAGGGACAGCTGGCTACTTAGATCCCGAATACCTCAGAACATATCAACTCACAGAGAAGAGTGATGTTTATTCCTTCGGTATATTGCTGGTTGAGCTAGTTACAGGTCGGAGGCCAATTGAACCCAAACAGGAACTTGATCAACGCATCACAGCACGATGGGTATGTATTATGTATACACTCAGCATTTTTACTTTTTTTGGTGAAAAGACTAATATACCCTTTTTCCTTATTAGGCCATGAAGAGGTATACGGATGGTGATGCTATTTCGGTATTGGATCCGAGATTAGAAAAGTCGGATGCAAATGGTGTGGCTCTTGACAAGATTCTGGAACTGGCTTTACAATGTGTTGCTGCTCATCGAAGAAACAGGCCGACAATGAGGAGATGTGCTGAGGTTTTGTGGAACATTCGGAAGGAATACAAACAACTGTTAGGTTGATTTCAAAACTCCAAATTTGTGTAATTTTGATTTTTTATAGAGGTGAAAAAAATTTGATGTGAACAAATAGAAGTAAGCTCATAATTGGAAAGATGCTTGCTATGAAGTTGTGCTTTTTTTTTTTTTTTTTTTTTTTTTTTGAATTAGTGTTTTACATTGTCAACGAATGGAAAAAAACATTTGTTTCGGGGGTTGCGTTTAGAGCCAGGCGTTTTGTACATGTGTTTATCTTTCATTAAAACTTGTATATTATATTGAATTCTAATTTCTTTATTCTTCTTAGTTTAATGTTTAGTCGTCGCTTGCTGGGTTTTTTACTATTTAATATATATTGCCCTTTCTAAAAAAATATATACCCAATTTTCGCTTTGCCATTTCAACATTTGGAAAAAGCAACTGTAACTTTATCATAAAAGCTTGTGGGGTCAGGTCGTGTGGTCCAGCGGATTTTTTAGGAAACGGTAGAAATTAACTGGAATTTAATATCACTTACATCATTTCTTCTAGAGGTTTGTTGGTTGCACTTCATAATGGAATTCAACGCTAATTTCATTGATATGCAACTTGTGCAACATTGGACCCCGATTGTAGATTTGTTTCATGCCAAGTTGAACACTTTAAAATTAGATGTTAGGTAAGGCTTCCCTAATCATTTTGCTCTTTTAAAGCCTTTAAAAAAAATTATTGGTATGTTGGAAGGTACAAGTTGGTATATTAATGAAACCTGAGTATAGAGGATAAATTTACAAGGCTAAAATCATAGAATTAAGGTTTCGAAGCATCTCCAACCGATGGGTCTGGATTTAAATGGATAAAATGGGTTCCCCGAAAGTGGTTTATTACTTTTGGAGGTCTATAGAATTCCACTGGCTTCGAATATGATAAGGAGAGGCATTGATATACTCCAAATTGTGTCCATTTGTAGTTTGGAAGAGGATATGGTTGATAAAGTTTTCTTACGGATGTGCTTTTGCCAAGAATATATGGAGGTGGTTTTGTTCCTAAAAATAATAAAATAAAATAAGCAACTCAATTGGAATTTATTCAATTTGAAGCCTCCTCGTTTATGCAATTTCTAAATCCTATTATTAATAATGTAGCATGTTGGTTTCTTATGTTTCACACTATTAAATTGTGTAATTTATTGCTTAATACATGTCGTATGTGGGAGCTTAATAAATGCCTTATGTGGGTATATGTATGTTTATTCATACATATAATATAATTTGTTTTGGATTGCTTGGGATAAGGTTGGGAGGTCTTGGAGAATGGGGAATCTTAGATCTCTAAACATTGCTCTTCTTGTTAAATGGTGGAGATTAAAATTTTAAAATAACTTTTTTCGGGCCTCTTGTATTAAAGCTTTACATGACACTTTATGAGTTGATGAAAAACCTTCTGCAAAGTGTGGTATCGTGAGGACTTGGTTATCTATTTTTCAAATAAAAGGGAAAAACTTGAGGAGTGAAATATTTCGTTGGAAGATCTTTTCTGTAAGGAAATGAGACCTGGAAACCACACTCTCTTTTAGAAGGATAAATGAGTTGGAGATTTTATGCGTGTTCCCGTTATCATACACAAAAATTATTTGGTTGTTGGTAGAGCAAAAGGTGATACAATGGCTGTTTTTTAGGGATGTTGGAGGAGACAACCTAGAAGGGGAAAAGTGATTGGGAGAATTGAATTGTTTGAATGCAACAGTTGTGGTCTGGTGTTGTCAAGGACCTCTGATTCATGGAGCTGGAAGGTTGAGGCTTCTGATGGCCGATAAGAGAGGCAATGATTGTTTAGTTCGAGGCTTTAAAGGGGTGGCCAAAATCCTTGTTAATGGAGGTGTTGGTGACTTGTCCATTCTGTCTCATGAATGATGAGGAGGTGGATCACACTTTCTTTTCAACACAGATCTGGAGTTGGTTTATCACCTAGAGTAGGATGTTTAGCTTCGATTCCTGGGGATAGAATGGAATTGCTTACGGTGTTGGAAGCCTCAGGTTTTGGTAAGAAGAAGAAAAAACTCAAACTTGCCCTCATGTACTCTATGATTTGGTTAATCTGGAAGGCATGGAATTCTTTGATGTTCAACAATAAGAGATGTTCTCCCTTAAAATTGGGGGATGATATCCAATTAGTTTCATATAATTGGATTAAGCATAGATCTTTTAATTTCATTAGTTGGTTTGATTTGTGTAATGTGTATTGCTCCTTATAATCTATGCACGCTGTTTAAAAAAAGTTTTAAAAAGGATTAATTATTGTTTACATGGCTACATCCTTTTTTTTTACAGATTTACAACCCGAACAAAAACATACATACATTAGAATAAGCTTCAATTCCATTTCATTTTCAATCAAGACAGATTTCCATCTCTTGATATTTTTAAAGCTTCCAAAATCCAGTTCCCATGAAAGATTTAATCCTTTCAAAACATTTTGCACACAGAAGAATTTAACCAAAGTTTTTATAATAAAATTAAAAGGTTCAGAATACACTAAAAGACCCCTTTACATTTACACCTTCTACCCAAGTATTCTATCAACCCTTTCACCTAAATTTCTAGCTTGCCTCTTACAAAACCATCACAGCAAAAGATAACAAGAATAAACAATAATAATAATATTAATATTAATATTTAATATACCTACCTAACTCGCCCATTTTCCCCTAGGTCTTGACTTCCTGAAAGCGAGTCTTGTCGAGTCAACTCATAGTTCCTGTTTTCAGGCTCTCCATTTGCACAATTCATTGCCTTCACTTTGGAGCATAGAAAGAAGAAAGAAGATACGTATATTGATACATGCCACATGCTGCAACACAATTTTGTCAGATTAAATCATCAAATGAATAAATAAAACACTGGAGGGGTAGATTGGACTTTTCACAAACTCACCTATGCCAAAACCAATAACTATTGGTTGATTCCAAGCTCCAACTTATGGCAGCCATTGTCAATGCAGCAAATCCAGCAATCACAAAGAACCACTGAAAGCGTTTAAGAATCGTCTTTATCAGATTTCTACACCATTCTTTGACTGTTTGCCACCTGAAAAGTCAAACCTAATCATTTTAAACTTCAAATTTATACAAAATCTTTAAGCTTTAACCAAAATCTGATCAACTACACCAAACGTGAAGATATTTTGGTAACAAAATCGATATCAATTTCGAATGTGAAATGAAATCTACTAGTTTTGACTTTGACCCGAAAAGTCAACAGAGGATCTCATTCTCACCTATGAAGCATATTAAGGAAAAGTTCTGCTGAAAATGGAAATCGTCTATAATGTGTAAAGAACTCGATTAAAAGGCCAACAAGAAGACCCGTTGCTCCAATGGCTATAACAAGAACAATGTTGGAGGAACTGCAAAATCATTTACAACACATGTTATCAAGTTACACCTTTTTATGCACAAGGTACAACCCATAAAAGCAAGATTACCTTGTTGGTCCATTCATAGCCATAAGAGCTGTAACAATGGCAACAACTGTATGAATTGTCCTCTTTGATCCTTCATCAATATCTGTTACATATACAAAAGTTCCTACCACAGCCATGAATGAAAGCCAAAAGTCCATGAACTGCATAAACAAAGAAAAAATAGATTTTTTTAGTAAAAATTACGATTTTGACCTTTATAGGTGATGTTTAAAACTAATGAAATGGGAAAAGATAAGTTGTTACCTGTAAGACTTTGTAAGATAAAACACACCAAGTGCCAACATCACATGCATGATATAATCCACTGGAAATCCCACTACATGTGTATAACACCCACTCGGCAAATGCCTACAAGAATTAGAATATGATGATGGGCAAATATGTAATTTTATGTTGTGGGGATTTCCCAAGAAAGAATTTATGTTACCCCTTGTCGAAGCGCCCAATAAGCCGGAAATACAAATGCAGCATTTGATGCAATTAGGGAAATTGATTGCCATATATGCCCTACAAGAGTGGAGAAATGTTCTTTATCTTTGAGTAATTGACTTTTTATTTGGACAGAATGATTTGTCTTAACGTGAGTGAATGACCATTTTACCCTTGATGTTGAATAATGATACAATACGAGAGTTTCTTTTTTCCTTTTATTTTTTAAAGTGTGTCATCCTGTCCCAATATACTTTTCAAATGATTTAATCTACATGATTGTGGGAGATAAGAATTCTGAGATGTTATTTTCCATTTGAGTAAGAAGGTGGAAATAAATTTACCTTGATGTGAGACAATTTCAACACTGCAATCAAAGCCTCCATGATCACGATCACATGAGCAATAGCTGAAATAAAAATGTAGCAAGAATTTAGAATCTAAGTGATAGTTGATCTTCTTCAAAAACCGAAATCTACCCTAATATTTAAATACCTGTATAGAGACAAACCACTCATTTCCACAACATTTTGACATGTTCCATGAGATGAGCATCTTCTCGGGCATCTTTCAATCGAAATAGACATGGTAGTTTGACTTTGACTTTGACTTTTCGAGGAAGAAGTCAAATGTTTTATACCAAAACTCCATGTTCCTCCTCTAACATACACGATATAAAAACTAATTGTCTTCTCACTCGAATCATACAACTTAAAGAACATGGAACCATTACTATTGCTACTTGAATTCGCATAAAAATAATCCCATTTATCTTCAAATGGTAGTCCACCATATGATGCATATAGTTCATGATTTATTTTTGTATCCGAATTCAATCGAATGTGAATACTTCCTCCAGCTGCCCCTGAAGGGATGTCTACTAGGAAATAAGTCCAAGCAATATGTTGACTTTGACTTTGACTTTGACCTTGTGATGAGTTGCTTAGGAGAGGCTCGAGAAGGAAATTAGCAGAATTCGAAGAGATTTTATCGCTCACTGGTAAATAATATGATTCGAAAGGTACAGAAGGATTCTTCCTAAGAATTGTCTGCATATTCCATGCATTTTCTGTAAGAATCAAATTAAAAAGAGCAAGTGGCTGAAGAAATTAGATGTGGGTCCCACCTTCATTTCTCCTAGCGTAAAGGAAATGCAAGAAATAGCAATGCACTTTCATTGTTTTTAAAAATCTAAATCTACCTGTTTATATCAATGTTATATGAAACAATTTTCACTACTATAATTGAATAGATTTTTATTAGGATTCTATAATACACAAATAAAAGAAAGTATGCTTCTATTTCTTGCATTTGGCCCATTTATAATTAGGATTAAGGGAGATGTTAAACAACCTGAAGTGTGTATCTTTCCCATGTACAATTCAATCCAGCCTTATCTATAGGACACCGAAGCAATTTCCATTCCAACGAATAGCAAAACTTTGTGGCTTCCTTTGAGAAGTTGAGGGGTAGAATAGTAAAATACCATCGACCAACTTTAGGTGATCGTATAACCAAAGGGGCATTATTGACATTACCCGAATAATCATGTGTAGATGATGATGGTATGGCACCATGTCGAGCATAGCACATCAATGTGGTATTACTACTACTACTACTATTATTACTTTTCAATGATATCATGATTTCTTCTGAAATTCCCAATAAGTCCAAAGAGTAGAGTTTTGATTCATTTGAATCAATGCAAGAATGCTCAAAATCATTTTTACAAGAAGTGATGATTCCTTGTGTTGAGTTTTGGTCAACACATGAAAGATGGTCAACCGTTTGATTGCAGAATTGCCCTGAAATGGATGGACTCACACAACCTTCAACACTCACATTTCCAGTAAAAGAATACCCTGAACCTCGATTTATCTGTATTTCACACAAAAAACATATTATTCTTTAGGAAATTATTCATAGTCTATTTTTTAAGATACAAGGGTAAAAAGTAATCTTTTGTCAGGTAAAACACTTATTATCTATACAACCAAGTTACACTTTTTGTACCAATTTAGAAAACAATGTTTCATTTCACTATCAATTAATGCAGAATTTTATCAAATCAGTTGGGATAAATTGTTAGAAAATTGAAAAGAAATAAGATTGGGTACTTTCTAATGTTAAAAACAAGGATTAAATGCATTTGATTTGTTTATTATAAGTTTATAACATCCGACTTTAATTTCTTCCTCTTACAACATTATGGTGTAAAAAATCTACCCAATTACAGCAATGTCATCAAAATACAAAGCAATTTTCATTGTTATAATCGGGTAGATTTTTCAAAGTATGATGTCAGTGTTGTAATTGAAATAAATGAAGGTCAAAGTCAAACAATAATGACAACAAGTATTGGAGATAATTTTGTTTACCATTTTTGATTGAGTCCTTGTGGATCCAATGCCATTAAACAAACCAAAGTACCATACTCCAGAAGAAATCTGAATAACAATATCATGTTCATATAAAAGCAAGATTCATCATCAAAACTATAGAAAAAGTCAAATGTGATTTGTGAAAAAAAAAAAAAAAAGTCAACCTGCTCATGTGTTAGTCTTATCATAACTTTTTTCTGCATTGGATAACATTTCTCAGCAAACTGAAGACCTTCTATTGCCAAAGATCCATTTAAAATGGGGTCCAACTCTGAAGCAATGAATGTTTATAGAATGTAAATTGAATCAATGAGGAAAGCTTTTTTTTTCTCTGACTTCCTTTATTAAGTCGTTCTCTGTATATTTTAGTATTTAGTAAAAAGGAAACAGCCATTAAGAGCTTAATGTTGTACCTAAACCAATTAAAGAAGTATTATATGAATCAGGCAAAGGAGGACTTCCTTCACGTGCACAAATCATTGGTAGATTACTTTTATCTACTATCATAATGCTTTTTTTATCCTGCAACTCATAAAAAACATGTTAATGATGCACATGGATCTTAATATTATTCATGTCCTATTTGTTTTGATCATTTAACAATGTCATTTAGTTTCCTACTTACAAGGTTTACATCAGACTCTAAAGATAGAGTCATTGAAGAAAACCACGTTGGTAAATCAACTGCAATCACAAACACAAGGATAAATTAATTTAAATACTAAATTACTAATCTTGTTCTTCAATTCTTTGTTTTTCTCTCATGTTTAAAAGTAAATCGGACAACAAATCCAATAATGGGGACTATAATCACTTAAATGTCGTGACCAAATCAACATAAAAAACAATCCTTTTTATCACAAACTAGTTGCATTAGG
This sequence comes from Lactuca saligna, assembly GCF_052625555.1. NCBI lineage: Eukaryota > Viridiplantae > Streptophyta > Magnoliopsida > Asterales > Asteraceae > Lactuca > Lactuca saligna. The sequence goes on along the minus strand of NC_136420.1, from coordinate 42,876,086 downwards.
ATGAATACTTATATAGTGTGCATCAAATAACTCTGACAATGACAATTAATGCGTAATATTATAACCTTATATATAGTTATATACCATCAGACAATATCTAATCTTTTCAATCAAGAAAAAATTTCAACCCAAACATAAACAGCTCACCATCTATGTTTTATACAATTAAAATTAATACAAAATGATGATTCGTTCCTCGTTAACGATGTAGATAAAGATATCTTAATCTTGTCAATACGCACGGATCTAAGGGCAAAATGGACGCAATCTAATCTTTCAACTTGAAAATATCAAGTTTGACTTTGACCCACCATGTAAATTATCATTAAATCAAGAACACGAGCTTAATTAATTGCAAAGATTATAATTTTCATCAAAGCTAATCAACCCATATGTAAATCATCATTTAAATGATGATCCAAATGCAAAACGCCCAAAAATTGAACTTTTTCCCCTTGAACAATCCCAAATTTTACCTTACACGATAAAATTGAAGAAAGATAGCTTAAGTACTCGTATAAATGATCGAACGATTTAACATAAGATTCTTCAATGAATTGATAAAGTTTACCTCTGATATAACGCCAATCGTAAGGTCTGAGCACAGTTCTACCATAAGTAAAGCTTGAGATAGTAAAGGAGTCATAGGGAACAGCATTAGTTTCATATGAACAACAACCGAAAACTAAACAACCGATACAAATGAAAAAGTAAAACTGATTCGAATAAAGACATCCCGGAATCGAATAATTGATTTTCTTTTCCATTTGAATCTGTTTCAACTGATTCTACAACAAAAAATAGAAGTGGGTAGAAACCATTAAACAGTAGCTTTTCTCAACATTCAACTGATCATTCAACATAAGCATAGATATATCAGTAAGGAATATAATAGAGTTTAAATTTGGAGTTGGGTGCGATTTTTAGGTGAAAAAGCTAAAGAAATAAAGAAATAAATCGACATTGACTGGTTCTTGACTTTGGTACCTTTTTCTTCGCTTAAAACTTTTATTCCCCTCTACGTGCTTTGTAAATGTTCGTATTGACACTACTGACCCCTTATCTATGGGTTCATTCACCTCCAGTCCCTGTTCATTGTTTAAAGTTTAAACTTTAAAGACTCCTACCATAAAATCATTTGTCCTGCTTATATTTATTTGTTTCTATATTCAGCTGTTTTCCTTTTCTTCGGAGAACTTCGTTTTAAACCTTACAATATAATATTGATATTTATTCTTCGTAAACTTTTAAAATATAAAATTTGAACAAATCTTTTTTATAATATTTTAATAATTTATAGTCATTTTTTATATTTTAGAAACGCTTCATTTTCAATCCTTTTCATTTCATATAACAAATTGTTTAATTGTTTAGTTTTTTTTTTATTATGTTTTTTTATATTAACATTGATATTTTGATGCTTAAGAAAGATTCATGATATTTTAATGTTTAAAAATAACATATACGGTGTTTTGAAATTTTATGAATGATAGATATAAAATTTTAAAAATTAAACTGGACAAATATTATATTTTGATGTTTATAAGGAGTACTAGCCGTTGCCCGCGCAAAGTGGTGGGCGACAAATAGTTTGTTTCGACAATTAATTTCTTTTCGATAGAGAATCATTAATTTTAATTCAATCATTAGTTTGTTTTAGGAAACATTTCATATTAAAAATAAAGAAAATTCATGAAATGACCAAATTATAGGGTGTTGAGTATTTATTTGGATGAAAAAAGATCTAGTCAAAACCTTGGAAGAGAAGATTTATATGAGTTTGTTTAAATTTTAATATTATTTTATTAGTGATTAGTTGTACAATTAGCTTAATGATTTGGACGTCTTAAAAATAAATTATTATTTTATTCAATCTATTTTTAGAAATAGTGGGATTTGTTTTATAAGATAGTAAAGATATACCATAATTCTAAATAACATAACACGTGATTTCGCAGCAACATCAAACCTTAAGTTTTTTCAAATCGTAGCGAGTCACGTCGCTTGTAAAATGTGACTTAAGGCTTTGTGTGTGTGTGTGTGTGTGTGTGTGTGTATATATATATATATTCTACTATTAATCATTATTATATACATATATGACTTAATGCGACATTTTGTAAAAACTCGACGACAAATACAAGTCTTTTAGTCATGATGAGTTTTTTAGAACCTTGGTATATACCAAATTCTCTCTTGTTTTGTTTTAAGAACATACTAACATCCATGAATTTATATATATATATATATATATATATATATATATATATATATATAGAGAGAGAGAGAGAGAGAGAGAGAGAGAGAAAGAAGAAGAAGAAGAAGAAGAGCTTGATAACTCTTATATGGTACATCATTTTTTAAAACAAGTATTCATCAAATATAGCATCTAATAGAGATCAATGTTCAAAATAAAGATTTGATGATTTTTTTTTGTTGGGGGGGGGGGGGGGGAGAGAGAGAGAGAGAGAGAGGCATATGCATATATCGCACATCTAAATATGTGTGCATGCATATTTTTGGTTTCTTTTTTTTCCATGTTTTTAAGTTGTAATTCTCTTCAACGTTGTTATTTGAGTTTTATTGTTGTGTTGTTTTGAAAAATATTAAAAAAAAAAAAAACTAAATATGCATTCATGCATATATAAGGACATTCAAATGTATACATGCACATCTCAAGTTTTCTCAAACCTTTAAGTTCTTGCAATAGCTTAACTCTCTCTCTCTCTCTCTCTCTCTCTCTCTCTCTATATATATATATATATATATATATATATATATATATATATATATATATATATATTAGGCCCAAGAGCATGGTCCACACAAATCTGGCGTGTCACCCTTGCCTGGCGCTCCTTTGTTAACCTTCCCCGGCACTCTCCTGTCGGCCCGACCTGGCGCTCCTTTACCTGCCTTTCCTGGTGTGCACCCACCAGCCTCGCCTGGTATGTGCCCACCAACCTCGCTCGACGAGTGGCCTTGCCCAACTCCTTACTAGTTGGGCATGAATTGGGTTGGCCCAAGACGTAACCTAGTTATCCCCTATAAAGTGAATAGTGTCTCCTCCCTGGAGAAGGACTTCCTCTAGTGGCTTAGTCGTCATCCTAGAACCATCTCATCTCTACCAACCGATCTAACTTGATCGTCGGATCCTACTCCCGGGGCACAGTCCATAGGATGGTTCTAACGACTTAATCGTCGATGTCGCCTCACTTCAGCCAAAAGAAAAAAAAAAGTAACCGAGAAGTGTTTGGTCAACAAGATGTATGCATTTGTCTGCTTTCAACCGACAACAAGAAAAAAAAAAAAAAAAGTAGCCAGTCCCCACTAGTCATGTATTAGTCATGTATTGGGTTCATACATCTCAAGTGGGTCCTATGGTAAAATCTAGAAGACAAGAGTTCCATGGCGGGACCCGCTAGGTCCATATCCTTAGTCAACAAATCGGGGGTTAATTTCCCCATCTCTTCTGGCCGAATCAACTCCACCTACGAGTTAAACCTAACTATAGCCAGTCAATTCCGGCGAACCAACAATAGCTCTGTGTTGGATTAGTGTCTAAGTCCATAACTATTTTGGTATGTACTTGACCCGATGGTGCATGGTCATTTTAGGTTGCCTTCACCAAAGCAACTTGATAGGATGAATTATGGAAAGAAATGATTAAGTATGATTTATTAATATATTATGAGAATAATATATTAAAGGAGAAATCATATTGTTTAATTAATATTAGTCAAGAATTAATTTGGTAATTAGTTTTGTGACTAAAATAGATTAATTAAACTTAAGGGACTGGAATTGTAATTATAAGATAATTGCAGTTTGGGCTATGGATTGCCTTATATTAAGGAGTGGACGAATTCTATGGGAAAGCCCATGAGGAAATCGTCCAAGGCCTTAAGGAAAAGGAATCTATGGGTTGCTTAAGGCTTAAGCATCCAAATTAGGGTTTCCTTGTTAGATAACCCTAATAGCCTAACTATATATACATCCCTTATGACCCAAAAACGTGGCTAAGCATCCTTCTAGGGTTTCACACGTTTTAGAGCAGCCTCCATCCTCTCTCCTCTTCATCCTCTTGCTCTTGGTGTTTGTGAACCATTAGAGGAGTGATATTTGTGACTCTAAGCTTTCTAAAGTCAATACAAGGATGAATTGGATTGTTATTGCTACATAACAATCAAGGTAATGTCTTAAACCCAATCTTATGTTAATATGATTACTTGTATGCTAGAATTAGGGTTTGTAGTCTTGGATAACTTGCATGTACAATAGAGAAACCTAGATCCAAGCATTAGGGTTTGTATGAGCACACAGGATGTTCTTATGACCAAAACCCATCACTCTGAACACAACCATGTCTTCAACAGCAACGATCCACCAACCTCCATGTCTTCGAATACCACGATTGTTGGACCATCCCCAATCGATGGTCATTTTTATCGTCGATGATCCAACAACGACAATCACCATTGTCTTCTATTAATTGACAACATCTTCGACACCAATCTTTGTTCCACTTCCAGCGCCAAGCGCCGACCTTTACTTCTCAATCATTTCCGACTGGAACCAAAGATCACAAGTCGACCACCCCTTTCGCCATCATTGACTGCTCCACCCTTACTACTGTGACCATTAAACCTCTCCTCGATACCCATAAACTGCAACTTCGATAACCATCAACATCACCTGCCACTTCAGCCGACCACCTATCGAGACAACATTGATGGTGGAATCAATGCTCCAATATCTTCCACCAAGTGCCGACCACCTGCAATCGACTGCGTCTAGTCGCCGAACATGTTCAAAAAGCCATCATTGGACCACCTGTTACCACCGATCTCCTTCAACTGCCACCCTAGACTAGCGCCACTAGCGGGGTCGATGCTCCGATCTACTCTCCACCATTCTCCGTCGATAACGAACCACCAGGACCTTTCAACGTTTGCATTTGATATGAGTGCAACAAGATGCGATCCATTCCTTTTTGCCTCTTTGAAAGTGAGAAACAGTTAAGCAATCATGACAATAAGTAACAACTAGAGATGATGGGCCCACACATATGGTATCTCTTGGTGCCCGTAGTCCACTATGCATCACACAAAAAGAAAAAAAAAGATATGAACTTGGGTTGATCATTTCTTAATGTACTCTAACATATTTTGGGCTTTTAGCAATTTGGCATTTTATTATATCAGCAACTTAAAATATGGGCTACTTTTACAAGGAAAGCCAACAACTTAATGCTTGTCTGCTCCAATTCAGTCAAGTTAAATCTGATTCTAGAAGATGCGGTCCAACTAGCTCAGCGTTTTCAAAAAAAGGAGAGAGAATAGTAGTGTACTACTACTACTACCACTACTCACGAATCATTTCGAAATTATCACAATCTTAATCAATTTACTATATCAAGAACATATACTAACTATCAAATCTAATTGTGCTGTCTTTTCAGACAGTCGCTCCAACGTCGCGACACTCAGAGCTCATCGACGGCAAACTCGCGGAGCCAAGTTTGATCTATAACGCAATTACCGGGGACTTGCAAAATCTGCACTGCTGACCATTCACTCAAAGTTCCAATTCAACGGGCATAGAAATATAACTCCCCACCCAGTGTTGAATGCAGGTATTGTCCACCTCACTGGGGCGCAAGTGACACTCAGAGCGTGTGTTTCTACATACAGACTTCAGAGCTCGGCACAACAACTAACGGTCCCAGAGGTTGTATGCGTAAGGTTACTCTTTTTAGCTACCTTGGCCCGACATCTTATCGACACCATTGTCGCATATCAGCCCTGCTCTGCATAACATTATCAGTAGCCTTGCTCTACATGATCATAGCAACAGGTATGGTACATCTCACCGAGTGGATCATATTCCTAACAAGGAAAGACTGTTAAGCCATATCATGTTGCATAAACCCATGATTGCCTCATCGTGCAACCCCATGGATGTCGTGGGCAAGGTTCGGTCGTTTCTTTTATTCTTTGATGCATTGGTACTTTGTCTAGTCCGATCTGATTGTCGGCAATCCAGTCGCACCAGACTAGGGGACTTGAAGACGTTCAGTTTATATGATTAAGTCCAGTCCAATGTCATTGGTCTCATACCAATAACATCAGATTGGGTGGGCTTGATGATATTAGGCCCATTAGCATGGTCCAGACAACTCTGGCACGCCAACCTTGCTTGACGCTCCCTTTCTAGCCTATTCCGACACTCTCATGCTAGCTTTTCCTGGCGCTCCCTTGCCAACCTTGCCCAACACTCTCCTGTCAGCCTGACTTGGCGCTCCATTACCATCCTTTTCTGGTGCGTGGCCGCTAGCCTCACTTGATGCTTCCGGGCGACCTTGCCCAACTCCTTGCTAGTTGGGCCTGAATTGGGTTGGCCAAGGCTTGACATGTTCCCCTTGACCTACTTGCCACCTATAAAGTGAATAGTGCATCCTCTATGGAGAGGGACTTCCTCCGGTGGCTTACCCGCCACCCTAGACCCTTGGCTCAGTCGCCACTCTCCTCATACAACCACCATACACTATCCCCAACACCAAGATGATTCTCTCCAGCTAAGGATAACCATCTCACCTCTGCCAACCGATATAACTTGATCGTGGGATCCTGCTCCCGGGGTACAATCCATGGGGAAGTTCCAACGACTTTGATATGTGATATTCTGATCTCCACTGCAGCAGAAGTCCAGAAGAGAAGCCGGAGGTCGATGTCGCATATATATATATATATATATATATATATATATATATATATATATATATGTGTGTGTGTGTGTGTGTGTGTGTGTGTGTGTGTTTAGGTTCTATGGAAAACAAAAAACCTAAAAAACCTTAAAAATCATAAAAATTCATTAAAAAAATACGTAGACATCATAAATCTTTTTTTTTTTGATTTTATATTTTGAATTTTCGCTGAAATTTTTTTTGAAAAAAAAAAATCAATTTTTTTCAGCGAATTTCTAAAAAAAACTTGCGATTTTTTGGTATATAAATTAAAAAAAAAGATTTATGATGACTAAGTATTTTTTTATGCATTTTTATGATTTTAAGGATTTTTTTAGGATTTTTTTGTTTTCCATATAAACATTCTCTCTCTCTCTCTCTCTCTCTCTCTCTCTCTCTCTCTCTCTATATATATATATATATATATATATATATATATATATATATATATATATATATATATATATTCAAAATACTACATAATCTATATATCCATACTAATAAATAAATATATTTTTTATCATGTCTCACTTTCATTAACTTCACAACATTTTATTTTTTTTGATTATTTTTATGAGTTTTTGCTTTTTATTATATCTTTTGTCTATTGTTTATATGATAAATGTAATAATTGTCTTTTGTAACGCCCGTGTTTCTGGGCTTGCCATTTTTAGCAATGTAATAGTCTAGGTTAACCTTTGTAACTCAACTTGAAATAATAAGAATGTATTATTTATGAATTATGTGAATTATGTGATTTATGTGTTTATCTTCTTGATTTTTATAATTTAATGAATTAAGAATGAAATAAGCGTCAAAATTAAAGTGTGAGATACGCCCGATATCTTTGCATAAAGTTGTAGTGGTCGAAACAAGGATTTCGGAGATATAAGGAATGCCAAAATCCGAGTTATAACGAAAAAGTTATGACCTGTCGAAGTTTCGAGACAGAACCGGCACGACGCCGAGTTATAACGAAAAAGTTATGACCTGTCATCGCCCTGGGGAGCTCCGGTGTTATTCGTGAAGAAGAAAGATGGAAGTATGAGAATGTGCATTGATTACAGAGAGCTGAACAAGGCAACGATAAAGAATAGATATCCGTTGCCAAGGATTGATGACCTATTTGATCAATTGCAAGGTTCGAGCTATTTCTCGAAGATCGATCTTAGGTCAGGATATCATCAGCTGAAAGTAAGAGATCAGGATATAGAGAAGACTGCGTTCAGAACTAGATATGGACACTACGAGTTCTTGGTTATGTCGTTTGGACTAACCAATGCTCCGGCAGCATTCATAGATTTAATGAATAGGGTTTGTAATCCGTTCCTTGATAAATCCGTGATAGTGTTCATCGACGACATTATGATTTACTCAAAAAGCCAGGAGGAGCATGGCAGACACTTGCGAGAAGTGTTAGAAGTTTTGAAGAAGGAGAAGCTATATGCTAAGTTCTCCAAATGTGATTTTTGGATTCGTGAAGTCCAATTCTTGGGTCACGTGGTCAACCAGGAAGGGATAATGGTTGATCCAGCAAAGATTGAAGCTGTAATGAAGTGGGAACAACCGAAAAGTCCCACGGAGATTCGAAGCTTTTTAGGATTAGCCGGATATTACCGAAGGTTTATCCAAGGCTTTTCTTCGATTGCTACTCCATTGACAGCTTTGACCCACAAAGGAGCTGCTTATGCTTGGAGTGAGAAGCATAAAGAAGTATTCGAGAAGCTAAAGAAGAAACTATGCGAGGCACCGATACTTTCTCTACCCGATGGAGTTGAAGACTTCGCTGTTTATAGCGATGCGTCTGGGGTTGGATTGGGTTGTGTTTTAACCCAAAGAGAAAAGGTGATAGCATATGCGTCTCGACAACTGAAAGAGCATGAAAAGAACTACCCGACTCATGATTTGGAGTTGGCAGCGGTAGTTTTCGCTCTGAAGATATGGAGGCATTACCTCTATGGCACTAAGTGCAAACTTTTCACTGATCATAAGAGTCTCCAATATCTCTTTAATCAGAAGGAATTGAATATGAGGCAACGACGCTGGCTGGAATTACTCAAGGACTACGACTGCGAGATACTTTACCACCCCGGTAAGGCTAATGTTGTTGCTGATGCTCTCAGTCGGAAAGTCAATCTTGAAAGGAAAAGGCCAAGAGCGTTGAGAATTGAAGTTGTCTCGACCATTGTGGAAAGTATAAAGAAAGCTCAAGAGGAAGCTTCTGAGAAAAATGACCGAAAGGAGGAACGTTTGGGTAAAACGTTGGTGTTTGGTACAAACGGTCATGGACTGAAGGTATTCCAAGATCGTATTTGGGTACCTAAGTCAGGAGGAATTAGATATCTTCTGATGGAAGAAGCTCACAAGACCATGTATTCGATTCATCCCGGTAGCACTAAAATGTATAGGGACCTGAAACCCTACTACTGGTGGCCGATGATGAAGCTTGATGTTGCAAAGTATGTGGCCGAGTGTGTGACTTGTGCGAGAGTCAAGACACAACATCAGAAACCGTACGGGAGTTTAGAACCTTTACTTGTGCCTATGGGTAAGTGGGAAGACATTGCCATGGATTTTGTCACTAAACTGCCCAGAACAAAGAATGGTCACGACATGATTTGGGTGGTCGTTGATCGATTCACTAAGAGTGCGCATTTCATAGCAGCCAAGGAGAAATGGTCTATGGAAAAGCTTGCGAATTCTTACGTAAAGGAAATTGTGAGGCTTCACGGAGTTCCGTTAACAATTGTGTCGGATCGTGATAGTCGTTTCACCTCGCGATTTTGGAAAAGTTTACAAGGAGAATTGGGTACCAAGTTGTGTTTAAGTACAGCTTACCATCCGCAGACCGATGGTCAGAGCGAACGAACGATACAAACACTTGAACATATGCTGAGAGCATGTACCTTGGAATTCCTAGGTAATTGGGATGAACATTTACCGTTGGTAGAATTTTCCTATAACAATAGTTTTCACTCGAGCATTAAGATGGCACCTTACCAAGCTTTGTATGGACAAAAGTGTCGTACGCCGTCTTGTTGGCTTGAGGCTGGGGAAAAGCAGTTTATGGGACCGGAGATGGTTCATCAGACTGCTGAAAAGTTGAAAATAATTAGGGAAAGAATGTTAGCAGCTCAAGATCGTCAAAAGAGTTATGCTGACAAAAAGCGAAGACCGATGACTTTTGAAGTTGGGGATTCGGTTTTGCTTAAAGTCTCGCCGTGGAAGGGACTTATAAGATTTGGTAAAAGGGGAAAGTTGAGTCCAAGGTTTATTGGACCGTTTAAAGTTCTTCAGAGGATTGGGAACCAAGCTTACAAGCTCGAACTACCAGAAGAACTGAATGGAATTAATAACACTTTCCATGTGTGTTATTTACGAAAGTTCACGGGGGAAGTTCCCGACATGATTCCACTTTCGGAGTTGAGAATCGATGAGAACAAAAGGTTGATTGAAGAACCAGAGGCAATTGTTGACCGAAAGACTAAGAAATTGCGACGTAAGATGGTGGAGTTAGTGCTTGTCCGATGGAAACACACGAATGGGCCAAATCTCACCTGGGAGATGGAGAGTGACATGAGGAGTCGCTATCCGCATTTGTTTGTTGATGTGTGATTCCGGGGACGGAATCATTCTAAGGTGGAGAGAATTGTAACGCCCGTGTTTCTGGGCTTGCCATTTTTAGCAATGTAATAGTCTAGGTTAACCTTTGTAACTCAACTTGAAATAATAAGAATGTATTATTTGTGAATTATGTGAATTATGTGATTTATGTGTTTATCTTCTTGATTTTTATAATTTAATGAATTAAGAATGAAATAAGCGTCAAAATTAAAGTGTGAGATACGCCCGATATCTTTGCATAAAGTTGTAGTGGTCGAAACAAGGATTTCGGAGATATAAGGAATGCCAAAATCCGAGTTATAACGAAAAAGTTATGACCTGTCGAAGTTTCGAGACAGAACCGGCACGACGCCGAGTGACGTAAAATATGAATTTAAGATAGAACGATATTTAGCCTTAGCGATCTAAACGAAAGTCGTAGATTTCGTTAAACCGAGAGCGTGCATAAAAGGAACGCCCAAATCTGACTTCGTATGAGGAAGTTATGATTTTCTGAAGTTTCGACGTGGCAGTATGCAGCCCGAATACTCGATTTGAGATCGAGCGGTTTTTAGCTGAAACAATCTAAATGAGAATCGAAGATCTTGTTGTTAGTAGCGAATCAATGAAAAGTTAGGCGAGAACGGACGTCAGACGAAGAAGTTATGAATTTATAACGAAGTTTTTCTGTCCCGGCCTTCTAAAAATAAATAATAAAAATAAAAGTGAAAATTAGCTGACGGAGTCTAAATGAAAGTTGTAGAGTACGGTCTGACCTTCGCGTGGATATAAAGAACGTCGAAAATGGAGCTCGTATGCGAAAGTTACGCAATTTAGAAGTTTGACAAGTCAATTACGCCCCGCGTAATTTGAGTACGCCCCGCGTACTCAGTCGGTTGCAACTTGTCTGACCAATACTCGAGTGCCACCAGTCGACGCACGCAGTGACGTCAAAGTACGCCCCGCGTAACCCGAGTACGCCCCGCGTAATTTGAGTACGCCCCGCGTAATCCTAGACCCAGCAGCCTATAAATAGAACTCGAATTCAGCCATTTTCTCTTGTTCAAACTCTTCTTTCTCTCTAAGTTTTGCCTCGTTTTGCGTGCCGTTTATACCCCGAAGCCCCGGTAGTATTCTCGAGCCCCGAAGCAAGATCCGAAGCCCCGAGAATCCCAAAGAGCGTTATTCCCGAGCCGAAACGCTGCCCGCGAGGAGCCCGGTTTTGTGAAGATCTTCCAGATCTACGGAGAAACACCTCTTCTGCAAGTCGTAGTGCTGCCCGATCATCTTCTGATCAAGTGAGTGTGTAGTTACTTTCATTCCAACACAATATTATGAAGTATTTTATATAAAATACGTGCTATGTGTATATATTTGGTTGTTATATATGTGAATGTATACTCACTCTCTTCTATATTATAGATCTGATTATTTCTCTATTTCAATACGTGTTATGTGTGTGTGCCTCATCTGTTATGTGAAAAATGTTTTGATTGAGCATGCTATACAGGTTTTGAAACTACGTATAAAAATGTATATTTTATCTACTAATATGTTGGGTAGAATATGGGTAGATAGTTGGTGTGTAATAAACAGATGAGAGGCCTCGATGTTGTTTTGATCCAGTCATCTAGCGGAATTTAGATGACGACCACGAACTTTTCTAGATAGTCCAGTGGAACGCTAGCAGGCTCATAACCTGTAGGTGTTAATGAACTTGGGTGTTCATTCGCTGTATTCCATCCCCCCCATGGTTGCCTTATTTGACTTATATTGCTGAGGAACCCCCGAAGCATGTGTAGTCGCCCCGATGAAATATTCTTAGACTAGGTCCCTTGTGTTAGTTATTTTAGGGACATAAAGTGAGAATAACGGGAATGGGTAACTGGGTTATTGTTGGTTGATAATAATTAATTTAATTATTTATTGTGGGTTGAAAACCCTATATGCTCACCAGGCTCCCAAGCCTGACCCACTCAGTTGATTTATTTTACAGGAAGTGGCGCAAGAGCTTAAGATGGGTGAACATCAAGTTGTTTTGTTTACAAGTCTGTATATGTATATATTTGTTGAAAGACTTGTAATGCTATCGTTTATGCTTTATGATCTGTATCGGAACATGACATCCCGACTTTTGATTATGAAATGAAATTATATTTCTTTATGAAATGTTTTGATAAATATCTATTTTATCATGTTTTGTTTTTGGGAACAAATTCCGCATCTCTTTTAAAATTAAAAGGATTTACTCTGAAAATTATTTTAAAAAGCATAAATGAAATCGGTCTTTTCGGGCCGAGATTTTGGGGATGTCACAGTTGGTATCAGAGCATTAGTTTAAGCGAACTAGGAATTTGTAGGATTTCTAGACTTAAACTTAGAATGCTAAGTGGAATTTTGAGATGTGTCTGTTATGATTTAAGACACAAGCACTAGTTTATTTTAAGAAAGTTGCCTAAAATGCTTTATGTGCTAAATGTTATATGTTGCCATATATGATATTATTTGTTCGGATCTATGGTCTGTTGCCGACCGGATCTAGAAACCTTATGTGTGTAGGATTCTAAGCGTACGTCTACGATATTAGAACTAGCATGTAAACGTTTCGGAGTGATAAGGATGATTTGAATATCTATCGTGAATAAGGATCTAATTTCACCTTATTCGGTGTGTAGATCAAAAATGGTGAGAACAAGAAGTGGAGTTGGAAATGCTGATGAAAATAGGAATCAACCACCAGTGATTGAACAAAGACCTGTTGTAGCAGCAGCACCTGAGCCAATAACCATGGCTGGTGTGCAATTGATGATTCAGACGATGTTGGATCGTCAGATGGAGGAAACTAGACGGTTGCTTCAACAAAATCGTGAAGAACTGTCGATTCGTGTGGAAGAGCCTGAATTAAATGAAGGGCACTCGGAAGGTGGAAACTTCAGTGGATCAGTTGGTCAAGCCAACCCACCGATAGTTAGGCAAGATAACCGCGATGGAAGGAATGATGGAATGGGATGCAAGTACAAAGACTTTTTGACTTGCAAACCATCGACCTTCAATGGAAAGGAGGATCCGATTGGAGTTATGGATTGGATCTCAGAAATGGAATTGGCCTTCATGACGTGTGGCTGCAGAGGTAAGTTGCAAACTATCTATGCTGTGCGTCAATTCCGAGGTGGAGCCGTTCGTTGGTGGAACACTCTAGGGAAGACTTTGAGCCCTAATGAGCCACTGCAATTGTCATGGGCAGAGTTCTTGGTGCAGTTTAAGCGCAAGTTCTGCTCGGCTCAAAATCTGTTGGAGTTGGAGAACAAGTTCCTGACATTGACTAAGGGCAGTATGTCAGTTGATGAATACACCAATAACTTCACCGATAAGATGGAGTTTGCCTTGCGTATCGTTCCAGACGAGCTGACGAAGGTGGACCGGTATGCGAAGGGACTCCCATGGGAGTATGAGGTGCCGGTACGTCAGGCACATACTTTAGAGGCAGCTATCTGGGCTGCCAAGTCTGTTGAGAACATGATAAAGGGGAGAACCACCAACAAGGTTGAGGTTGGTGAGAAGAGGAAGTTTGAGGGAACATCTGGTTCCGGCAAGAAAAGCAAATTTTCGAAATCTGATTCGAAAAGGTTTGGTGGGGGTAAAGGAGGGGAAGCGAAGTGGTGCGAAAAGTGTAAGAAAAAGCATTTTGGGAAATGTAGCGAGGATGTAACTTGCTACAAGTGTGGAAAGGTTGGACATTTTGCCAATGAATGTCCGAACAACAAAAGGATGTGTTTTGGTTGTAATGAAGAGGGGCATATTTTGAAAGACTGTCCGAAGAAGAAGGAGGCAGCTAAGCCCAACATTCCACCAAAGCCGAAGGCGAGAGCATTCCAGATGACACTGGAAGCTGCTAAGGATGAAGCTGATGTCGCTTCAGGTACCTTTCTCGTTAACAATTTGCCTGCCCAAATTTTATTTGATTCTGGAGCCAACTACTCCTTTATATCGCATGAATTTGGTAGAAAACTAGCTTTGCCTATTAATAGACTAGATAATGCTTTATTGGTCGAAGTTGCTAGTGGCAAGTTTGTACCTGTTAGCCATCGTATGAAAAACATCTTAATTGACTTGAATGGGAATAAGTTCTGCGAGGAATTATTGCCTATCGAACTTAACGGTTTCGACATCGTGTTGGGAATGGATTGGCTCAGCGCCAATGATGCTGAAATTTTATGCAAGAAGAAGATTGTTAAAGTAAACCCGCCTAGGAAGGAATCATTTATGGTGTATGGGGACAAACGCCGAGTGAATTCTGGAATCATTTCCCTAATGAAAGCCAGAAAGTGTTTGACCAAGGGATGTACATCATATTTAGCATTCGTGATTGATGCTAAGAAGGAGAAGAAGGTGATGCAGAGTATTCCTGTGGTGTGTGATTATCCGGAAGTATTTCCCAAAGATCTTCCTGGATTACCACCTGATCGACAAGTGGAATTCCGTATTGACTTGTTACCAGGAACCACGCCAATAGCAAAAGCACCTTATCGATTAGCACCAACGGAGATGAAGGAGCTGATGATGCAACTTCAAGAGTTGTTGGACAAAGGTTTCATTAGACCTAGTTCATCGCCCTGGGGAGCTCCGGTGTTATTCGTGAAGAAGAAAGATGGAAGTATGAGAATGTGCATTGATTACAGAGAGCTGAACAAGGCAACGATAAAGAATAGATATCCGTTGCCAAGGATTGATGACCTATTTGATCAATTGCAAGGTTCGAGCTATTTCTCGAAGATCGATCTTAGGTCAGGATATCATCAGCTGAAAGTAAGAGATCAGGATATAGAGAAGACTGCGTTCAGAACTAGATATGGACACTACGAGTTCTTGGTTATGTCGTTTGGACTAACCAATGCTCCGGCAGCATTCATAGATTTAATGAATAGGGTTTGTAATCCGTTCCTTGATAAATCCGTGATAGTGTTCATCGACGACATTATGATTTACTCAAAAAGCCAGGAGGAGCATGGCAGACACTTGCGAGAAGTGTTAGAAGTTTTGAAGAAGGAGAAGCTATATGCTAAGTTCTCCAAATGTGATTTTTGGATTCGTGAAGTCCAATTCTTGGGTCACGTGGTCAACCAGGAAGGGATAATGGTTGATCCAGCAAAGATTGAAGCTGTAATGAAGTGGGAACAACCGAAAAGTCCCACGGAGATTCGAAGCTTTTTAGGATTAGCCGGATATTACCGAAGGTTTATCCAAGGCTTTTCTTCGATTGCTACTCCATTGACAGCTTTGACCCACAAAGGAGCTGCTTATGCTTGGAGTGAGAAGCATAAAGAAGTATTCGAGAAGCTAAAGAAGAAACTATGCGAGGCACCGATACTTTCTCTACCCGATGGAGTTGAAGACTTCGCTGTTTATAGCGATGCGTCTGGGGTTGGATTGGGTTGTGTTTTAACCCAAAGAGAAAAGGTGATAGCATATGCGTCTCGACAACTGAAAGAGCATGAAAAGAACTACCCGACTCATGATTTGGAGTTGGCAGCGGTAGTTTTCGCTCTGAAGATATGGAGGCATTACCTCTATGGCACTAAGTGCAAACTTTTCACTGATCATAAGAGTCTCCAATATCTCTTTAATCAGAAGGAATTGAATATGAGGCAACGACGCTGGCTGGAATTACTCAAGGACTACGACTGCGAGATACTTTACCACCCCGGTAAGGCTAATGTTGTTGCTGATGCTCTCAGTCGGAAAGTCAATCTTGAAAGGAAAAGGCCAAGAGCGTTGAGAATTGAAGTTGTCTCGACCATTGTGGAAAGTATAAAGAAAGCTCAAGAGGAAGCTTCTGAGAAAAATGACCGAAAGGAGGAACGTTTGGGTAAAACGTTGGTGTTTGGTACAAACGGTCATGGACTGAAGGTATTCCAAGATCGTATTTGGGTACCTAAGTCAGGAGGAATTAGATATCTTCTGATGGAAGAAGCTCACAAGACCATGTATTCGATTCATCCCGGTAGCACTAAAATGTATAGGGACCTGAAACCCTACTACTGGTGGCCGATGATGAAGCTTGATGTTGCAAAGTATGTGGCCGAGTGTGTGACTTGTGCGAGAGTCAAGACACAACATCAGAAACCGTACGGGAGTTTAGAACCTTTACTTGTGCCTATGGGTAAGTGGGAAGACATTGCCATGGATTTTGTCACTAAACTGCCCAGAACAAAGAATGGTCACGACATGATTTGGGTGGTCGTTGATCGATTCACTAAGAGTGCGCATTTCATAGCAGCCAAGGAGAAATGGTCTATGGAAAAGCTTGCGAATTCTTACGTAAAGGAAATTGTGAGGCTTCACGGAGTTCCGTTAACAATTGTGTCGGATCGTGATAGTCGTTTCACCTCGCGATTTTGGAAAAGTTTACAAGGAGAATTGGGTACCAAGTTGTGTTTAAGTACAGCTTACCATCCGCAGACCGATGGTCAGAGCGAACGAACGATACAAACACTTGAACATATGCTGAGAGCATGTACCTTGGAATTCCTAGGTAATTGGGATGAACATTTACCGTTGGTAGAATTTTCCTATAACAATAGTTTTCACTCGAGCATTAAGATGGCACCTTACCAAGCTTTGTATGGACAAAAGTGTCGTACGCCGTCTTGTTGGCTTGAGGCTGGGGAAAAGCAGTTTATGGGACCGGAGATGGTTCATCAGACTGCTGAAAAGTTGAAAATAATTAGGGAAAGAATGTTAGCAGCTCAAGATCGTCAAAAGAGTTATGCTGACAAAAAGCGAAGACCGATGACTTTTGAAGTTGGGGATTCGGTTTTGCTTAAAGTCTCGCCGTGGAAGGGACTTATAAGATTTGGTAAAAGGGGAAAGTTGAGTCCAAGGTTTATTGGACCGTTTAAAGTTCTTCAGAGGATTGGGAACCAAGCTTACAAGCTCGAACTACCAGAAGAACTGAATGGAATTAATAACACTTTCCATGTGTGTTATTTACGAAAGTTCACGGGGGAAGTTCCCGACATGATTCCACTTTCGGAGTTGAGAATCGATGAGAACAAAAGGTTGATTGAAGAACCAGAGGCAATTGTTGACCGAAAGACTAAGAAATTGCGACGTAAGATGGTGGAGTTAGTGCTTGTCCGATGGAAACACACGAATGGGCCAAATCTCACCTGGGAGATGGAGAGTGACATGAGGAGTCGCTATCCGCATTTGTTTGTTGATGTGTGATTCCGGGGACGGAATCATTCTAAGGTGGAGAGAATTGTAACGCCCGTGTTTCTGGGCTTGCCATTTTTAGCAATGTAATAGTCTAGGTTAACCTTTGTAACTCAACTTGAAATAATAAGAATGTATTATTTGTGAATTATGTGAATTATGTGATTTATGTGTTTATCTTCTTGATTTTTATAATTTAATGAATTAAGAATGAAATAAGCGTCAAAATTAAAGTGTGAGATACGCCCGATATCTTTGCATAAAGTTGTAGTGGTCGAAACAAGGATTTCGGAGATATAAGGAATGCCAAAATCCGAGTTATAACGAAAAAGTTATGACCTGTCGAAGTTTCGAGACAGAACCGGCACGACGCCGAGTGACGTAAAATATGAATTTAAGATAGAACGATATTTAGCCTTAGCGATCTAAACGAAAGTCGTAGATTTCGTTAAACCGAGAGCGTGCATAAAAGGAACGCCCAAATCTGACTTCGTATGAGGAAGTTATGATTTTCTGAAGTTTCGACGTGGCAGTATGCAGCCCGAATACTCGATTTGAGATCGAGCGGTTTTTAGCTGAAACAATCTAAATGAGAATCGAAGATCTTGTTGTTAGTAGCGAATCAATGAAAAGTTAGGCGAGAACGGACGTCAGACGAAGAAGTTATGAATTTATAACGAAGTTTTTCTGTCCCGGCCTTCTAAAAATAAATAATAAAAATAAAAGTGAAAATTAGCTGACGGAGTCTAAATGAAAGTTGTAGAGTACGGTCTGACCTTCGCGTGGATATAAAGAACGTCGAAAATGGAGCTCGTATGCGAAAGTTACGCAATTTAGAAGTTTGACAAGTCAATTACGCCCCGCGTAATTTGAGTACGCCCCGCGTACTCAGTCGGTTGCAACTTGTCTGACCAATACTCGAGTGCCACCAGTCGACGCACGCAGTGACGTCAAAGTACGCCCCGCGTAACCCGAGTACGCCCCGCGTAATTTGAGTACGCCCCGCGTAATCCTAGACCCAGCAGCCTATAAATAGAACTCGAATTCAGCCATTTTCTCTTGTTCAAACTCTTCTTTCTCTCTAAGTTTTGCCTCGTTTTGCGTGCCGTTTATACCCCGAAGCCCCGGTAGTATTCTCGAGCCCCGAAGCAAGATCCGAAGCCCCGAGAATCCCAAAGAGCGTTATTCCCGAGCCGAAACGCTGCCCGCGAGGAGCCCGGTTTTGTGAAGATCTTCCAGATCTACGGAGAAACACCTCTTCTGCAAGTCGTAGTGCTGCCCGATCATCTTCTGATCAAGTGAGTGTGTAGTTACTTTCATTCCAACACAATATTATGAAGTATTTTATATAAAATACGTGCTATGTGTATATATTTGGTTGTTATATATGTGAATGTATACTCACTCTCTTCTATATTATAGATCTGATTATTTCTCTATTTCAATACGTGTTATGTGTGTGTGCCTCATCTGTTATGTGAAAAATGTTTTGATTGAGCATGCTATACAGGTTTTGAAACTACGTATAAAAATGTATATTTTATCTACTAATATGTTGGGTAGAATATGGGTAGATAGTTGGTGTGTAATAAACAGATGAGAGGCCTCGATGTTGTTTTGATCCAGTCATCTAGCGGAATTTAGATGACGACCACGAACTTTTCTAGATAGTCCAGTGGAACGCTAGCAGGCTCATAACCTGTAGGTGTTAATGAACTTGGGTGTTCATTCGCTGTATTCCATCCCCCCCATGGTTGCCTTATTTGACTTATATTGCTGAGGAACCCCCGAAGCATGTGTAGTCGCCCCGATGAAATATTCTTAGACTAGGTCCCTTGTGTTAGTTATTTTAGGGACATAAAGTGAGAATAACGGGAATGGGTAACTGGGTTATTGTTGGTTGATAATAATTAATTTAATTATTTATTGTGGGTTGAAAACCCTATATGCTCACCAGGCTCCCAAGCCTGACCCACTCAGTTGATTTATTTTACAGGAAGTGGCGCAAGAGCTTAAGATGGGTGAACATCAAGTTGTTTTGTTTACAAGTCTGTATATGTATATATTTGTTGAAAGACTTGTAATGCTATCATTTATGCTTTATGATCTGTATCGGAACATGACATCCCGACTTTTGATTATGAAATGAAATTATATTTCTTTATGAAATGTTTTGATAAATATCTATTTTATCATGTTTTGTTTTTGGGAACAAATTCCGCATCTCTTTTAAAATTAAAAGGATTTACTCTGAAAATTATTTTAAAAAGCATAAATGAAATCGGTCTTTTCGGGCCGAGATTTTGGGGATGTCACATCTTTCAATTTCAAGATTCAATAATTGATTCATTTTCGTTATAAAATCAGTAATTTACTCGGTTTCTCATAAATTCAAAATTCTCAAATTTAAAGAGGTCTTTAGAAATTTGTGATTCATGATAATTTATTAAAATATGTCAATAGTTTTTTTGATTTGTATAGATTGAAGTACTTACTTATTCATCATTTTAATTGTATTTATTTCGAAATTTTACTTTAAACATGTTTAATGTCTACACCTTCATATTTAACATTTTTTTAATCAACCTATGTACTAAACGTGTCTCGCAACTTTTTGATATATATAATCAACTTAAACTTATAGAGCCATGGATAGATTTATAGCTCTAGAATTATTATATGAATGATTAAATTAAAATGGTGCATGATAAAATGATACACCTCCTCCATGTAATCATATACAAAAAAGGATAGGATAGGTATTTTGTATTATTGGTATTACTAAATTAATTAGCAGATAATCATCATAAAATTAGCCTAATTAAATTTAAAGGGAAATTGAATAATCTAATCGTTTTTTGGTGTAATTTTTTTTATTTATTTATAAAAAACCTATTATTATTATTATTATTATTATTATTATTATTATTATTATTATTATAACATATTTATCCGGAATGGGCCATTCTTAAAACAATATTTGGACTCCATATGTGTTGGGCCGACCCATTTCGTATCCTCCGAAATGCCCATTCTGACGCGCATTCTAATCTCTGACGTGCTCTCCAGCATTCTGACACACTCCGAAGAGCATTTCGAACTCCAACTTAAGATATGGAATAGGATCATGATGACCAGGTTGTTTTACAGGTAAGTCCTTTTACTTCTATACTCTTATTTGTTTAGTTTTAAGAATTTCTATTTTTAGAACTTCCTTTGGAATGCGAAGAACAACTATGTAGTGAACTGACTACGTTCCGAAGTCGTAATACATGTTGACCGTGCATTAGGACCAACCCAAAACTAGTTTAGTTGTTTATCTTATGTTATTATATATCGAAAATAAGTATTATGGAACACAACATAGAATTTTGTAGTGCTCCGAAAGGTTTCGAAATGCGAGGAACTGGTCTAAAACATGAGGAATTGGTCTAGAACATGAAAAATGTGTCCGGAATGTCAAGCACATGATCTGGAATAGTCGTCATTGTTTGTTCGGAGTTAGTTTATATCAACTTTTCTATTTGCAACATGACATAGTTTTTGATGTATCCATTACATTGTCTTGTAAACCCAAACTCGGTGCGAATATTATTGCAACAATCAAAGATAGATCGACATGTGAGACTATATTTTGGAATTCATGTTTTGGGAGGTGGCTATATATTCCTAAGGTAAATGAGGATCCTTTGCTTCTACATTACATGTTTTGCCACAAATTTATCACAGGATCCTTAAGCGAAGTATAGGAAATGGTCTTTGAGATTCGGGGTCACGAGCTGTGTTTCAGGAAGAAAGAATTTTGTCTTGTCACTGGCTTCTACTTTGGTGACTATTTTCTTGCCTTGAGTTCGTCGTCGCCTTCCGTTCACGTGTGTTTCCTATGGTCACAAGGAATGTCTCCGTGAAATTAGACAATGTTGTGATGGATGTGTTTAAACATTCACTTATGACTTATCAGACAAGGATGCGGTCTATCTATGTCTTTTATATCTTTTAGAGATGGGTTTCAATGGACGATCACCTAAACATCGTATGATAGAGGATTATTTCGCTTTGGTATCTAACCTTCATGAATTCAACAGGTATCATGCCATTAATTTATAATCACATATTATAATTATCATTACTAATATTTTTTAGAAATCTAATTGGGGTTTTTTATGACGCATATATCCATAGGCTAGGATAATTTGGGATCATTTGTACTCATAGTTATTTATTATATTCAATAAGGTTGAGAAGCATATACATCCAATCAAACCAAAAGCTAAACAACCTCAAAAAATGACGTACACCATAAATAGTTTTTACACGCTTTTAAGGTATGGTACATGATTAACAATTTATTGTTTTTTTGTTTGATAATATTCGAATACATGATTCTTTCAAAAATAAATTCTTAAAAGTTTTCATGTGAGCGGTTTGTTTGGTATCCGACAACCTCAAAAAATGATGTACACCATAAACAATTTTTTACACGCTTTTAAGGTAAGGTACATGATTAACAATTTATTGTTTTTTTTTTGTTTGATAATATTCTAATACATGATTCTTTCAATTATAGATTATTAAGAGTTTTCACGTGAGTAGTTTTTTTGGTACCCGACAACCAAATGTGATCCCTCACATTGTTGCATGGTCAAAACTGAGGCCTTTATATGCGGATGAGTGCAACCGGTTTATAAACATCAAAGACGTATGATTATATATATTTTAAAAAATTTTATTCTATATGCTTAGTTTATGTTTATTTGTAATTTTATAATTTTGTTACCAGGATAATAGACTTATATTGATGTTGGAGCCAGTAGAAGTTGAGAGTCGTGTTGAATGGTGGATAGTTAGTTCAACATGGATTGATCGCCCTGATTTACCTGACACAGAAGTTTACAGGGAACCTTCCTTAACACCATCACCCAAAAACTGCATACCTATAAGCCTCGACAAAAGAAGGCACATAACTAGAACCGCTGGTTTCGGAATCGGAACCGCTTTAAGGCGGTTTTAGTTCCGGTTCCTAAATATTTAGAACTTCTTTAAGTGGTTCCGATTTTGGTTCTTATTTTTTTGGAAGCTTTTGGAGGTATAACGCTTCAAACTTTATGGATCTTTAGTGTAGATCTAGTTTTGGGTTATGTTTTGGCATATTTTGATCCCGTGGATTGGATCTTGTGAGTAGGAGTTACTCAAGAACCTTTGAGCATCTTTTCTAGCCATTTTGAGATTATTAAGTCATAAAAATCGGATCTTGGAGGTTATGGCCCAACCATGCATGAGTTATTGGTCCCTTAGTGATGTTATGAACCTAAGGTTTGGTTTTGGGCCCTATTAAGCCATGCAAAAGCTTAAAGTTGCCAACTTATCAGTTTAAGACCTTCCCAAGAGTTAGATATGTGAATTGGACACTTGATCTTTAAGCATTGAGAGCTTATTGATGAGTTTTGGGTATAGGGCGGTACGTTGTGCGTACCCTCTTGGTACACTGGTCATAATGGGTTTAACCTAAGTTCTCTTTCGGTTGAAGCCCGGCACACTGGCAGTAATGGGTTGGTACGTTGGGCGTACTCACCAAAAGGCAATTTGGGCCATTTTGGGCCTTGGGTCATTTTAGGTTTGGGTCATGTTTTGTTGGGTCAAGTATAGGAAGGGTAAATTGGTTTTTTTCAACATTTGCATGATAGAATATGGTTTGGACCATTGATTTATGGGTAACCTGATTATTAATTTAGGTTGATTTTAGATATATTCAATGTGAGGGGTCGTGGTAGCAGTAGCTTGAGGGAGCGATTTGTTTATCGTCGGATTAAGGAGAGTTTCCTTATTGTACCTGTGGGTCGAAGGTGCCAATGTCGGCCCACTGGAATGTGTTATGTAGGATGTTAGCTATCTTTATGACTTTCACATTATATGTTGGGTTAGGCCCATTGACATACATGTAGGGTTCGCCCCAACTGCATGAGTGAGTTGGGCTCATTGTATGTTGGGCTAGGCACAATTGTATATTGGGTTCGTCTCATTGATTAAGGAGGGCTAGGCCCATTATTATGGGTTGGACCCAATGTACGAGCTAGGCCCCATGACATGATGACATGTATGATATGTGTAACATCCTAAACTTCAGAAGTATATTTAGGGGCTTATGTGTAAATTAAGGAGTCTACTCGGCGAGTAGGTATGCCTACTCGTCGAGTTGGAGCGGGTTTTGGCCACGTGTTAAGTGACCAACTCGCCGAGTCGGCAGCTGGACTCGACAAGTTGGTGCTGGGAAGAGAAAACCCTAATTTTAGGGTTTTCACCCTATTTAAAGGACCTTAAGTCCTTACCTCATCCCCCTTATCACCCCTTGACATCCAGAAGTAGCCCTAAATGACCCAAACCCCATTTTGAGTGTGTGAAGGAGGGAAAGTGTGTTTTGAAGCAATTGCAAGAAAAAAGCTTGGAGTTTAATAAGATCATAGATGAGCTGGTGGATTCAATTTCTCTGCTCAATGTCATCAGTTTGAAGGTAAAAAGTCGTTACCTTGACCTTGTTACATCTAGATCTATTCATGGATGAGATTTGGGGCCACTTAGCATGTTTAGAATCCATTTTGAGTTTTGGGTCTAGATCCGAGGTTGCAACTTTAGATGTAGACTTGTCTTGGTCCATGAAATCATAAAGTATCAGCCCTTTAGCTTTTTTGTGAGCATTCTTGTCATGAACCTTCTCTCTAGCTTGTTTTGAACAAAAATCACCTTGCATACACATAAAGTTTGCACCTTTGTGTGAGAAGCATGCCCTAGAAGGTTGGATCTACAATTTGGAACAATTGGTTAACTTAGAATTGTTGGATTATGGATTAGGGCGAAGAAAGTCGGTGAGTCGGGTCGCCCAACTCAGCGAGTGACATTAGGGTTACGAGTCTTGAGTTGCGATTCAACTCTACGAGTCTGGGAGATGACTCGACGAGTCTTCTGGGGTTTCCCCGACTTTTGGATACGTTTGAACTCGAGGAGTTGCCCGAAAACTCGGCATGTCAACGAGGGTTTCATAACTCTCTGAGTTTTGGAAGACCTCTACGAGTCAGTATAGTGCACTCGGCGAGTCAGGTCAACATGGACTGTTGACCTCAGTTGTTGACTTTAGCTTTGACCAAGGGTGACCAGTTTGACTTCCAAGGGTATTCTGGTAATTGAGTACTTACATATATGGTTCCATCATAGTGTTAGGTGATGGATTTTGTGGTTGTGATCGGAGGATTTGATCTTATCTCTTCAGTTCGGTAATTGCAAGGTGAGTTATCCTCACTATATCAACAGGGTTTAAGGCACCAATGTCGACCCTTATCGGATTTTCATCCGGGTATATTGCATGATATGTTGATGTTTACATCGTGGCTCATGATGGTTGCTATGTTAGATTACATCCTGGGTTAGGATGGTTGCTATGTGATATTTCATCCTGGTTTAGGATGGTTGCTATGCTAGTAATCTGTTAGATTGATATCATGTTTATAGGTTGGTTGCCATGATTAGTGGTCAGTTAGTTCTATATGCTTAATTACTTATATGTATATGCACCTATTTGTTGGTTAGGGGGAAAGGGTTGAGGCAGGTCATGTTCTGTGCAGTAGGCCAAGACACCTTGGGCGGACCGGATAAACTGCAGGCCCATGCCAGGCAAATCTAGTCAGACTAAAGGCCCAACAAGCAGTCCGGATAGGCTGAAGGCCCCGAGGAGGGCGGTCCAAACGTGCCGAGGGCTCGAAGAGCGGTCCAGATAGACTGAGGACCGGGATTCGGTCCAATCATACTGATGGCTCATTATGCATGTTGTTCTGTATTTGTTTGCTTATATGTTTATATGATATGGATATATATATATATATATATATATATATATATATATATATATATATATATATATGGCGTTCGTATTTTGGGGGTAACTCATTAAGCCTTCGAGCTTACATTTATCAATTATTGTTTCAGGTACTTCTGATAATCGTTGAGAGGCGAAGGCGTGATCATACAGCTCCTCATATATCATGACTTTATGATTTGATTATGGGGATACTCTGGTGATTAAAATATTTTGAAAACAAACTGTAATCACTTAATGAGTTTAAATGTTTTAAAAAGTTTCAATTGGCTTAAATTTTATGGGTGTTACAAGTTGGTACCAGAGCCTTGGTTTGAGTGAACTGGAGGAACATTCGGGTGAATCCAGTCTCAAATCAAGGATAAGTTTTCAAAATTAGTAAAGGAGGTTGCAGGGTGTATGATCCGTCGAAGCCACTAAGTAGACTCGAAAATACCATACAGTTATTTGATTATGTGATATGTTAGAACAACATGCTAGTGCTAGGCTAGGGATCTTCAGGAATTGAATGATAGAATTGCCTGATTGCATGATGTCTGCCAGCCTAGGGTTTCCTTTATATGAGATTGGCATCATTATTGTAGTTGCTTAGTGTATGCATCACAGTTATACATAATTAAGATCTTATAGTCTGGGAATGTTTGATTTGGCCTTATGTTCTATTCTTGTTTGATTGGGAGCTTAGGGTAGGATTGGATATTTGAAAGTCTATGGGGTCTAGCATTATGTATGGCTAGCATACACTAGTGCTGCAGAGTTGGTGGAAGTTTCATGGATGGGTGGGTTGTGTGAGGCCGGGAGGCCGGTTATGTGATATTTAGCATTGCTCTAAGAGTGAGGATTGAGCACTCACTATGATTATGTATATTGTTAGGGCGTTGTGATGACACTTGAGACAAATATGGGTAGGTTTGAAAGGTAGTATGGGCCTGTCCTACTGAAATCACAGGACCTTTACACGTAGCAAGGAAGTCACAACCCCTAGGGTTTAGTTGTGAGTTGGTCCCCTGTCATTATATGGAGTATCAGAGATCTTTATGTTGTCTTTCCATAATGGTGGTTACGAGACGTATAGAGACCGGATCCAGGTTAGGATCGAGAGTTGCCAGCCAGGATAGGCCAGCATTGTTAGAGGACTGTGTCAATGAGATAATCCGAGAAGAGGTGATCGGGTTTGTCCGGGGACACTTACCGGAGATGTGTGGGTCTATTAAGACTGCCATGGTTGAGTATTTCGACGAGCTCTATGTAGCCATTGTTGAAAGCTGCCGCAACAGCTTCAATAGCTGTAACGACGGTAGGGGGAGGAGCCAGTCGGGCTTTCCAGTATCGGGACTTCAATAATGTGAAGCCCCAACCTTCAGTAGGATTTAGGACCCGGTTATAGCCATAAGGTAGCCATCTGATGTGGAGGGATGTTTCTTCACATGTTCATTTCCTACTGACTAGAAGGTCAGTCACGCTTTGAACCTGTTAAGTTCGGGGCGAAGAACTGGTGGGAACTTGTTACTGGGACGTATTATGATGAGCAGAGGGTTGCAGTTATTTGGGATCAAGAAGATGATCTATACTCGTTATATTTCCACGAGTTGAGCAGGAGGGGCTAGTATATGAGTTTCTAGATTTTAAGCTCGGGGGTTTGCTCGAGACCGGAATGAGAGTCGCAGGGACTCCGGAAAGGAGTGATGATTATGTTTAACTGGGGTTTTGCAGCTGGAAGTAGAACGGTTAATTGGTGGATTGGAATGTTGTTTTATTGATCAACGATTGTACCCTTTCAGTTTTTAGGCTCAAAGGAGTGATCAGACTTGGGACCCCAGTATCAGGTTGTGTTCCATCTCGGGTCAATTAGCCGCAAGGGTTGGCGACAATATTTTAGCGTTGGTGAACTCGGGTGGGTCGATGTGGCATGAGTATCTTGTGAGGCGTACACGATTACTGTTCTGACCCATAAGAGCTAAGATCCGATTCATCTTGGATCTCACGTATCAGTAGGTAAGGATTGATTGTGCAATCTATTGAACTTTCGGGATTAGAAACTATGTCTTGGGAGCAGTTGTAGCCCGTTTTAGGGCAGCGGCTGTTTCAGCTACTGCAGTTCAATTGTGGATGATCGAGCTGGTGAGTGAGTCAGGGTGCGAGACCCTGAATGGTATGATTTATAGAGCCGAGGGCGAGAGATTTGTTGGAGCACTTTGGGAAGAAGGGTATTATATAGGAGGTCTGCGAACAAAGTCCCACATGATGGTTATTCAACATTGTCATGATTCAGTGGTTTTAGTAACCGTTATTGATTGGCGGAGGAAAGCGCCAAGGGAAGTAGCTCGTCGTTGAGGCAGTAGTTGAAGCATCTATCTTTGGACTTCAAGATTTGGGTGTAGGATCATTTGAGCATTAGGGATTGTTGGTTTCCCTGGGATTCAGGAAGTGTTCATCTAGTTATTAGAAGCTTGTGATCATTTGGGGTTGACTAGTGAAGGAGTACTAGTTGGAAAGGTCTGGTTGTCATCAGATCGATCGTTGGAAAGTAAGAAGGATTGGGAATTCTCAAATTTTCATGTATTGTGAAGACTAGTTGAATCTAAGTGGGGGAGAATCATCCCAGAACGCAAAAGCAGGATCGGTTTTGAAACTGGGATAAGTTTCGCATCGTTTTCAGGAAGGAAGACAACCCTAGTGGCTTCTTGGTTTGAGTGTTGTGTGAGTTGGGAGTTCAGTAAAACTCCCCAGCATGTGAATCGCGTCTTCTCGGTGCTTGATAACAGATCTTAGGAAATCAGGTTGAGATTCTAGCCATGAATTAAGTCAGTAGTGTGTTAGGTCGAGCGCGTGTTCGACCGGTATGGAAAGTGTTGTAAGACTGTGGGGGTAGTCGTAGCATTCACTAGCGATCAATTAGTATGGAAAGTGTTGTAAGACTGCGGGGGTAGCCGTAGCATTCACTAGCAGCAGATAGTGCTAGAATGTAGGGATGTCAAAAAGTCTCGTGGGGTCCCCGTCCCGTTTGGTTTTTTTTTTTTTTTAAATCGAGGGCTAGGACGGGGGCGGGGGCAAGGTTAACCCCCGTTTTAATTTCGGGGGCAGGGGCAGGGGTAGGCAATCCCATCCCGAAATCCCCATGGGGACCCCGTTAATAAATTACACATATATTTACACACACACACATATATATATTATATATGTATGTATATATATTATGGGTGTATCTGACAACAATTCTGCCTGAATGGAAGATCAAGTTCTAATTCTTTCATAATGGAATCTCGATTTTATGGCATGGAATCTCAAATTACTCGTTACTATTTGAAGGTATGCATTCTTTTATTGTAAATTTAGTCACATTCATGTATTTATTAATTACATATGTTGTATGTTTTATCAAATGGAGTATACAGATATGAGCACCTAATTTTGCCTGCCAATTGTTTGCTAAAATGCTTGAATCAAATATTTCAGCTAACTTTTTTTGTAATCTTTGAATTATCATATCTCTCTCATAATAGCTTGGAATGATTTGAAGTTTTTTTTATGCATGTTCTCCTTTGTGTTAGATACAAGTTAGGTTCTGAAGTCATTTTAATTAGATTAATATTGGCTGAGTTACCGTCCTTCGAACATTGGATGTTACAACTATAATTTTAGCACTTCTACTTTGTTTAGAAAATTTTTGTGATCTTTGAACTGTCATATTTCCCACATTCTTACTTGTAATAATATGACATTTTTCCAACATATTGTCCTCTATGTTAGCTATAATGTAGGCTCTAGAATCAGTGTAATTAATTAAGTCGATTATTTGGATCATGTGACTCGGGGAATACTTGATCAAATGACTCGAGTATTACATTTTGTTAGAATAAATTAAAAGCCTTTAATGTCTAACACATTCTATTAGAATTTATAGTCTTATTCTTTTAGAGTATACTAAAAGTTTTAATATTTTAAAGTTGATTACCTTTTCTTTGTGGATATAGATTTTGAAGAGACTGCCATTGATATGGAAAAAGAATAAAACATGAAGAACGAGAGTATTCTAGCAGAATGTATTCTGCCAGAATATATAAAGTGTTTCTTAACAATAATATTCTTTCAGAGTAGAATGATGTAAGTCTGTGGGTGTAGCCTCAACGTTCAATAGGATGGTAGATAGCATGAGCGCGTTGTTAGCACGCGGAAGGGGACAATAGTAACCACCAGTTCGGGTGTAGCAGTGAGGATATGAAAACCCACTGATTGGATTTCAGAATTACCTAGACGGATTGGATCGGGTTGAGCCAGTGATAGGACTGCAGAAACGTCACTACAGTTAAGAGATCAAGGAAGCAAGGAATTGCTTAAGGTTGTTTGTGATATAAGTCTACCGTTGGTCAGGTAGCAATCACTTTTAGCCTTGGGTTTGGTGACGTCAGGATTTGATGTATGGGTCCGATCGGTTGGATCAGGAGGTTGTTAGAGTCGCAGTGGTATGACAACTAGTGGCAACTAGTTCCAAGGAAGGATTTCGTTCGGAAATTGTGTGAGGCAACTATGTGGGAGTCCTTTAGCTCCACAACCGGATCGGAACCCGGTGTTCCAGATGAGTGTTACCTGGTTCTGGCGAATCAGAAGACTTTTGGATGAGATGCAAGGATAGGTCCTTGGATTCCAAGTATGGTTGTAGACATGGGTTATGTATGTAGTGGTATTCCAATCTAGGGTATTCCATCATGAGGATGACCAGACCCTATTGATTGGACCTGAGGTGTTTGGTGTTCCAAACCAAGGGTTGATTGGGCTAAACATGCGTGAGGATACGATGGTATACCATCCTAGGGATGACTGGACCCGTCGTAGGCGTACTTGGTATTCCAGCCCGAAGCTGATTGGGCAAGGTATGAGTGTTTATGTGATATAGCTGGTTGTTCATGGGAGTTGCCCAAAAGATGAAGGATGCATCATCCTGTTAGCGCGGAAAGGGAATAAATTCAGGAAGGGGACAAGATGAGTTTCCAATATTGCAAGTTACTCGGGTTATCGCCAGTTTTGGAAAAGGGAAGATAGATTGGTACTGTGAGAGAGCCAAGTGAATTATAGTAGTATCTAACTTTCGCAAGTCACGAAAGTGTGTTCATGACAGGAAGGTGGCAGTACCATCGGGTGATACTTAGATTGATGTGTGCTAATATTAAGGAGAAGAGGTCGGTGGCCGGCTTGGAGTGTTAAGCAGGGATCCTGCACAGGAAGGAGTTGTCGTAGAAAAGATGTGGTGGTAGTGTCTGACGAGACCTGAGTTAGCTGGGTGTTCGGAGGCTGCAATGCAGGAGTGTCATCCTAAAAATCGTGTACTGCAGCAGGCTTCGAGGAGGAAGCCTAATTTAAGCGGGGGAGAGTTGTAACATCCCAAACTTAAGAAGTAAATTTTAGGGGCTTATGTGTAAATTAAGGAGTCTACTCGGTGAGTAGGTATGCCTACTCATTGAGTCGGAGCGGGTTTTGGCCACGTGTTAAGTGACCAACTTGCCGAGTCGGTGGTTGGACTCGGTGAGTTGGTGCTGGGAAGAGAAAACCCTAATTTTAGGGTTTGCACCCTATTTAAAGGACCTTAAGTCCTTACCTCAGCCCCCTTATCACCCCTTGACGTCCAGAAGCAGCCCTAACCGATCCATACCCATTTTGAGTGTGTGAAGGAGGGAAAGTGTGTTTTGAAGCAATTGTAAGAAGAAGGCTTGGAGTTTAAGAAGATCATAGAGGAGCTAGTGGATTCGATTTCTCTTCTCAGTGGCATCAATTTGAAGGTAACAAGTCGTTACCTTGACCTTGTTACATTTGGATCTATTCATGGGTGAGATTTGGGGCCACTTAGCATGTTTAGGATCCATTTCAAGTTTTGGGTCTAGATCTAAGGTTGCAACTTTAGATCTAGACTTGTCTTGGTTCATGAAATCATAAAGTATCAGCCTTTTAGCTTGTTTGTGAGCATTCTTGTCATGAACCTTCTCACTAGCTTGTTTTGAGCCAAAATTACGTTACATACACGTAAAGTTTGCACCTTTACGTGAGAAGCATGCCCTAGAAAGTTGGATCTAAAATTTGGAACAATTGGTTAGCTCAGAATCGTTGGATTATGGATTGGGGCGAAGAAACTCGGCGAGTCGGGTCGCCCGACTCGACGAGTCACATTAGGGTTATGAGTCTTGAGTTGCGATTGAACTCGGCGAGTCTTCTGGGGTTTCCCCGACTTTTGGATACGTTTGAAATCGATGATTTGCCTGGAAACTCGACGTGTCAACGAGGGTTTCATGTCTCTTTGAGTTTTGGAAGACCTCTACGAGTCAGCATAGTGCACTCGGCCAGTCAGGTCAACATGGACTGTTGACCTCGGTTGTTGACTTTGACTTTGACCAATGGTGACCATTTTGACTTCCAAGTGTATTCTGGTAATTGAGTACTTACAGATATGGTTCCATCATAGTGTTAGGTGGTGGATTTCATGATTGTGATCAGATGATTTGATCTTATCTCTTCAGTTCGGTAATTGCAAGGTGAGTTATCCTCACTATATCAACACGGTTTAAGGCACCAATGTCATCAGATTTGCATCCGGGTTAATTGCATGATATGTTGATGTTTACATCCTGGTTCATGATGGTTGCTATGTTAGATTACATCCTGGGTTAGGATGGTTGCTATGTGATATTTCATCCTGGTTTAGGATGGTTGCTATGCTAGTAATCTGTTAGATTGATATCTTGGTTATAGGTTGGTTGCCATGATTAGTGGTCAGTTAGTTCTGTATGCTTAATTGCTTATATGTATATGCACCTGTTTGTTGGTTAGGGGGAAAGGGTTGAGGCAGGTCATGTTGTGTGCAGTAGGCCAAGACACCTTGGGCGGACCGGATAAACTGCAGGGCCATGCCGGGCAAATATAGTCAGACTGAAGGCCCAACAAGCAGTCCGGATAGGCTGAAGGCCCCGAGGAGGGCGGTCCAGACGTGCCGAGGGCTCGAAGAGCGGTCCAGATAGACTGAGGACCGGGATTCGGTCCAGTCAGACTGATGGCTCATTATGCATGTTGTTTTGTATTTGTTTGCTTATATGTTTATATGATATGGATATATATATATATATATATATATATATATATATATATATATATATATATGTATGGCGTTGGTATTTTGGGGGTAACTCATTAAGCCTTCGAGCTTTCATTTATCAATTATTGTTTCAGGTACTTCTGATGATCGCTGGGAGGCGAAGGCGTGATCGTACAACTCCTCATATCTCATGATTTTATGATTTGATTATGAGGATACTCTGATGATTAAACTATTTTGAAAACAAATTATAATAACTTAATGATTTTAAATGTTTTAAAAAGTTTAAATTGGCTTGAATTTTATGGGTGTTACAGTATGTGGTATTTTGGGAACTCGTTAAGCTTTATGCTTACGGTTATGTTATTATGGTTTGAGGTACTTTCGGTTGCAAAGGGAAGTAGGGATGTCAACGGGATCAAACGGGACGGGGATTGCATCCCCCGCCCCTAAAAAATTTCGATTCCCCCGCCCCCGAAATCTCCATCCTTCCCCCCCCTCCCCCCCCCCCCCGCGCGCGCGCGCGCCCCCGAATTCCCCTTCTAACCCCCGCCCCCGGTTGATTTTGGGCTACCTTATTTGGGCTAAAAGAAGTTCTTGTTTGGACTAAAAGAAACTATTTTTTTGGGTAACAAATATATATTTATAACATAATTTTATATCTTACAAACAACTTAAAAACATGTTTTTTGTTGTATTTTTGTACGTAAAAATCATTTTATTGTTTATTATATTTTAATAATCAATATATGTCAATTTATATAATTTATTAACGGGCCCCCCACGGGGGTTTCGGGACACGACTACCAACTCCCGTCCCCGCTACCGAAATTAAAACGGGGGTTAACCTTGCCCCCGCCCCCGTCCACGATTTTTTTCAACAAATGCCCCATACGGGACGGGGCCCCCACGGGATCGGGGTTCCACGAGACTTTTTGACATCCCTAAAGGGAAGGGCCCGACGTGACTACACAAAATCCCCCAACGTCTTCCGTATTGGTTTTTTATGATTTTACTCTGATGTGAAAATGACTTAATTAATGTAATTGGTTTTTGAATGATGTAATTATATGGTTTAAGTGTTTTTTTTTAAATGGAAATATTACTCTGAATTTTTGGGCATTACAACGCTTCTAATAACAATACTTACTTTACAACAAAATTTTTGATTGGCAACACATCATGTTATGGATCTCATTTTTGACAAAGCATAGACGATGTTCGGTGGATGATTGTGCTGCGAACTTTCAACATTGGTGCATTTGACTGGAGTGACATGGCTGACGGATCCGTTTATCCAGCTTGTTCAGAGTGTGATACATTACCTAAGTAATAATAATTTATAATATAATGTTATTTGATGATTAATTAATTCCAACCTTTTGTGTAGCTTTACATCTCAATCAATGTACCAACTAATTACTGGTTGTTGGGTGTTGTGGATTTGATGACATTTAAAATGACTATATATGATAGTCAGTTGAAGATCGACTATTATTCAGAAGATGATGATTAGTTTATAGGATCCACAACTGCTAGTGAGTATCAGCTACTGGAGTACCTAACTATCTGATACAATCCCAATTGAAAGTTTCAATATGATCCTTAAAAAAGCCACAGACGTACCACAACAAAATGACAATAGAAAAGATTGCAATGTGTTTTTATGTTGGTTCATAGAGATGGTGATTATCAGGAAATCACATTTTATAGATGGTAAAAACGGTCTATGGACCATGTCATATCGTAAATGATCGACGAAAATTTTTTGGGTTACAATGACAAAATCCATTTGAACATTATACTATTCTTTAAAACAAATTTAAGTTCATGAATTTATTTATTTTTTAGATTTTAAGACTCCGTACATTAGATTTTATAAAAAGAATTACTATACAAAATCACCAAACACATTATACATAAAAAAAATGATTATTTTGGAACATGATTGTCCGGAATCTTACTCCGGGGTATTACGGAGATTGGTCCGGAATGACATATTCCACACAAAACGGTTATTTTATAAAAAAAAAAAAAAAATCTATATTATTTTCTTGAAAGACTTTGTTTATATGAAATACATTACTCAATTTCCCTAATTTAAATGTACCTTTTCTCTTGTTAAACGTCTCTTTCTCTCTCTCAATGTCTCTCTTGCGCTAACGTTGCTCATCCCTTTTTCATAGATTAACCCTAAGCCGCTTTCCCCAATTCAGAATACAATACAAAATCCACCCCTCCGATCATCAGGGTGTGTAGGAAATCTTTTATGATTGGCAATATTGAAGTGGAGATCGAAACTTTCATGGAATCGGTGGAAAGAGATCAAAGAAATAATACGTAAGGATGCGTAGATGCATTGGTTGTTTTTTTTTTTATTTCTTTGAATAAACCACCACCAAGTAATAATCTACTGTAAACAACCCTTCTTCATCATTTTTATTTGTTAAAAAAAAACACTACAACCGTCCTTTTTTTTTTCTTTTAAAAAATTTGTGTTTAAATTTGTGTTATCCAAAAATTTGTGTTATGATATAGTCTATATTTTAAGCCAAATAAACGTTTGTAGGTAAGGATATAACAAGCCAACACATGGTAGCTTGCTATGGAGTTTTTGCTTCTACTGTGGGCAAGAAAGAATAATATCGTCAAAATTTTAAATTTAATATGTCATAATAATATCCTCATTTTAATTCATGGAAAATGAATATACCGATTTTTTTTTATTTTTTTTTATTTTTTTTTTATTATTATTATTTTTTTTGTAAATATGAGTTTGTTGTAATAAATTGAGGTTATTTTTGACCAAACACGTATATGCTCAAAATGAGACATATACATGTGTTTATTTTCGATATCACATATATATATATATATATATATATATATATATATATATATATATATATATATATATATATATATATATATATATATATATATATATATATATATATATATATATATATATATATATATATATGGGAAAAGTGAATATACCCTTAAGGGTATATAAGCTTAGGTACCCAAATTCACCATATCACGTTGTTTTGTATCATATAATACATTCTAATTGTTTACTATTCTTATAATTTAACTTCTAACTTGATTTACTTCCATGATTTTTATAAATTACATATTTATCTTTCTCTTATATAATTTTCATTTTCAACTACAATATATATAGCCTAGTAGGTGGTCGACAAAAAGATTTGATCTAAGAGGAAAGTAATAGTGGAATTTCGAAAACCTTGAAAGTAAATCAAGTTAGGGGTTGAAGTTTAATAACATTATAATGAATATATCAAACAAAACGATGTATTATGGTGTGTTTGGGTACCTAAGCTTATATACCCTTAAGGGTATATTCACTTTTCCCTATATATATATATATACACCTTAAAAAAACATTTACTAGATTTTACTGAATTTTAAGAGGTACAAGCTTTTAAGCATCATATACAATAATTTTATGCATCGGAGAATAATAAATCTTATCTGGTCAAAAACACATTTTGAATAGGTCTTCTAAGCTTATCTTCAAATTGAATGGGTTAAATATGAAAAAAGTCAAATAAGATGATGATGATGATAAGATTTTGAATGGGTCAAAGTTTGACCAAGTGTGCATCATATCCAACTGAATCGGTAAATACTAAATCTTATCCGGTCAACATTTATGAAAAAGTCAAATAAGATGATGATGATAAGATTTTGAATGGGTCAAAGTTTGACCAAGTGTTCATCATATCCAATTGAATCGGTAAATACTAAATCTTATCCGATCAACATTTATGAAAAAGTCAAATAAGATGATGACGATAAGATTTTCAATGGGTCAAAGTTTGATCAAGTGTTCCTCATATCCAAATGAATTGGTAAATACTAAATCTTATCCGATCAACATTTATGAAAAAGTTAAATAAGATGATGATGATAAGATTTTGAATTGGTCAAACTTTGACCAAGTGTTCCTCATATCCAATTGAATCGCTAAATACTGAATCTGTCAATAATAATGAAAGAGTCAAATAAGATGATGATAATATTTTGAATGGGTCAAAGTTTGACCAACTGTTCTTCATATCTATTTGAATCGGTCTAATACGATCCACGTTATAAAGCATTTCATATAAACTGGAAGAGGCGCATTGATCTAGCATTCGTCTATCATGAATGTCTTGCCATTGACCGCAAAACCTTGATTCTCTCTCATGCTCGCTACCTCCTCCTTTGTTTTTCTTTCTATTAAAATCGAATAAGTCTAAAAATGTCTTACGTTTAATCCTAACCCAGGTATAAGAAATCTATATTTGTTCGTCATTTTGTTTAACAAATTT
The DNA here is from genome assembly GCF_052625555.1 of Lactuca saligna. Taxonomy (NCBI): domain Eukaryota; kingdom Viridiplantae; phylum Streptophyta; class Magnoliopsida; order Asterales; family Asteraceae; genus Lactuca; species Lactuca saligna. Next base: position 42,839,241 of record NC_136420.1, on the reverse strand, counting down.
TTTATGTCATTTTGTTGATCCGCACCCGACGCTTTGCGCGGGTAAACGGCTAGTATGTATGTGTATGTATATATATATTCAGAACTGAACATATATGTTTATTTTTTATATCACATATGTATTCAGAACTGAAAATATATAATTGTTTGTCCATATTTATATAAACAATTGTTGTCTTGTTGGGCATTGTAATTTTACAATTTTAAATGGTATATAACTATTATTATATTATAACATATGATTTATGAGCAAATGATATATAAGTTTGTAATGTATATTCATAGATAATCAATTCAATAGGGGTGAACATTATAAAAGAAAGTCCTTTATTATACATTTATTTCTTGTGTTTTTTTTACGAGAGGTTGAAATGAGATGAGACAAATTATATCCTTATGACTAAAGACCATGAAGGTGCACCAGGGGCAAAAAACTTTCAAATAGGATAATCTAAAGATTATGGAGGCGCAACAAGTGGTAAAAAAACACATGCATAAAAAATAAAAAATTTTCACACACACACGTATAATTTAGACAAAATTGCAAAAATGGTCCCTGTGGTTGGCAAAATTCTGCAGTTTTGGTCCAAAAAAGTTTGGTGGTGCATCAATGGTCCAATTTTAGATCTTTTTAGTGTTTTTGGTCCCTATACACTTAAAAGGACTATTATACCATTTAGATTTCTATTTTCTATTTTTTTAATGTTTTTAAATAATTAAAGATACAAAAGGTCTCTCTCTCTCTCTCTCTCTCTCTCTCAAGAGTACCCACCAAATGCCACCCTCTCAAGAACTCCCAACATATCCCACCATCGTTCACCACCAAGATCCATCTGCTACCAACGACGTTCACCACCACCATCTGTCTGCCATCATCTCCATTTACCACCACCATCCGCCTGCCACCGTCGTTGCTCTCCACCATCCGCTTAAGAACACGCCCAAAATCTTTCTTTATCTCTCCTCCTGCCACTATCTCCATTCCCCAACACCATTCGCCGCCAACCACCTCCATCTCCCCCACCCCCACATCTCCTTCCTTAACCTGATAAGCTTTCACCACCAACCACCAAACCATCGGTCATTAGATTTTTTCTAGAAAACCCTACTATATGCCTTTCCATCCCAGATCTTGCTGGAAAAATCAAACCAAAAGCTTGGTCGAGCTCCTCTAACTTCTCACCATCCACAAAGACCCGAAAAATCGGAAAATCGATGGTTTTAAAGAAGAAGGTGAGTGTTGAATGTGGCTTGATGTTGATTTTGTTGTCAAATAGTCAATGTGGCAGAAGGTGGATTGAAAGGAAAATATGAGGTCGATGGTGGTAGCGCATCCATCAACCTCCCAAATTAGCCAACAATCACCACCATAAACACTCCACCCTTTTCTTGATCACACGACAATAACCACCAATCACCTCCCAAATTAGCCACCAATCACCACCATAAATTGACATGACATCTCTATTTAGAACAAAGAAAAAGAAACGGGAGGTAGGTGTCGATCAATTTTGAAAAACAAGAGACGTGGGATGAACCAAGGCGATATAAGGCAAGAAAAAACCCAACCTCTCCGATCACCTTCTTTGTCTTCAGATTTTGAGATAATTTCCAAACCCCGACCCTTCATGTTCGTCTCCTTCTTATTTAGAATAAAAAACTGTGGAGATTTGGGGTTTTTGTTACAGGTGTTCAGATGTAACGGTGGCACGATGGTTGTCGAAGAAACAGATGTGAAGGGTGGTTATTGGTGGTGCGAAGGAGAAGCATGGGACGATGAAGCCTGCAATATTGATTCGGTAGAGAACGCCTTCAAGAACGAGTTGGTTTTCGTTTTGATCTGGAGGATGAGAGAGAGAGAGAGAGTGTGTGTGTGTGTGTGTGGTGGGTTTATTTTATTTTTGTTTTTCATTTTATTATAAGAATAAGAAAAGAAATAAAAGAAATTAAAATATAATTATTTAAAGGGCATATTAGTCATTTTAGGTGGGATGTGGACCAAAAACACAAGAAAATACAACCATAGGGACCAAAACCACACAATATATCTAAAATTGGACCAGTGGTGCACCAACATTTCATTTTGGACTAAAAGCACATAAATTTGCCAACCACAGGGACCACTTTTGCAATTTTGTCTATAATTTATCATTGTAATAAATTGTTATCAAATTTTCGTAGTTTGTTTGAAAAATAATTGAGTTGTAATAGGTTTATAAGTTACTTTGGAGAAAATAGATGAAAGTAGGATGGTATCACTGTAATAGATTGAGTTATTTCTAATAGATGTCATGACTAATTTTTAGGTTTTTTAATATAGGGCTGAGTTATTATGTGAAAAAAAAGTATGGATTTACAAACTTATAATCAAATCATCATTTTTTAAAACCAAAAACATCAATTTTCTTTAAAATGGTGTATCTAAGCCTTATCTAGACTCAAAAAAAAAAAAAAAAAAAGATCTGACATTTATTTATTTTCGAAAATTCAATGTATGCACAATCAACATCCTCAGTTTGAGTTCTGACACACCCGTAAGTGTGCCAAAATCACTCAAACCAAGACTCTGATACCAACTTGTAATGTTCCAAAATAGTAATAATTTTTTTTCATTTAAAAGTCATTCAAAACATTCATTAATTGTTCGGAACCCATACAAATCATAGTATTAAATCATCTAAGTACAAATTAATTCAAATGCGGAAACTGTGAGGGGAGGATGCTATGCTATCACGTCGGGACCTTCCCTTTGGATCTGAAAGTAGCAAAAACCATAAACAAAATCTGTAATATAACGCTCAGTGAGTTCCTCAAGTACCAAATATCACACATGAAAGAAGATAAATGTTATGGGCCAAATTGTAGTCTTTCCGTTTAGTGTTGAGTGCCAAATCCCGATCTTTCGTAATAATACTAGGGTCGGATCCTAGTCTTTCATATAACTGTCAGGGGTCAAATCCTGGTCTTTCATAATATACCAGGGCCATATCCCGATCTTCCATAAAATCATCACAATGCATCCAAAATTCTACACAACAAATAATGAGTCAGCATTGGTGCATTCGATCCATGGATCTAGTGAGGAAACTCACCCCACAGACGGACAAAAAGTTTAACAGACACGTTGCTCCGAAATCCTCACTACAAATCACCTTTACGAACAACAGTAACCAAAACTCAAACTACCATTCAAATACCTAGAATACCCTTAAGTCAAACCCTAGTCAAAATCTAGGTCAAAGCCAACCGAGTCAATCGGATTGACTCAGTTAGTATGCGCGACGTACCTCACAGTTGACCGAGGATCGTGGCGCTGACCTCGTACGCTCAACGTACCCTTCGGTACGCCCTGCGTACGAGACTACTTGCCAACCTCTTAAATAAGTGCTTAATCCCTTAAGCACCTACGTCCAAACTTCAGATCTAGGTCACAAAATATGCTCTAAACCATAAAGTTTCCAACTTTATGGTCTAGCATGGCTATGAAGTCCTTAACACCAAAAACCCTAGTCTCTTAACCCATTAAGACCATCTAGCACTTGCATGGAGGGAAACTAGTGACCAATAACCCAACTTTATGACGTAACACCCCTTAAAACCTCTGAAAGGACAACTCAAATGCTTCGGAGTACCTTTTACTCACATGGAACAAGTTTGGGACAAAAAAGAAACAACTTGAGCGGAAAACTAGGTCCATGAGATTCCTACATCAAGTTTGAAACTTTTTACCTCCACAAGGTGCACAAGGGGGATAAAATGTTGGATCAAAAGCTTTGAGTGAAACAACACCACTTCAATGCTCTTCCTTCTACTCCAAAAGCTCCAAATGGCACCAAAAATGGCTCAATAAGCTTCACAATGCACAAAGACTTTTTAAGGTTTCGAAATAAGGAGGGAGGTTGAAGGTAAGAAGGTGCATGAGACCATAAATGTGTTTAAATAGAGTCCAAACCCTAAAATTTAGGGTTTGCATCATGGCTGTGTATGCCATGTGTACCTATGTATGCGCAACGTTCTAAAGCGCTCCAGAGTACGCCCTTCGTACGAGAGTGTACACCCTGCGTACTCCAAAGGACTTCGGATTTACGAATTTGCCATCAGGGACTAAACTTGCAACTTAAACATAACTCAATGGTTAAAACGAATACCTAAATTCTAGGTGCTACAAAACAAGAAAGAAATCAAGTGGTCATGTTTCAAATGTATATCACAGATTTAAATTCAACTTGCTTACCCATATTACAATTTTCTTCTACAACTACACTTCTCCAAAACAAACCACTACAACCATGATTATTTTCTAGGGAGTGCCAATCTTCTACACTTTATATTCGTTATTTACACATGGTGCAAGTGTGTGCTCAATTCATTTTTTAAAATTCAACCAAACACTTTTTTTTATCTTGCCAATCTCCTATTCTCATTTACCAATCTGGTATACCTGTCAAAATGTATATGGTCTATTTAGAAAACTGACATTAGAAAAAAAAAAAAAAACCCTTAAAAAACAGGGTCGTTTCTGCCTTTCTTTAAACAAGACATGTTATGTAATTTTATTTTAGGATGTACATGTTACTTTGTATGATACAAAGAAATTAAGATCCTTGAAGATCTCTCAAAATTGGATTTCATCAATTTCTATGTTTAATGCCTTAATATTTACAAGTAGCAACCATAAAAGCTTATTTGCAACAAGCAGATTGGTCAATCAGAGTATTATGGATTCATTGACTTCTTATCTCATGAAAATGCAGACAAGAACGATGACGCCTACTACATATATTCATGTTTGGCTTTTTATAGGAATATGTATTTCTTTACAACAATAAACTTTTATTTAAATTGAGACATTTGGAGATTTATAACATTGTGATTTCATTTGTTTTGAAATTCTTTCTTATTATATATATTTATATATATATATATATATATATATATATATATATATATATATATGGTTATAAAGTCTCCGTCTCACTGTTTTTCTTTGGTTTAAACTGTCTCTATGTCTTCATGTGCTTATAGAGTCATTATGTTTAAAATTAGATATCTAATCACCACCGGATGAACCAATACAAAATCGCGCAAATCAATCAATTGAAATTAACACTCAAATTAGATGTCATTCGAAACGACTCCTCAATTACCTTATTTAACAATGAGACTACACCAACTCCACATGCACAATCCAATACCCACATCATATTGACAATGCACAAGCAACACCGAAATACCAACCTTCCCAACAAAAGAAGATGCAAAAGATCCAGTTTAAAAACTACATAAGTCACGCTACATAGTAACATGTTTACAAAAATAAGGTTTGGTTCTTACATAGAAAATAAATTGTGAGAAAGGTCATTATATTTTACAATAACTGTACTATAGGTATATATATTTTTAAAAAATGGACCATATATTTAAAAAATAATCGTTACAAAACTATAAAATTTACGGATTACGTCCTAAATAATATCACAAAGTTTAAAAAAAGCAAGCATTTGTCCAAATATATATATATATATATATATATATATATATATATATATATATATATATATATATAAAATCTGTCATATTAATCTATACCATGATTGTTAAAATCGCGATCCTAATCGTAGGATCCTAGATATGAAAAACGATCCAGATCATCAAAAAGATCGTATTTGAGGTAGGATCGGGATCCGATTCGATCCTACCTCCCTTGTTTTTTTTTTTTTTTTAACCATTTTATGTTTTTTACCCTTATCAATTTAACATTTATCATTTTGTGTTGCAACTTATGATTAATATTTTGAAGTTTTATAACTTTTAAACAAAAAATTGAATGTTTGAACTATTTTTCATGATTGAAAATTATAAATTAAAATTATATTTTATTTTATGAGATCTTAGGATTCCGATCCCGATTTTACAAACCCAAAAACGATTTTAGGTAGGATCCGATAATATCACAAAGCTTAAAAGGCAGCAAGCATTTGTCCAAAAAAAAAAAAAAAAAAAAGAAAAAAAAAGAAAAAAAAAAACAATTTGTCATAGTGATCTATACAAAGTTAAAATTCAGTTTTGCGAGCAAAGTGTGAGTAGGTCATGTTTCCATCTCTACTTGGAAACGGCTTGTAGATTGACCAAAATCTCTCTTTCTCCACCCGATCATCCCTATCCTTCTTACGCTGAAACACAGCCATGGCGTTTCCCTACCTGGAAGCCGTAGTCGGTATCTCTGCGTCCTTTTTTCCTTCTTACTATGCTCCTTCATCAGTTGTCCTCTATGTTTGATTATCTCTCTAATCCTTCATTCTCACCTTATTAGTTTCTGTTTTGATTTTGAGAAAATATTTTGTCTTTATTTCATTATTAGGGTTTCGCCTTACTATTCTTACTACTATCTTAATACTAACATTGATTCGGTTATCTGTCTTCGGATGTAATCGCTAGGGTTTTTGTTTATAATGAAGTAATCGCTAGGGTTATTGTTTATAATGGACGATTGAGTAGGGGCTAGTATATTCGTAGAACTATAGTTCTCAAAATGCTCTATTGTTTCAGCGATACAACTTTTCCAGCATACAGATAACTTTGAATTTTATTTATGTCAGAATGATTACTGTCATCCAAAAATCGACTATCTTTTGGGTGTAACTATTAATTTTCATGATATGGATGAAGTAATTTTTCTGATGACAATGTTATTTTTCATTTCCAGGATTCATGATATTCATGTACATCTTCGAGACTTATCTAGATGTGCGACAACATGTAGCTCTCAAGCTGCCAACCCTTCCCAAAACTTTGGAAGGGGTAATCAGTGAGGAAAAGTTCAAAAAATCTAGAGCTTATAGTCTTGATAAAAGGTATCTAATATTTTCATCATCATAATATTTATCTTCCTGCAACTTCATGTTCATCAATTCATATGTTTTTTTTTCCAGTAACTTCCATTTCCTTCATGGGTTTGTAACAATACTGATGGACTCTGCTATTTTGCTATATGGTGTATTACCTTGGTTCTGGAAGGTGGGTAGTTTAGTCTTTCCCATAAAGTTCAATTATGTAACAAGTTTTTAGTTGTATTCACAACTTTTTGAATGACAACAGAAATCAGGTGATACTTTGGAATCAATTGGCTTTGATTCAGAGAATGAAATATATCATACACTTGCATTCTTAGCTGGTGTTATGATTTGGTCTCAGGTACATACGTGGGCTCTTTAGTCCTTTTCACAGCTGTTTAATTTAATCTTACATTCTTACTGTTGATTTACATTTTTATCTAATACACTTTTTGCAGTTGACAGACTTACCCTTTTCTCTTTACTCGACCTTTGTAATTGAAGAGCGACATGGTTTTAACAAGGTTTTATAGAACATGACTCCATTTGTTTTAATAGTTTTCTCTTTTGATTAAATTTAAATTTGGATATAAGTTTGTAACACATGGGATTTATGATTGCAGCAAACAATCTTGCTTTTCTTTCGTGACATGATTAAAGGCATGTTCTTGGCTGTAGTCATTGGACCACCTGTTGTGGCTGCCATCATTTTAATAGTACAGGTATTATTTTTGTAAAAAAAATTCGGTTTTATTTATTTTTATGAAAATTTGTTACATAAATAATGTTTTTTCAATCATTGCAGAAAGGTGGACCCTACTTGGCTATCTATCTTTGGGGGTTTATGTTTGTGTTATCTCTTGTCATGATGACAATCTACCCTGTTCTAATTGCACCCCTTTTCAACAAATTCACACCTGTAAGTATTCTAACTTTTTAATCTTGATTGATTATTTAAATGTATTCCATCCCTGAGAAATTTCATTTGCCATGTCATCAAAAGCTGCCAGATGGCACGCTCAGGTCAAAAATTGAGAATCTTGCTTCCTCTCTCAGCTTCCCTTTGAAGAAGCTGTTTGTTGTGGATGGATCTACAAGGTCAAGCCATAGCAATGTGAGAATTTTTATATAATTTACAATAGTTTTCCTGATCTTTTTAAAAACATATCTAAAGAATTATCTTTTTTTTTTTTACACCCCACTAATTATTGTATCTGCAGGCATACATGTATGGGTTCTTTAAAAACAAGCGTATTGTTCTTTACGATACTTTAATTCAGCAGGTATTGTTTTTTGTACATTTAAAAAAAAATTAATTCCATTGAATAAAATTCAGTTTTTACTCTTATTTGATTTATTTGGGTAATGTGATTTAATGATATACTATACAGTGCAAAAATGAGGAAGAAGTTGTTGCTGTGATTGCTCATGAACTTGGTCACTGGAAACTGAATCACACAATGTACTCCTTTATTGCTGTTCAGGTGTGCTTACATTTTTTTTAGCTCTTATAATTGTAACAATACAAATTTTTATAATATATTTTTTAAAATCTTTTTGATTTAAATATCAGGTTCTTACACTTCTGCAATTTGGAGGTTATACACTAGTAAAGAACTCAAAGGATCTATTCCTAAGTTTTGGATTTGATACTCAACCAGTTCTCATTGGACTCATATTATTCCAGGTAAATTGATATTTTGATTTAATTATAAATCTTAGTATGTTTTTTTTTGTTAAGTTTTTTAATGTCAATAACTCAATATGGATATTTTGATTGCAGCATACTATACAACCCATCCAGCATCTTGTAAGCTTTGGCCTCAATCTTGTTAGCCGTGCTTTTGAGTTTCAGGTATTTTTAAAATTTACATATTCATGTCAAAATTATTCATATTCTATTCCTTTATAAAATATATAATTTTGTCTGATTATGACATTTTTTTTTACATAGGCTGATGCTTTTGCAAAGAAGCTTGGATATTCTAAACCACTTAGAGATGGACTAGTTAAGCTGCAGGTAATAGATTTCAACATGGCTGCATAAGTTGTTAAAAATTCCAGTTGTATAATTTGTAAAAAAAAAACGTGCAATTATATAAGTAATTAAATATATTTTGATGGATTTGTAAGTAAAATGTATGGGATGTTGCAGGAGGAGAACTTGTCAGCAATGAACACAGATCCATGGTACTCTGCTTACCACTACTCTCATCCTCCATTGGTTGAAAGGTTAGCTGCCATAGATGAAGCTGATAAGAAGGCAGATTAAGAAGATGACACACATAAAGATAGTAAGTTTCAACTTTGAATCTACAGTTTAGATTACATAGATTCTGCAGTGTGACCATTTTACCCTTTGAAAAAGCGATATATTATATTTCACTTGTGAACGAGAATTAGAAACCTGGAAATTGTTGTTCTTGGGTCAACTGAGGAAGAGTTAAAGGGTAAGAAATATCATGTAGATTGTCATGATTTTTTTTTATCATGGTTTTTGAGTTTTGGGGTTTTGTGAATTGTTCTTTGGGGGTGTTTTGTTTGAATGAATTGTTTTGATTATATGATAGAGTAAATCCAAATTGATTTTGTTTTTCAAAATATGAACCAACCAACCAAATTATAATTTGGTTGGATCGTTTTTCGTAATCTGTTTTTTAAGTAAAGACATTCCAAAAATAGACAAATCGCAAAAGTGGTCCTTTTCAAGTTTCCTTGTGGACCCGTCAACGTAGCTGTTACCTGTCAGGAGGGCAAATGTGTCTTTTTACTTGGGGGTTACCTGTCACAACTAACATGATAATGAAGATCATCTCTACCCTAAAATCTCATTTACGACCTAAGTTACAATTGGCTCTTCATCTTCTCTCCTCCAAATCTCAGCTATGCAGAAAACTGGAATCCAAAGAGGATCATTGTTTGTACATTTCAAGTGCAAATGGTGTATTTTGGATCTTAGTATTTTTAGAAAGAGAACAAAAGAAGGGAAAATCCAAACAAAGCATAACAGTTCGTTTTTTGAATTGTTTTCACCCAACCCGGATAAACCCACAAGAAACTCTAGCATAACATTGCAAATCGGTATAAATATTTATGATAGATCACATACTTTTGATGACAAAAGTTGAAATCTTTTTTGTCCCATCAATTTTTTTTGACAAGATGGAACAAAAATTTGCTCTAAATCTCTAGTCCATGCAAAAGACAAAAATACCCTTGAAGAGCCTGACCTGTCATGTCCCAAGTACACCAAAGCAGTATACATCTACATGGGTATTTTTGTTTTTTACTAGTGATAATACCCTGATTGTGGTTGTCATGAACACCCCTAGAAATTTGGCTGCATTGGACTTGATGTTGGGTCTTGGGTCTAGGGGTAGCAAATATCATCTCATGTCCCAAGTACACCAAAGTATACATCTACATGGGTGTTTTTGTCTTTTGCTAGTGAAAATACCCTTGTTGTGAGTGTCATAAACACCCCTAGAAATTTGGCTGCATTGGACTTGATATGGGGTCTTGGGTCTAGGGGTACCAATTCGGGCAGTCATGTCGTGACACAACATGGTTTTACGTAATATGAACAACTTACGACACGATATTATGTTTTTTTAATTAACATGAAAAATAACCAAATAAAAAACGACAAACTTAACTCGACAAAGATAACTTAACATAAAAGTTATTTTATTTAATTAATACTTTATCATACATAATACGACAATTAAATTCTAAACTGTGTTAATTTTGTGTCGAATTTTGAATACGAAAACGACACAGCATTGTGTTTTTTACTATGGCTCGGTTTGGGTCCCAAATCCAACCAAACCCATTAATGGTTGGTTTTTGATTTTCATAACCCAATAGGATCGGTTTCTGGTCGATTCGATTTGGACGGTTTTTCGGTTTTTTGGGTTCAACCCATACACTTACGGGTTATGGGTTTAAACCCATGAGTTTTTGGGTTTTAACCCATTTTCCATAAGTGATGCAACAAGTTAAATACTTCAAAAAACACCAAATTTAAGTTAAATACTTTAAAAACATGAGTCTTACAACAAATAATCTATTACAAGTTGCAACCAAAGTTTGAAATAGTTTATTATAACCAAAACACAATCAAGTATGGATCGGTTTCTCGGGTTGGATGGGTCGGTTTCTAGGTAAAAACCGAAACCAAACCTGATTTTTTGGTTTTTAAAAAATTCAAACCCTAACCATCAGTTTCGGTTTCGTCGGTTTTAGTCGGTTTCTCGGTTTCTTGGTTTGGGTTTGCTCACCCCTATTTTTCACACTTATAAATTGCCACCCCTATCTTAGACCTTCGGGACTTATAATCACAAAAGAAAAACTAAGGTCAGTTGTAATTTGAGATGTGTTCAACTCTGATAGCTAAAAGAGGGAGGGAGGTGATGTATGTTGAAAACTCTCATAAAGATGGTAAATATTTATTTGTTCATCTGGGTCCACGTCTTCTTGTGAAGATCTACTTTGGCAAGCTTATTTGTTTTGCACATTTTAGGAGGAAAATGGAACATGATTCCTCCTCTCATCATGAAACCTTACAATTTGAATATCACTTTTGTGGCAGCTCTTTTTAACGCCAAATCTAGAGTCTAATAAGGTGTTGTTTGTTTTTTGGAAGCGAAAATTCGAGAAGTCTGCGTACCATCTTTATAACCCTCTGCAGTAGAAGAGGTAGACCAAACGGTTGCAACCTGTAATAACAAGCTTGTTTGTTTTTTAACATCTGCACATCGCTGCAATAAACTAAAATTTAAATAAACTTATTTTACAAAGAGCATAAATACATCACAATTTTACCGTTATATATATATATATATATATATATATATATATATATATATATATATATATATATATATATATATATATATATATATATATATATATATATATATATATATATATATATATATATATATATATATATATATATATATATATATATATATATATATATATATGGTCAACTTGGCTATTGTGAAGTAGGATCTGTTGTGTTTGTATTGATTTTAAGTGTGTATAAGTACAAGGAGATACAATCTATTTATACAGGAAGAAAATAGTAAAAGAGCCCTGCATACGGAGCTAACTAACGGTATATAATAGACTAGGTAAGCAAATTGAATACTTCAAACATGTGTTAAACACGTGCAAGTTGTTATTAGCCCCCGACAAGCTCAAGGACGGGACGTACTTGTAGCTAGTTGCAAAGAGATGTAACTCAATCCTTGGATAATGGTTTGGTGAAAATATCCGCTAGTATCAGATCTGGAGTGCATCGGTCTCGACTTTCTTGCGAATAAAATGGATATCTAAAGCAAAGTGCTTTGGACAAGTGTTGTTGACATGGTTCTTGCTCATGAAAATGGCTCCTACATTGTTATTGAGAAGTATAGGTTGTTTTGTTACAGGAGCATGTCATTCATGAATAAACTGTTGTAACCATAAGAGCTCTGCAGTGTTATAAGCTAATGATTGATATTCGACTTTGGTACTTGAACGTGCGACGTCCCTTTGCTTCTTAGAAGTCTTAACTGATCAGATTGGTTCAGTGAAAAATGGCATAGCCATATTGAGATCGACTATCCTCTTGATTTTAGATCCACCCGACATTGAAGTAAGCAAGAAGACAATTTGCAGTTGTGGGTTTGAATTGTAAACAATGATGAGATGTGCCCTTTAAGTACCCGAGGGTGCCTTTGGTAGCCCTTTAAGTACCCAAGGGTGCCTTTGGTAGCCTACCAATGATGTGTGGTTGGAGAGTGCATTAACTGACATACCTGATTCATTGCATAAGTTATATCGGGACGTGTAATGGTGGCATATTGAAGAGATCCCACTATTTAGCGGATGACTGTGGGATCATGAACGTTTTAACATCATGTGTAAGGCGAGAATTGGGATTAGTAGGTATGGAGAGGGGTGTGGAATCTTGCCTCTTGCTTTCGTGAAATATAGCATCAATGTAGGACTGTTGGCACATAGAAAGTCCAGTAGAGGTGGTAGAGATTTGTAAACCCAAAAAATGATTCAGTTATCCAAGGTCCTTCAGAGCAAAGACTTTACTTAGATCTTGTATGAATCGTTGAATCTGAGTTGCATTATCAACTATGATTATGTCATCATCAACGTATATAAGAAGGTAAATGATAGAATTAGAATGAATGTGAACAAAGAATGAAGTGTCAGATTGTCACACTCGTAGTCCTTGATCAACACACATGATTTGGGAGAGAGGGGTCTTCAAAACCACGGGGTTGTCTCATATACACCACTTATCTAAGGTCACAATTTAGGAATATGTTGTTGATGTCAAGCTGTCGAAGACACCACCTGTGAGAGTGAGAGAGAGAGAGAGAGAGAGAGTTTAATTGTGGTTGGCTTTATGATGAGACTGAATGTGTCAAAGTAGTATATATTTGCCTTTTACTAAAGCCTTGAGCCACCAATCGAGCTTTATAACGCTTAATTTTGCCATCAACGCGCCTTTTACTCTTGTATATCCCCGTACAACCAACAATATTCACATTAGTAGGACAAGAAACAATAGACCATGTGTTATATTTTATGAGTGCATTATATTCCTTTTGCATTGCTTGCTGCCAACAGGGATGTTTAATGGCTTGTAGAAAAGTGTATGGTTCAAAATCCGATAGAGTAGAGGCGGAAGTGTGGAAAACCTTTGGTTTTAAAGAGTTAGTGTGGGCACTAGTGACCATGAAATGAGTATTCTAAGGGGCAACAAGATAATGGGAGGTAGAAGGTTGATTTTGTTTGACACAAGAGTTGATGGTGGACTGTTGATACAGTGGGGTGGTAGTGGTGGAGGGAATTGGAGTATGGGAGGTAGATGAGGTGAAAGATGCTGAAGGAGTAAGAGACTGAGGAGGAGTGGATGGTGGTGGTAAGGATGAGAGTGTAGCTGCTTGAGAAAGTAAGGTAGCAGCTGCATGAGAGGATGAGGTAGAGTTACATGAAGTTGGATTAGAGGAGGGTGGTAAATATGGGAATACTTCTTCATTGAAAACCACGTGCCACAATACGTAAATTCAGGAAGACGGTTGATGAAAGCATATATAGCCTTTGTGTGTCGTGTTGTAACCGATGAATATACAAGGGAGAGAACAGAAATCAAGTTTATGATTATTGTAAGGGCAAAGAAACCGATAGAACAAGTAACCAAACGATTTGAGAGAAGTTTAATCAGGAGGTCTGTTGTAGAGTAGTTGGCATGGCGATTTAAAGTCAAGAATGGGAGTGATTGTTCGATTTTTGATGTAAGTGGCGGTGTTAAAAGCATGCTCCCAAAAGACCCGAGGAAGTGAGGATCGAGCTAAGAGGGTAAGTCCCTTTTCAACAATTATTTGGTTGCATCGTTCGACGACACCGTTTTGTTCCTGTGTATAAGGGCACAGACTCGGTGCTGAATTTCATGGGTATAAAGAAATGTGGAAACATTGCAAAACTCTCCACCCCAATCAGATTGGACCGCCTTAATGTCACGATTAGATTGAGTCTTAATCATTTGTTTAAAATTGAACAAATGTGGAGAAGAACCGAGATTTTTGGGATATGAAATAAATTTAGACAAATTTAGTTCAATCCTCAAAAAGAAAAAAAAAGTTACGATTTCCATTAAGTGAGTACAATGGACCCCCCCCCCCCCCCCCCCCCCCCCCAACATCTGAGTACATGTAACATTCCAAAAATTATGACCAAAAATTTCATTTTTAATTTAATATTTATAAAACAGATTATTAAAAACATCATTGAGTTATCCCATATTATAAAAACCCATAAGTCATATGTCTCAAACAAATCATAATAATGTCAGAGTACAAATCCCAAGAACATCCTAGTGCGGAAAAATAATGGTGTGATGCGCTGCAGTCATGCCGACCCATTTCCTTTCGAAGAAAAAAATACCTGAAACCAAAACTGAAAACCGTAAGCACAAAGCTTAGTGAGTTCCCCCATCATACCACATACCATACAATAAACATATTGTCAGACATATCTGGGGCCCGACCTACCCTGCTGAGCATACCGGGGTGCTCAACCTACCCCAGTTAGGCTTACTGGGTGCCTAACTTACCCTTGTCAGACATACCGGGGTGTCCGACCTACCCCTGCCAGGCATATTTGGGTGCCCGACCTACCCTCCGGTTTATTTCAACCGGTAACCGAAGACTATTTCACCCCTTCTACTACGATCACATAATATCATAGCATCCTAGAACATAAGGCATAACAGATAGTGGCATAGCAGACAATTATCACAAAGATGATCATCTCAACTATAAACAACTACTAGTGGGCCGACATTGGTGCCTTCGACCAACTTCTACTAGAAGGTAACTCACATCGATAACTGGGAATAGCTACATGGACTCCTGCTCTGAAATCAATCTCTTTCAGACTCATACACATGAACATTTCCTTTAATTATCCTTCCATACTCATGACCTCTTAAGAGTCAACTTTGGTTAAAGTCAACACCCTGGTCAAAGTCAACATCTAGTCAAAGTCAACATCCTGGTCAAAGTCAACATCCTTGTTGACTCAACTCACCGAGTTGGTCCATCAACTCGTTGAGTTCCATGAATCATAAAACCTTGAAATCATGATCCAACTCGTCGAGTTCTTTCATGAACTTGTCGAGTTTCTCCCTATAACAGAGTAGGGACTTCTCCAATCAATTTGTCGAGTCATTCTTGAACTTGTCGAGTTTTGCCCTTTATAGACTCGGGACACTTCGACTCAACTCGTCGAGTTCCTCTATGGACTTGACATGTTCTTCAGTCTGTTTAGCCATCTTAATAGATTAAGCTCTTATCCTTCAGATCTAATCCCCCTACTTCATCTACATGCTGAAAATGTCCTCTTAGGGGTAAAGTTTCTACCTTTACCCGTTAGTAGCCCTTCTTAATGGGTTTAGCTCAAACCCTAATCCTTTAAGACTTAGATCTTGATCCAAAAACCATAATACTCCAAACTAAAGCATAAAAGCTGAGATCTAGACTCTAGACACCATATGAACACGTAAAGTCCCTGACTTTCCCTCTATGCATGGCCTTTTGGAGCTTAAAAGGCCAAAATGATACCTTAAAGCTTGCATGAGGCTTCCATGGCCATAAAGTTTGCACATTTATGTCATGAAACCCCTTCTAGACCCTATATCTGAAAGAGTAATCACTTGGGACGTCTAAGTCTCAAAAGCTAGCAATCTTGGACCAAAACATAGAGAAATCACTCTAAAACTAGATCTAAACATTGAATAGACAAGATAGGAGCTTTATACCTCCAATGAATTAGAAATGGAGCTCAACTTCTGGATCTACTCTTCTCCTTCACTTCTATGCTCTTTATTCAAGTCTCTTCTTCTTCAAAACCTCATGAAAGCTCCAAGAATGGCTCAAAACTCTCAAAAACGTATTAGGGTTTTGTGGCTAGGGTTTGGGACGATGGAGGCTGTAAATGAGGCTAGCCTTTGGAGGTTAAGGTGTTTAAATTAAGGTGCTAAACCCTGAAAATAAGGGTTTCAATTTGGCACCCCTACTCGTCGAGTAGGTTTTAGGTTCCGCGTCCAAATTCTGTTCCCACTCGACGAGTTTGGGGCCTCCAACTCGTCGAGTTCCTGTACAAAAATGAATAAATTGATTTAAAATACATATCAGGAATCGGGCATTATAGTACATCAAATCAAAATGAGATGTAGAATTAATATGAGACGGCGGTAGACGGAGTCAATGACTCTTTCCCATTTGGCACGAATCACACATAGTTGGGAACTTATCTGAGGAAACAAGAAGCTGAAATAAAGATATGACGCATCTTAAAATAGGCTCGTAAAGGTGAGCAAGTCGCCGATGCCAACCATTAACAGATGTGCGAACACCAGTTAGAGCCATCTTAGAATACCTCTTATTTGTGATGTCTGGAAGCCGATATAAACCTTGATTAACGTCCCCATGAAGTAGTGTTTTTCTAAAAAGTCTTAATAGAACATTGAGTAGGCCAGAGTTTCATCTAAATGTTATTATCAATAGTTAATTTTGAGATGATAAGTAAACTTTTGGTGAGATTAGGAACTACTAAAATAGCTGGCAATCGAAGACCATGCAATGAATTGAAACCCACATGTGAAATCGACAGATGATTACCATTTCCGACCCTGATCTTGTTGTCACCCGTGTATTCCTCAACATTTTGAAGCTTGCGAATGTATGGAGTTACGTGATTTGTTGCTTCGGAATCCAAATACCCTGTTGGATCCATGACTGTAGAAGATGTGGCAGCTTGAGCTACATTGGCTTGTCTGGTAGGATCTCGTGGATTGAGGCAGCGAGAGGGATAGCCAGTTTGATTATTCCTTTGCCAACAGTCAATTGCTTCATGTCCAGGGCGACTACACAATTGACACATGGATGACGTCTGCGATTTTCGTTGCTTCGATTGGCCACTGTTAGGACCGCCGAAATTGATAAAGGAACGTGGAGATGTAAGATTAAAAGATTCAAGATCAAAAGTCTCGAGAGCAGATATGATTATAGAGCGCCACACGGAGTAGTTATCCCTATCTAATTTGATGTTGATTGCCGGAATTTGAAGGTTGAGGGAGGAGCCGGTGGCATGAGCCAGAAGAGATGGACAGAAATTGGCCATAGAGAAGATAGCAACAAGGGAAACAAATAATAATAATTAAGAGGCTTTGGATACCATGTAAAATAGGAACTGTTGTGTTTGTATTGATTTCAAGTTTATACAAGTATGTATTGATTTCAAGTGTATACAAGTACAAGAAGATACACTGTATTTATACATGAAGAGAAAAGTAAAAGATCCCCACGTATACAAAGCTAACTAACAATATACAATAGACTAGTAAGCTAATTGAATACTTCAAACAGGTGTTGAACACGTGCACGTTATTATTATTATTAACTATAATTAAAAGAAAGATGGCAATGTAACGAAGGTGGAGTAAAGATTTTTATTTGTTGGCAGCCTAGTAATCAGTCATGATCGCAATGGGTTAAAATGCTTTAAAACAAAATGGACCGAGTCAGAACGACTTGCTTTACCATTCCAATTTAAAGGAAAAATTCATAAAAACTCTACTAGCGAAAAGAAAACACGTTCATGGGATGGTGCTAGTCTTTTTAAAGAATCATTCCATATTCCGGCCAAAGTCCACAAAAATCATAAATCTAAAAATTTCCCATAAGGTACACTTTACATTCTCACAACACAATTACTTAAATAGTAAATAACTATCACAAATATGTTCAAATGAGCGAACGCGTGGCTCAATGGGTGGATAAGGACAATCTCTATTTCTTTCATATTAGTTTATTAGACGTTTAAAGCTTTGAAATGTTCTTTTTCTTGGATATAGAACCCTATTTTAACTGACTACTTGAAATCGGTTCTTTTTTCCCCCAACTAATTGTTCGTGATTTTATATCACTAATGTTATTTAAGTGTAATAGAATTAATTTGTTGATCAATATCACTTTGACAATTATTGAACAAATCGTTATGGTGTGGAGTGCATATTTGTTTAATTTTGTCTTTGTTGAAAGTATACTGCTATTTAGAGGCGAAACCCCAAAACCGACGGGGGTCCGGAGGCAGCGCCCCTGGGAGCGGGGTCCAAGGGGCAGAGCCCCTGGCTGGGAACAGTTTGTGGATTTAAGGTTGTTTATGACTGTTTGCGGATAGTTTTATGACATAAAACTGTTATGTGACAATTTTAAGACAGGAAGTTTTATGTTATATGATCATATCCGAATCTGTGGTTGGTACACTTCTTCATAACATCAAAACATTATCTCTTCTGTTTTCTTTCAATTCTGAGTCTTATCTGATTAAAGATTAAAAGTACCACCAAAATACTTTAATCTGAAAGTGAAAACCACAATTCTTAGAATTTCCAAGTTTAATCTATACCCCAATTCTAACACGTATTGGCTTATTGCTAGCCGTATACACAATTCCACATTTCACACAAAGAAAAAAAAAATCGATGGTCATTGAGGTGCTTTGGTGTAGGCCTGTAGAATGTTCCTATAACTACAAGTCCACAAAATATCCGTGAGGGCCTAAGACCCCACTTCTCAGTCTCATACATTGAATCCACCTCTTATCCACCTAAATATCTGATGTTAACTACTTAACTTATATTCGATAATACAATTAATATAATCACGACAACATAAAACATGATTAATAAATTCAATAATATAATATTATTATAAATATCACCCAACAATTTACTTATTTTACCTGATAAAACTCATTCTCAAATACACATGCCTTTTGTTGGAAAACTAGGAGTTGCAAACTTGTACGATGTTGCAGAAAGTCTAGATAAGCCTAAACGGAAAAATAACAACGTGCTTTTGGATTGATATTATAGAATTTGGTTAAAACATTATTTGGAGTTAAATTTGTGGACATACAAATAATTTTAGTAGTTGTTTACTTTTTATAAGAATAAACTAAGTTATAACATGTGTACTATACCGGGATAACATAAAACAATGTTGAAAGTTATTAGGCATTATAGTTAATAATATATTTGCTACAATTATTTTTAAAGGTTTCGATGTTTTATCCGTAACTATATAATTATTAGTTTAAATTACTTTTGCATATTTTGAATATATGAGCAAACGTTCCATGTGTTTACATGAAAAAAATAAAAATTAATACATTAACATTTTTAACCCATATTTATGAAACGACATTTAATAAACAGATTAGACACAACCATCAAATTAACACGAATTTTTTTATAAATTGTCCATTCTTACAAAGCACATTATCTTTTATTTGTACTTTGTAATTATGAGCATTTGTTTGTAAGTAAAAAAAGTCATATGAAAATAACACATTCTTTCCTTTTTAACAATTATAAAAATTTATTTAAATATTTACTATCAAATGAAAGGGCTTAAATAGTTCGAAAGTTGCACTCAGTGTAATTAAATTTAAATGTTAAATAAAATCTTCTAAATTCGACACTGAATAAACTCATTAGCCACAAACATTCAAGAGTAAACTCTTATGTGTGAATTTCAATTCAAATGGCTACAGCCACACACAAGGAATATCAATCCCGAATCCTTTAACAAAATGAAACCTTTGAAGGAGCAATCTCGTTCTAATTCATAGTACATAATGAAATCGTTACATTAAATTGTTCAAAATCGTAGAATTTTACACAATGGCAATGTACTTACAACACCTTACCCATAAAAGCAATACACTTAGATTATGAACATCTGCATATTGAGGGCTCTTGCACTTTGGACTTACATAAAAATTTCTCATAAAAACGCTATCAATCAAAAGAGAATTAATGTTGATTCATAATGGAATTAATGTTTTGACCAATAACAATGAATATCTCTTTGGTTGAGATATTTGACCAACATAACATTTTTCCTTCTGTTAACGCTCAAATGTACCTGAGTCCTTTCTCTGATTCCAAAAACATTAATATTAGTTTCAAAGACCCAAATCGCAGAATCAAAGAGGAGTATAAACTTTTAAAACAAAATAAAAGAACATAATTACACAAGAAATTACGTTGTTTCTAAATACATGGAATACCAACTTTTTATGATAATTTGTCCCACTGACGCATCAACCTTCACATGGTTATGAGTTTTTGGTTTCTAAAAAGACCACTTAAATATCAAGATTAGATGAACCTGGAAATCAAACAAAAAACATTTGAGTTTCATCATTTTCAACCTTGTCCTTTGTATAGATTATTTAAGCTATTAATTCCAAGTAAAAAGTAAAAGTGGAAATGAATCAAAGAAAATTACAATAGAATATTTCCAACTAATACCAGAAAACCAAAAAAGACCACTACCCGATATTTCATATTTCACTCTAGCATTTTAGCAAACACTTGACGGGCAAGAAATGCAAGATTATATCCATGCACTTCTCCAACACTGAAGTCACATAATGTTATACTGAAAGAATGTCACACTCACAATTACCAAGTACATGTCCACCAACCTTGAACAATTACTGGGATTGAATTCGTACGATCGTTTAAATTCAAAAATTAAAATGTTAGCCGTTCACAAAAAAATACGAAGAACACGATCAAACTTTCTCACAATTAACTTGCGATATAATATAATATCTATAAGTAGACATTGGATAAAATACAAAATAGTAAGATCGAAAGAGGATCAAATCACCTTGAAGATCCTTGAGCTATTAAAATCGAAAATATTCTGAATAATCGGAAGGGATATATAGTTAAATGAAGAGATCGGATATGAGTTTAGTAGAGGGAATCAGGGTGGAGGAGCAACATAGAGAAGATGAAGGCTACCCATCGAACAGCTTGCATATAGTAAAACATACCTTCTTGAATTATTACTATGTCTTGCTTTGTTGAAACATATTTCAGATACTTGAACGGCCTTAAGCCCTTTGATTTTAGGTTTTTTTGTAAAATGATAATGTGGGATTCATGCGATGATAGAGGGGGAGATGGGCGGATTTGAAGAGGGATTGCCGAGATTTAGGAGGAACGTATACGATTTCGATCCATAGAAATACAATATTCAAATTTTGAAATCGAATTAGGTTTACTGGTGTGACAATTTGCATTCATTTAAGGGAATTAAAATGGAAATAATTAAAATGCCAAAATGTATCCTTAATTGTGAACAAATATTATGTAAAAATCAGTTGTTTACAACCAAAGTATTGGGTTATAAATTATAATTTATGAGCGGGAAAAAATTGGTGAGTTCTAAGAAAAGGCCAAGTGGCAAGAAAAGGGGTTAAAATAATGACATGTGTCAATTTTGGGATTCATTTATTAGGAAGAAGGTAGATAATAAATTAGTCAAATTTAGTATCTCATGAATAAGATGATACTTAAAGCATCAACTTCAATGGACAAAATCATAGGTTTTATTAAATTCTTGTGGGTTTGAAAGTTCTTAAAACTTCATATTTCACCAACATGGTGTTACAAATTGGGATCTTAAGAATATAAATATAATTTGATAGTTAGTGGATCGTGATTGCAATTACTTTTCAAAATCTGTGATTTCAACCCTATAGACTGGGGTATCACCAAATCAGATTTGGGATAATCCAAAGAACTTCAATTTAGAAGTCATCTCACTTCTAAATAAGAAACACAAAAAATATCTTGCAGTTTTCGTGTTCTTAAGAGATAGAACAAATCAATGTATGATTTTCGTGTATGTAAGTTCCAACCTGTTTTCTGGAATCAGAAAATGTTCTTATAGTGCAAGGAAAGTAGTTAAGCGGAAGTTGTATGCTTTTTGGCACCGAAAATCATTGGTTATTAAGACATAACCAACTCATGACATCATAATGATATCATTAATAATTTTGGAAGGAAAATGCATGGCTAGAGTCATACTTGACATTGAAATTCGTTTAGGTTTCGAGGCGCTGCACCTTGGAACCTTGTCCTGCACCTATGGGTGTTACCCCTAGACCCTCGTATTCCTAAGTTCACATGTATCACTCCGAGCGTGCACCCCACACCTCCTATCTTGATTAGTAAAAAGAGCTCAACTTATCTCATCATTAATAATAATTACACCAAAATAGGTTTATAATATTAAAATCCTCAAAATTCCTCCCCTATTTTATTGTAATCCTCAATTAACTAAAAACAAACACAAAGCAAAGTTATGCATAAATGAAAGTATCTTGAAGATTGAATTTTCATAATAATATAATATACATGACACATACTCAAGAATCAGGGTGTACTAAGGATTGAATCGATCAACTCATTCGAGTAACTTGAAGATACTATACACAAAAGTTAAACACAATATCAAATGTTTCATACTAGACACTATTACAACCATGTGTCCTATACATTCATGTGTGCACAAAAGCCAAGCCCAAACTTTATGAAGCAGCATCACTTCACACTCACATAATCAACCTACTTTAACTATTCATGTTATAAGCACATACCTTATGATATAGTAAAATAAAAGTATATTTTAGGATTATAAAAATAAGTTTGCGTATAATATTTATCACATTGTTATAATCCTGATTTTTTTTCATATAATATGTTATTACATTTTGCTGTAAGTCCTAAAAGTTTTTTGCTTTCATAAAAATAAGTTTTTTTCTTTCACGTTAAAAAAAGTTTTTTTATATATATTTATTTTATGTAAAATATTAAAAAATATGTTTTCATATAATATGTATGAAAACATGTTATAACAACTTAATAACATATTATACGAAAATGTATTTTTTAAATACATAAAAAAAAATATTTTAAATAAAATGAATATGTAAAAAAAGTTATGTGAAAGCAAAAAAAAAAAAAAACTTATTCTTTTATGAAAACATGAAAATATGTTTTATGATCATATAAATATAATAACATATCATACAATAACATATTTTTAAAATACATAAATAAAAAATATTTTACATAAAATAAATACATAAAATAACATATAAATTATTTGTAAGTTTTTTTTTACAATATGTAAAAATATATTTTGTTTTATTAAAAAAAAGTTTTATGAAAAAGATATTTTTTATTTATATTACGATTTCAAATAATATTAATTAGTTTTTGAAGTATAAACTGTTGGATTAGTGTCTAAGTCCATAACTATTTTGGTATGCACTTGACCCGACGGTGCATGGTCCTTTTGGGTTGCCTTCACCAAAGCAACTTGATAGGATGAATTATGGAGAGAAAGGATTAAATATGATTTAGTAATATATTATGAGAATAATATATTAAAGGAGAAATCATATTGTTTAATTAATATTATTCAATAATTAATTAAGAATTAATTTTGTGGCTAAAAGAGATTAATTAAACTTAAGGGACTGGAATTGTAATTATAAGATAATTACAATTGGGCTATGGATTACCTTATTATATAAGGTTGGACGAATTCTATGGGGAAACCCATTAGAAATCGTCCAAGGGCCTTTAAGGAAGGAGTCCATGGGTTGCTTAGAGCTTAAGCATCCAAAATAGGGTTTCCTTGTTTGATAACCCTAATAGCTTCACTATTTAAAGGTCCCTAGAGCACCAAAAACGTGTGCAAGGAACTCCTTAGGGTATTGGATGGTTTTTGGGTGTCTCCTTCTCTTCTCATCTTCATCCTCTTGCTCTTGGTGTTTGTAAACCATTAGAGGAGTGACATTTGTGACTCTAAGCTTTCTAAAGTCAATACAAGAAGGAATTGTGATTGTTATTGCTACATAACAATCAAGGTAATATCTTAAACCCATTCTTATGTTAATATTGATTATCATATGTTGGAATTAGGGTTTATAGTCTTGGATGAATTGCATGTACAATAGAGAAACCTAGATCCAAGCATTAGGGTTTGTATGAGCACATAGGATGTTCTTAATTATGTTATTTGTGGAAAAGTCAAGAATTTACCAAATAGGGAAAGTTTCTCATCGCTCAAGTTTCAATTGGATAGAGATTTGGAATCATACAACTTGGTTGCATGATGAATGAGAAATTTCATATTTAGAAATTAGACCAATTCATGGACAAAGTGTCAAGTGAAGGACTAGAAGATCGAGCACACAAGGTTGTGTGTTGGTCAAGTCCACCACAAGAGTGACAAAGATATTCGTCATGATTTACTAAAGGTTTAGTAAATATGATTATACTTATACGATTAAGTGTAATTCCGAGTTGATTGAAAGAGTTTAAATCAATAGGAGAACGAATAAGAAGAATCAAGTAGGTAGAAAGATAAAAGTTTCTCTATTCTAAGAAGAAGGGAGAGTACCTTTTATTATGTTTTATGATAGGCCTTACTGATTAAGAACTATATCTCAATTTATCCTTTAAGTAAGTCTTAGTACAATTGTATGTCTAAGAAGAGGAATCAGGAATTGAAGAAATGGTTAAATCAAGAAGTCAATCATACTTCGTTCCAAAAACAAGTCTTAAAGTTAAGATTGTGACATTGAGTGACAAGTCTTAAGAAGGTTTATAACACTCATAAAATGTTGATTATGGAAAAAGTTTTTCTTATTCTTGCACATTTGAAATTGGAAAGTTGTGATGTCTTGGATAAGACAAAGATCAACTAGGACCAAATTTTGTGAAGTGTTTTTGTCTTTATAAAAACTACACTAACTCTTGAATATTTGTTTGTCAAGAAATGTTTATTGACAAGAGAATCTTATATGTCAAGGAGTCAATGGAAGTCTTAATGGTCTTGAAAGGTTTCAAGAACAAATCAAAATAAACCTTATCGAACATCACTAGCACACGACTTGAGGTTTACAACCTATTGTGTTGACATTATCTTGTTTCTGCGCCATTCCAATCGAGTTAACTATGCATGTGAGTTCTATGGGTTCTCATTTGAATGCATAAAAGGCAAGGACCTTGGTCAATGAAAAGTACATTGATAGGAAAGGGTGAGCTGCTTAACTGCTTGGAAGACATGGTGGGCACTCGTGTTACCATAAGACAAGAAATCAAGATTGAGAAAGTTCGGTCCATATGAGTTTGAATTTGTCATAAACTTTGTTTTTGACAAATCCACATGGATAGGAACACATACACCATTAAAATCTAAGTGTCATAAGATTCCCTCCTTCATAAAAATGAATGTAAGGAAATGCTTTCACTGAAAAGAGATTTTGAGAAGATAGTGATTGTGAAAATTGGATTCTCGAATTCGATTATGGTTACGGTATCCATTTCCTTGATTCGAATTGTGAGATTTAGCAATTAGTCTTAATTGTTTAGACATACATATGAGCTATCTAAAGGAAAGGCGTATAACCTTGATAAAAGATTATCAAAGCATTAGGTATTAGAAACATGAACTTAAGAAATTCAATAGGTATTGTTTTTTTTTTTTTTTTCCGAAAGTTAAGCTGTTTCTGAATACATGTCAAAGCTAGTGGGAGCATAAGTGTTATGTTTATAATAATCATCATGATAGTGGGAGCATAAATGTTATGATTGTATGATTATTAAGGCAAGTATTGCAAGTTAGCAATATTAATTATAGAAAACAAGAGTCATACTTTGCAAAGTAGTAGGGATGTAAAGTTGTTTTGCTACAATTAAGGGAGAGAATATTGTACTTCGTTTCAAAATCTAAAGAGTAGATTGAGAAATTTTAATAAATTTAGTCAAAGGATACATAGTGTGTTTTAAATTTCGATTATGATTGAGGTACCCCTCTTCATAGTTCGAATTGTAAGAACGAGGTACATAAAATATTATGGCAAAGTATCATATCTTTATGTAAGACATTATGCATCGTGTCCCATACGCTTCGTGTATAGTATCGATTGCAAATGCTATAATATTTGACCATTCTAAAATTTTCTAAATGTCTAGCGCATTTAGAGGGAAAAGGACAAGAATCGGTTTTGACTAACATAATTAAACAACTATCAAAGGACGATCCAAAGCTTGCTAAGGATTGGTCGCTTGTGAGTAGTTGGAAGTATGATATTGGATGGAGCATATCGACATTATTATGAATAGAAAAAATTCTATTAAGAATAAGTTGTCATATGGAAAATATGGAAATGTTTCCATATTGGGAGTTGGATGTTGAAAGTCTATGTCTAGATTAGAAATTTTATGCAAAAGGATGTTCAAAGGAATGTACTTTGAGTGAGACACATCACGTCTATGGAATTGTATTGTAACAATCATAAAGAACTTTGTAATTTCATTGGCAATAGTCATTGTGACCTTAGTGCAGTGACATTACAAAAGGATCATTGCATAAAATGTTAGAATCTAATGGAATTTGATATTCTTACACTTGTGATATGGATTGGGAGTTGTGAAATGAGTATGATTGGAAATGTGATCTATTTCACAAAGTAAGAACCATAGGTAAACATTGTGTGCATGCTAAGAGCATGGGACAAGTGTTGTAATTCAAGTAAGAAGTTGATTACCCGAAACGACAAATAATGAGTAATCGATGTGGTGATAAATAAAAGGTGTTTTATTTATACT
This sequence comes from Lactuca saligna, assembly GCF_052625555.1. Lineage (NCBI taxonomy): Eukaryota > Viridiplantae > Streptophyta > Magnoliopsida > Asterales > Asteraceae > Lactuca > Lactuca saligna. The sequence goes on along the minus strand of NC_136420.1, from coordinate 42,812,347 downwards.
CAAAGGTTTGAGGCTATATGGAATTAGTATTATCCTTGTGTTTCACCTTGCACGTTTTGACTTCCTAAATAATTTAATAGGTTCAGAACAATCAAATTATTCAAACGGACCACAATCGTTCATATGTTGGAAGTAGATATGAAAGAAGACTGTCGTGAATTGGTGTGTGGATTGTCTAAAGAGCATTAGACATAAGCAAATGTTTGCTGCAACATTCATGGATTAAACCCACGCTCACTTGGATCACTTCATGGATTTTATCACGAGTGATTGGTGAGACGATAATATCTTATATCCTTGAAACCGAGATGTGTGAGTTGTATCTTGCGAGTCGGTTGCACATTGATAATATGTAAACACACTAGTAACTTGGTGTTATAAAACATATTGTTGTGTGTAACTTGGTGAGTAAGTGCAAGCGAGCATTGAGTCAAAGTTTATCCGTTCCTTTTATCCAAAAGTAGGATAAAAGCGATATATGTGGGCCCCTCGCTGATTTAGTGATGGCACCTAAGCGCTTGGCCAAGCCGGGACTAAATTGATGTGTTCAATTGTACTCTGTTGTCAGTCATCATAAATCTGAATTTGAGAAACAACACATAGACAGAGAGAATGATTTAGATCCATGTCTCAGTCTATATGATAATATCTAGAATGGAGGAATATATGATCCCTTATCTAAAGGACACGCGTATCTGATAAGATCAGAGTTGACAGCTGCTTTAGAAAGCTACGATTGTAGATCAGGATCTGAAGTCATACGCGGAAAAGTTATTAGACTTATCCAAGTGGGGACTATTGGATTAGTGTCTAAGTCCATAACTATTTTGGTATGTACTTGACCCAATGGTGCATGGTCATTTTGGGTTGCGTTCACCAAAGCAACTTGATAGGTTGAATTATGGAGAGAAAGGATTAAATATGATTTATTAATATATTATGAGAATAATATATTAAAGGAGAAATCATATTGTTTAATTAATATTAGTCAATAATTAATTAAGAATTAATTTTGTAGCTAAAAGAGATTAATTAAACTTAAGGGACTGGAATTGTAATTATAAGATAATTGCAATTGGGCTATGGATTACCTTATTATATAAGGTTGGACGAATTCTATAGGGAAACCCATTAGAAATCGTGCAAGGGCCTTTAAGGAAGGAGTCCATGGGTTGCTTAGGGCTTAAGCATCCAAATTAGGGTTTCCTTGTTTGATAACCCTAATAGCTTCACTATTTAAAGGTCCCTAGAGCACCAAAAATGTGGGCAAGGAACTCCTTAGGGTGTTGGACGATTTTTGGGTGTCTCCTTCTCTTCTCATCTTCATCCTCTTGCTCTTGGTGTTTGTGAACCATTAGAGGGGTGACATTTGTGACTCTAAGCTTTCTAAAGTCAATACAAGAAGGAATTGTGATTGTTATTGCTACATAACAATCAAGGTAACATCTTAAACCCGTTCTTATGTTAATATTGATTATCATATGCTGGAATTAGGGTTTATAGTCTTGGATGAATTGCATGTACAATAGAGAAACCTAGATCCAAGCATTAGGGTTTGTATGAGCACATAGGATGTTCTTATGACCAAAACACATCATAAACCATGTTTGATTCTAGCCTAATTGGTTAGGAAGTTGGATGACGGGGAGAGGGGGAGGATGTCCCAAGTTTGAATCCTACTGACTTTAGTTTTCTTGCATTTCTTTATTTTAAGACGAATTAAAAAATGATCCTTATGATTTACCAAATGTAACGAATTTAGTCATTGTGATGTGTGAAAAAACCAAAATACCATCACATGCCTTAATGGCTGAAAATGGACGACGTGAGTAAAAATGACATTCCATGTAAAACCAAACCATAGAGATAATTTGCGTCAAAAAATAGTAAGGATTGAATTTGTAAGTTTTGATAGATCACGAGAAGAATTTATATATTTTCTCTAGGAAAACACAACTTAGTGATTAAAAAAGTATCTTATAAAATGGAGGATGTGTGGCGCTTGTCTACATGGTTGATAGTTGGAGAAAGCAAGTGAGAAAAGTTGAATAAAATAGGTCTGACATTCAATGTAACATCTTGTTTCGAATTGTTCCCATTTTGGGAGGGTGATCAAGGACTGGGTATTATCAGGCTTCAGATCCTCAAGGAATTGGGTTTGGGACCCAGTTGGAGTTGGATAATGTATCTTGATTACTCTAGTATTCAATTTGAGTTTTTGGGTCAAAGGGAATTTCGGTAATTTGTCAGCACGAGCTTTTATGGAAAGTGGATTCTCTTTTGGGATATCTTGTGGAGAGTATGAATTGATAATAGTGTTGAGCATCTCAATACCTTTTCATGGATATAAAGATGGTTAGATGCAGAATTGTATCAGGTAAGTAATGATTTTTGCATGAATTAGGGTTTAGGGGAAAACCCTAGTATGTAGAGTGTATGAAGGTGGTACGCACGGGCGTGCCGAGGAAAAAGGATATACGTGAGGCGTAGTTGGAGGAACGCGCAAGGTAGGTGCGAGGTTGGGTAGGGGTGCGAGACCTTGTACGCTGGGCGTACGAGGAGGTACGCTGGGCATACGAGGGTCAGGTTGAAAACCCTAATTTTAGGGTTGTACCCTATATAAGCATAATGTTAGCCTCTTACTTCATTTCTAAGTCAGTCTCCACCCCCTAAAACCCTATAAATTGTCCTTAAGTCTTCATGGTGGCATTTTGAGCTTATGGTATCCATTTTTGGTGTGTTTGGTCCATTTCCAAGAAGATGGAGTTTGGTGCAAGGATGGGAATCAAGGAGGAGCTGATGGATCTTGCTTATGTGTCTTATTTCCATCTTGTTGGAGATAAAAAGCTTTAAACTTGATCATTGATGTCTTAGATCTATCATTTATGAGTTTTGGTTCATTTTGGTCCCAAGAATGAGATCTAGTGGTCTTGATTCCACTCCAGGAGCTTTGAGTTGCCCCTTTTAGCGTTTCTGAGGTTCAAGGTCCATAAAGTTGGCACCTTTAAAGTTTAAAACCATCCATGTTTGAGTTTGGGTCCTTTTCATGAAAGTAGAATGCCACACTTTGAGATTGGGTCTTCTTGGGGAATGCAAAGTCACCAAGTCAATGACTTTATGGTTCTAGACGTTCATTTAGAATTGGATATGTGGTTTAGACTTATGGGATCAAGAATTAAGAGCTTGATGAAGGTTTTGGCTCAATGGAGGAGTACGTTGGGCGTACAAGTCCATACGCGTAACATACAAGCCAAGCAACATGTATGCTTAGTGTACAATTGAGTACGCCCCGCGTACTCGGTCACGGGAAGTTTTGTTGTTCGGCTTCGGTGTGGGCCATCTGTTGGGATTATGTATCTCCGGCCCTATTGGGCCATAAAGTTTTGGTCTGATTATGAGTTTGAGAAGGCCCACGAAGGACATTGGTCCTAATTTGGAAAATTGGGCCATGATTTGGGCCATGAGTGGTTTTTGGTATATTGGGCTTGAGTGTTTAAGTTATTAATGGGCCATCGGAATACAAAGTGTTTTGGATTAAAAAGAATGGTTGGGCCTTAAGGTAAAGCCCATGTAAGGGGTTTTGGTCGAATTTGGAAAATTAGGCCATTGGTTGATTAATTGGCCTTTGGGCCTTTCAGATTGTAAGTTTGGGTCTTAGATTTGGACAAGGCTAGGTTAAGGGTAAAATGATCTTTTTACCCCAGGTATGGAGTTATGGTTATGGATTGGAACCCAACTGTTAATTGGCTGGTGTTTTGTTATTGATAGTTCGGAGATCTGTCAGCCAGCAGCCAATGGTGTTTCTGTAGGATTCAACAATGCGATGTGAGTCTTCTTATTAGATCCATGGGTTGAAAGCACCAATGCCGGCCCATTACATGTTATGTAGTATGCTAGTTGTTTCTGTGATACTTGCATGGAAGAACTCGGGGGGAGCCCGTGGCATTTGGATATCAGACCATTGTGGGAAGCCCATGGTATTCCAGGTATAAGACCATAGGGGAGCCCATGACATCCCAGATAAAGACCATGGGGGAGCCCATGGCAACTATATGTATATTGCATGATATTTTGTGGGTGTATGTTGTATGGTATTTTGGGGAACTCACTAAGCTTTGTGCTTACGATTTTCAGTTTATGTTTCAGGTACTACGGTTTTCAAATGGAATGGTTTGGGATGATTGCAGAGCACATACCACATGTTTCCGTTTTCTGTTAATTACTTTGATTTGTCAATGTTTTGATAAAACCTAACTACTCTGGTTTTATGGGAAGACATGTATTAACGATCTATTAATCTAAAAACCAAAAAAAAATTATGTCATGACTTTCAGGGCGTTACATTCAAAATAAAAAATCTTCTTGGGAATTTGTTTTCAAATACTTTACTGACAACTTGATAATTTTGTCTAAGAAAAATCATTTTGAATTATGATATTACAACTTACAGGTATGATAAACAAGAATCATACAACTAATATAATTTTATTACGACTTGCATTAAAACTTAAAACTTAAAGGTATGTTTCAATTTTAATGGATTGTTTGCTTTATTTTAAATTCCTTTTGAGTACCGAACAAATTAATAAATATTTTTATATTCAAAACAGAAAAAAAAATATTGTTTTAAATTTGGCCGATGACATCGAGTTATCTACGTTCAACTGAACATAATATAGTTCTTCATTTCTTCTCTAAATTATGTTTGTTGGTATGATCGATGAATTTCTCTTCATAGTTTGTTTGTTGTAATGTTTGCTACTTGGCTCCTTGTACTTTGTTTTTTGTTTGGCTTCCGGCTAGAGTCTTAAAGAATTTGGCATTGAAAAAACTAAAAACATCAATTGATCCCTAAATCAAATAATAAAAGTTTTATGAGGGAAGAATTCATTGGGTTGCTTGGGATACGGTGACAAAACCTAAAAACAAAGGTGTTCTTGGTGCGGGAAGCCTTCATTCTATGAATATTATTGCTCTCCTTGCTAAATGGTGGTAATGGTCGAAATTTGAGAATAATGTCTTATGGGCCTCTTTGTATTAAAGTCTTGCATAAGGTTAAATGCATTAATGGGGAACCTTTTGCTAGATGTGGCATCTCGGGCATTTGGCTCTCAGTCTATAAAATAAATGAGGAACTTGGAGAATGATATTTATCTCTTGAAGACATTTTTTATAAGAAATTGGGGGATGGAAATCTCACCCACTTTCGAAAAGACTTAAAGAATCTTTTTCGAACTTATACAAGCTTGAAGCTAATATAAATTGATTGGTTTGGAGAAGGATTTCTGGTGTAAATGTTGAGGAAACAACTGAGAAGGGGCACTAAAAGAGACAAGTTGGTTGTTTTGACTGAGGTTGTGCAGGAGGTAAAGCTTAGCGCAAACTCTGACTCTTGGCTTTGGAAGGCGGATCCCACATGTGTTTTTTCGGCCCGCTCTTTGAGGAATCTGATGTCGAATAAATTGAGGGATGACAGCCTTTTCTGTAATTTTAAGTGGGTAAGTTGGGTTCCAGTCAAAACTAATTGTTTTGTTTGGAGATTGATCTTGAATAGAGTTCTTGTGGCTTGTACTTTGGGTTTAGCCTCCATTGTTTGTCATATGTGTAACAACGAAGACTAAAATGTTGAGCATCTATTTTTCAAATGTGACTTCTCTATTCACATGTGGAAATGGTTTTTAGTTTGGAGTGGTATCTTGCATTCGATTCCCTATAACAGGTTAGAGTTCCTCATTGCTTTGAAGACTGCAACTTCAGGGAAAAACAAAAAGAAGCTCAGTTTGACCTTATATTACTCTTTGGTTCGGATGATTCAGAAGACACGAAACTCTTTGATTTTTAAGAAGTTGAGATGTTCTCCAATGTAGGCGGCAAATGATTTCCAATTGATAGCGTTTGATTGGATGAAACATAGATCACGTTTTAATTTTATTAGTTGCTTCTATTGGTGTATTTCTCCTTTTATTTAAGGCTTGTAACTTTTAATGCGTGTACTTTGTTTTGTCTAGCTTCTTGCTAGCCTCTTTTAAAGCATTTGCCGGAAAAAAAAAGTTGGGAATTTTTTTACACATCAATCTAATATTACCCTACTATACACCAATCTATTTTAATCTATTCCCAATGCAGTTTAAATTTCAAAAAAAAAAATCTTTATTAATTTTTTTAGATAGGATCCTCATTTCTTTTATTAAAAAAAAATGTTGTACACACCATTTTTTGGATGCCACAAAACTTTAATACATTATTCTTTTTAAATTAATAAAAATACCAACATAGGTCATGGGTTTATTAGTTTTTCCTAAAAAAAGTTTACTACTAATCAGTGTTTTAAAAGGCGCGCCAAAGTGCGTCATGGCGTGAGGCGCGGCGTCGCCGTTACGAAAAGCTTCATAACGTTGCTGTTAGGCGTGACGCGTTATGGCGTATGTTTTTTCGTTTGAGACACGTTTTTTTTGCTCTTTTTTATACCTTTTCTAATCGGACATACAAGTATTGTGTTTTTTTATTAACTTTCTATTATTAGTTGTTGATATAACACTTCTAAAACTAGGTATATGTGATATAAATTTATATTTATGCGGTAATATAATTATAAATTAATACAAAATCGCCGCCTTACATCACGCCTTGAAAAACGTCATGGCTCGCAATAACTCGTTAAGCTTGAGGCTTGGCTTTGCCGCCACGCCACACCTCACGCCTTTTAGAACCTTGCTACTAATAGATATATATGTTTAATTAAAGTAAAATACAAAATTTAATCATATTATGTTTTAGTTCTTTATATTTTATCTTGTAGTGTTTTTTATTTTGCAAAATAAAAAAAAAATATCTTTGATTGGTATTTATTGGTTTATTAATATAAACAATTAATTTATTATTATAAAAGGATATGGTTGTTTAGTAATTTTTTAAGTAATGATTAAAAAAAATATTTAATAATCAAATAATAAAATGTTTTAATTTTTACTTGTTTAATATATTATTTAACAAATAATTTTTTATGTATAAATAAAAACTGATTATAAAAACAAATTCATCAAAATAATATTGTTTTTATTTATCAAAAAAATGTATTTGCCATAGAAAAAATGATGTAAATATTAAAATATGAAAAACCATCCCCAAATATGAAGTTTCAAACGTTGTAAAAATTATTCTTAACTTTTTTACAACTCATAAATATTTTTTTAAAAAGTCTTTTTTTTTTTTTTTTGTGAAAAAAGTGTAATAAAATATGTTCATTGTGAAATGAATAAATATAAAGTTTCAAACATAGTAAAAAGTTTAAAGAAAGCTTGAAAAAAATAAGAACAATTATAAAAAAAAATTGTAAAAACCGTTAAGTAAAAGCTTATGTAAAAGTTTTAAAAGATTAAAATATCATAAACATTTAAAGAAAACTTAAAAATATGTGTAAGTAAAAAAAAAGTTAAAAGTAACGAAAAATATTAATAAAAAGTTTGTAAATCAATTTAAAAAGTATGATGTTTTGTTTTAAAAAAAGGACTTATAATAAATAGTAATATATATATATATATATATATATATATATATATATATATATATATATATATATATATATATATATATATATATATATATATATATATATATAAAGTTTGTAGGTTTATGAAAAAAAAAACAAAGATAAAAAAATGATGAAAATTTATTTGGAATTTTTTTAATATATTTGTATTATTATATTATAAAAACAATATTATTGTTATTTTTTTTATCTAAATAGAAAAATAAGTTTAAAAATAGTTAAAACGAAAATTATAATATTAATATTAAATTTTTAATTATTATGTTATAATAAAGTAAAATATAAAAGTTAGTAAAAATGATAATTATATCATAATGATTACTTAAAAATAAAGTTAATGACGTGTATGATGTATACAAGATGGTGTGTTAGGCTGGTGGGTATGGGTGCGGTCCAAGACCGCACTCCGTGCCACATAGGACGCGAACACCGCCCCCAGACTGCGGTTTGGTGCGGTCTTGGCCGCAATGCGGTCCTCCAGTACTGTGAGTTTTTTTTTTTTTTTTACATATCAAATTTTTTTTTTTCACAACACAATCTCCTCTATCTCTCAAATTTTTTTTTTTAAATCACCACTCTCTCAAAAATAAAAAATTTAAATGTCATGTTTTTTTTTTTTTTTTTTAAAGTAATCGCAATGTACTGTTTTTTTTTTAACTTCAAATAATAAAAAATTATGTTTTTTTATTAAAATAGAAGTTATATTAAATTAAAATAGTTAAAAAAAAGTTTTATTAAATTAAAATATCAAAAAAAAAAAAAAAAGTGTACCACCACACCCTTAGTGTGACATGAAACCACACTTGAGTGGTAAAAAGTGACATGGTGCTTATGGGGCGGAGGAGGGAATGCGGTTTCGATAGCACCACTCCCTCCAGCCATAGTAGAACTTTAAATCTAAAGATGTATGATAATGGTATCTCTATAAGAGAGGACCTAAAAAATGTTTTTAGAGGGGAATTAGTAGGTTTTAGAACCTATAACAATGGATATTTTCAATGATACTTTTTGATATTTTGGGCGATTTAAAAATTTTGGATTATAAATCAATAAATCATTGCATTATTTTTTTATTACATGAATAAATGAATAATCGCTGTTGGAGTTGTTGTAATCCATTAACTATTTAATTATTTATAATGATATCTCTTTTCAAAATTCCTTTAACTACTAGAGGGGGATTAGCACTACCCTTTCAATCATTTCCTGTTAGATTCCGTGGAAATAATTAGCGAATAATATTTTCATAATACAAATTTAGAATATTAGTCTTTTTCGTTATTTGGCTATCATTTTATTGATTTTTTTATGGAGGTTTCCAATCCCAACAAAATCTACATAATTATATGGGGACAATCACGGGGTATACCCGTATGCTATGTCTAACGTAAGAGTAACACATTATTGTTTATAAAAAAAATCATATGAATTATATTAAAAAAATCATAATTACAAATTCCTAAACGTTGCAAAGAATTATTGATTGATTTTAATGCCCAATTATTATTTCTTCTTCATTTTTTATAGCTTTGTGATTTTGTCTTACTTTGACTTTGATGTCAAACAAACTATATGTATCAGTTATAAACTTCATGCGAACGTAACAGATTTGTGATGAGTTATAAACTTCATTCGAACGTAACAGATTTGTGATGAGTTGTTGATCATTTACATCAAAAGATACGCTAAATATTATTAATACAAAATTGTGTTGCATATTAATTTTTTAGAGTTCAAATTAATATCATAATGCATAATCAAAATAAAAGAATTATTTTTCCTACTTAACTAGATGTGCCGTTCTAAAAGAAATATATAAAAAAAATTACTAGATGTTATATGTTAAGGCCTTATGGTATGATTGACTAAAACACGCATAGATTCTAATTTAGCATGCCAACCTACGTGTGAACACCATCCCAGGTATGTATAGGTGGCATATGGCGTAGTCCCATCCACGAACGAAGACAATGAATCAGGTGAGGAGAGAGAAAGCAACTGTCGCTTATTCGACGTTTAATCAACTTAAAAAACATATTATTAAGCCTTTAAATTTAAATAACTTCTTACATCTTTTACCTATATATACTACATATTTTACGACAAAATTGCAAAAATGGTCCCTGTAGTATGTAAATTTTTGGGGTTTTAGTCCAAACCCCGAGTTTTTTACGACAAAATTGCAAAAATGGTCCCTGTGGTGACTGATTATCGGAATAGGAGATGGGAAAGAGAGGGCTTTTGGTCAAATATGGTGGCTAATGGTGGTGATTCACGGTGGTCCAAGGCTACCGGTCGTGGGTTTATGGCAGGGTAATGGTGGTGCAGGAACGATGATGCAATGGTGGTGTTAATGATGATAATGCATGCTTTCTTTTATAACCACTAACGCTAAGCATAGAGGTGAAGGTGGTGAATGGAGAGAGAGAGAGAGAGAGAGAGAGAGAGAGAGAGAGAGAGAGAGAGAGAGAGAGAGAGAGAGAGAGAGACCTTTTTATAATTATAAAAATAAACAAATAGGTATTATTTTTTTAAATGGGGATATATTTTTTTCAATTGCAAAACTAGTCCCTTAAAAGTGAAAAGACAAATATACGCTCACGTGGGTGGTACATGATATAACACCTGGTTTCTGGTATGTATTTTAATCTAAGTATTTTTGCATTTTTTTTAGCTGGAACTCGGCGACGTGTATGCCCGATTCGCCGAGTAGAGACGAGATATCGAGCACGTTTAAGTTGGGGACTCGACGAGTCCATATCCTGGACTCGGCGAGTCCGCCAATCTGGATGAAATCCTAATTTCATATACAATGTTGTATAAATCATGATTATATTTCATTCATTCATACTCGTACATAGGTAAAGAGACTACATATACATATATATATATATATATATATATATATATATATATATATATATATATATATATATATATATATATATATATATATATATATATGCAATTTTTTCACCATAAAGATGTATAAATATAAATGTTCTTTAGATGGTTTGGAAAAGGGATATATTTAATATATTTTTTGATGTTCTTTTATATGTTATATGTTATTTTATGGTGTCTAACCATTATATGACTTACTAAGTTTTCCATCCTAAGGTATTATTTTGACATATACATATATGAAAACCATGCATTATGGTATGTATGGATTGAAAAGAAAAGATAGTCACACAAACATAAGTTTTTTTTTTCGAAAATAATGAAAATATAAAGGTCTTTTTCTAAGAAAAACAAAAGATCTCAAGATAATTTCTTTTAGAGAAATTTACAAAAATAGCCATTTACACTAATGATATTACAAAAATAGTCAAAAAAAATCGAAATTACAAAAATAGCCACTAATTTCGCAGATGAGAAGGTCCCATCTGCGAAATGGGCTTCTCATCTGCGAAAGTATAAGTACCTAAAGCACAACTGTGCTTTAAGTACTTGTACTTTCGCAGATGAGAAGGCCCATCTGCGAAATGGGCTCTCATCTGCGAAATACCATCGATTTTCACTATAAAAACGTTTTTTTTTCTTCATTTTTCACTCTTCTCTACACAAAAACTCTCTCTAACTTTGGGCTTATCTCGGAATTTTGGCTAGTTTTTGAAGAAAATTGAGGATTATGTCAACAATCCCGCAAATATGGTTAGATTTTAACTCTTTTAATGTCAACAATCTCTTTATTTTATCATTTGTTGTATTATTTAGTGTTAAAAAAGGGTAATTTTGTTGTGTTTGATAGTTTTAATATTTTTTTAGTATACTTGAAGTTTAAATGCAAGTAGATACAAGTAGAGACTGCGTAGATAATGTTTACAATTTGTTATTTTTGTTGTTTTTTTAGTTGTTGTATAACCTGAAATCTTGTATATTCTAATCGTATAGTTGTTTATATAAAGTGCAAAATAGTCGTTTGTATATATATTTGTCGTATAGGTATAACATTTGTATAAGTTGAAAATTTGTGGTATATATATTGTTAGAAATTGTTTGTGTTTGTTGTATAAGTAAAACATTTTTATAAGTTGAAAATTTGTTGTATATATATTGTTAGAAATTGTTTGTGTTTGTCGTATAAGTAAAACATTTGTATAAGTTGAAAATTTGTTGTATATATATTGTTAGAAATTGTTTGTATTTGTCGTGTAAGTTGAAAATTTGTATAAAGTTGTCGTATAACTTGCAAAACTGTTAGTTTGTTTGTCGTTTTATTTTTAATTTTTTTTTTTGTTTATATGGTTATAAAATGTTAGTTTTAATTAGAAAGATAAAAATTGTTTATATATTTGTCGTTTAACTTGAAAATTTGTTTAAGTTGAATATTTGTCGTTGATATATTTGTCGTTTAAGTTGAAAATATGTTTAATAAAATATTTATATAATTATGTATGATATTGTTTTCTATCGTTAATATATTAGTTGTATAACTTGGAAAATTGTTTATATATGTGTATGTTATTGTTTTTTATCGGAAATATATATATTAGTAATTAAGAAATTGTATTTGCAGTTCGTAATCATATATTTAAAAAAAATATATTTTTTAGTTATCTAATTTGTTTTTGTGTTTATGGAGAAAACGTTCCATTGAATATGCAATTCATTTATGAAGAAAACGTTCCTCAACAAAGTAGTCATTTGGGAGATTGCGGTGTTTTTCTTTGTATGTTTATGGAGCAATTGGTTTCAGGTCAACCAATACGTGTTCTTATTGAGCCAAAGAACGCAGCTTTAGAGTTCTGTCTCCGGATGGCAAAAATTATTTGGGGGTCTTGTCTTGGTCTTATGTAGTTGGATTATATAAATGTATATACACATTAATGTTGGATTTCATTATTAGTTTATTTTTACAGTTTACTCAACGGACGGCAAAAAATATAACGTTACGACAATTACAACAAATTAATGACCTACTAATTACTTAACATTACATAGAACATAAGAACGACTACAACATTTGTTTTAACGTTACAAATACAACAATTTATTGACCTAACAACTTCAAAACCATAAAAACAATATTGAAAAGCTTACAACTTGTAAACAAGAACTGCCAAGAACAACACCCAACTACAAACCAACGCTATCTTTAACTTCTTATTTTCTGATTGAAAGAGCTTATTAGAGTTAGCTACTTTAGCTATTACCATAGAAGATTGGTCCTTCTCTTCATCAACCCAACTGATAAACCCGCATTTTGGTCCCTGTTAAATTTAATATTCACAGTAAGAAAATAAATTTTTGTGATGTAAACACGAGGGTTTAAATTTGAATGATGTTAACAACATGATACCAAATATGGGCAAGCGTAAAACAATCTTCCTGGGTTTTTAGATGTTCCCGAAATCCTAACAATACGTTCTCCTCCGCAATTGCAGTATGCCATTAGCCTTGTTTTTCTTATAAATAGGAGTTGCTTTCACTGATACAGTTTTCATACTGAGTGACACCCTTTTATAGAAGAAATCATGTTACAGACAAATCTTTTTGACTATGAATTGAACTGGTTTGACTATGAATTCAAAAAGTTGAACTACGAAATCCAGACAAGTACATTCTGTAGTATTGTCTTGTCGGTCAGTGAAATTTGACTATGAAATGAACTGGTTTGACTATGAATTCAAAAAGTTGAACTACGAAATCCAGACAAGTACATTATGTAGTATTGTCTTGTCGGTCAGTGAAATTTGACTATGAAATGAACTGGTTTGACTATGAATTCAAAAAGTTGAACTACGAAATCCAGACAAGTACGTTCTGTAGTATTGTCATGTCGGTCAATGAAATTTGACTATGAAATGAACTGGTTTGACTACGAATTTAAAAGGTTAAACTATGAATTGTGAACATTAGAGATACAATATTTTCTATTTATAATCTCATTTTATTGATATTGCATTTGTGTGATGATTGTAGAGCACTTTCATCGGTTTTGAAAATGAGTACTAACATCGGAAGAAGCTTTTCTCAACTACCAATTTTCTTGCATAACCTTCAACGAACAAATCCTAATACCTTCACAGCCATCAAGAAAACCAATACCAACCGCTTTCAATTCTGTTTTGTGGCTTTAGGTTGCGTGGTATAACATACTAATTTTATTGACTTATATAATATTTCATGGTAATGTATCTCGATTAGTTTTTACTCATCACTAATATGTGTTCGTTTTTATGTAGATTCGTACCTTCCTTAGGTGCATGATATCGCTGATATATGTGGGTTATTTACCCCTTATTGGGAGCTATCTGACAACAATGTACTTCGCAGTGGCTTTAGATGGAAATCATGAACCACTACTCTTAGCAATTGGTTTGGGAACCTTAGAGTGTGAAGAATCATGGAGATGGTTCATGATGAGGTTAAAAGATTATTTAGGTGACGACATAGAGGTTGGTTTCATAAGCAACCTGTGTGATAAAATAGAATTTGGTGTTTATAGTGCCTACCCGGATTCCTATCATGGATATTGTCCTAAAGATATAGCTCGAAAGATACGTGACTGTGTGGGACATAACAGTACGGAAGTTGAATCGTTGTTTTGGAAGCCATGCAATGCATATAGCGTTGATGATTTTTACTTGTGTTTGGAAAGGTTGCAAACTGCATGTAGGAAATCACCTTTCTTTTCCTTGCTTAGGAGTCCAATTTACTGGCTTGACGATATTCCGATTTCAAAATGGACACGAGCATTTTCCCCAAAAATACGCTACAATGTTAAATCGATTGACGTCCCTGAAATTTTGCAAATTATATCCAGACGTGAGTTTCCTATAACAACGATAATTGAGTTAATCACCACGTCGATACAATCAAAGTATGTTGAACGGGCCGACGTGGCGGGTAAGGGAGATTGTTTTATTTACTTTTTTTTAATGTGTTATTATTTTTATTAAAATATCAAATTTTTCAGGGAGGTTATCTGGTGGGTTGACCCCTTACGTTGAGAGTAAAGTTCAAAAATGTGTCAACAAGTCTTACAATTGGAATGCAAGACGTTTGTATGGGGATACATATCAAGTCGATGACAATTTTGCAACCACCAACGTACAACTTGAACGAAGGGTATGTAGTTGTGGTAAATGGCAAAAAAGCGGTATACCATGTGCCCACGCTATAGCATGTCTAAGAACCCGTACATCTGAATCCATAAACAGATTGGTTGATTATAAGTTCACTAGTTATGTGTATCGACTTGCATATGGATCTGAGTTGGTGAATACTATACCAACACATGTGCATTGGGAAATACCAAATGAAACGGTGGTCCTGTTACCTCCCTCAATGCAGTAGTTATTCATGTAGCACCTTTATATGTTATGTAGTATTATGTATTAGTGTCGTGTTATGTATTAGTTATCCGTGAAACCTGTTTACATTTTATGTCGTATTATGTATTAGTTATTTATGTACCTCATTCATATTTTATGACTTATTATGTATTAGTTATTTAATTTATGTCGTATTATGTATTGGCTTTTGAGGAAACAACACATATTAAAAGAAATGGACTTTTATTAAATAGTGATGCCTACAGACATACAACAACAAGCAACTTAAATAACGAAAATCCATTACCATAACCAACATGCATATTAAAAATAAGGGGCATTCTTTAAAACATTCCATGCATCTAAGTGGGTAAACTCCCTACCATCATATTCAAAACGGTATAGTTCCAAAGCCACCTGCCGTAGAATGTCTTCATCCGTATTTGCATGTTCATTATCCAACTCGTTGTAAATACGTTGAAATTCTTTCACCTTCATTTTCAAATCCAGAAACTTGGCTTTGACATCTTTTCTTCTTCGATATTGACTACGCCCTATTAAATGGTGAAACAAATGACAGACACGAGACCAAAATGATCCAGCACGAACTTGTGGGGGACCCGGTGGAAAATCCTCCTCTACAGTTATAATCCAAGCTTGAACCAAAGCGACCTCCTCTGCGTTCCTCCATGTATGTGGTGAGTCCATAATTGCAGGGAGGGAAGTAATACGAAACAACTACAACACATATTAAAATCTATTTATAACGACTCCTTCATTTCCTGCTGCAATGGCTTGTCAATTCAAGCAGCAATGTATTGTGTTGTCATTCGTTCGGGGATGACTTGTCAACTCAAACAGTGCTCTGTTATGTTATTAGTATAGTACACTGCATTCGTCAGTTAATTTTGACTATGAAATGCAGACATATTAGAAGATTGGACTGCGATTTTGTGTAGAAACTACTATAAATTGATATTATGTTACACAAATACTTTATTAAATAAACCAATACAGCTGTTCAAATATTGTTTTTTATATTCCACTCTCTTAGTTTCAATCAAAATGAGTTCTATATCATGGAGCAATAAAGAGTTCTTGGTTCTTACACATGCTTATATTCATGTGTATAAGATAAGCAAGTTGAACGATCCAATGTTTTGGACCCGTTTAACCAATATTTTCAATGCTGAAAACCAAAGGGCTACAAGAAACGATCGTGACGAACTAGACATCTTAGCAAGATGGTATGAAATGAAAACCGAAGTTCTATTATTCAACGATCTTTATACCAAAATTGACGACACCCGTTTAAATGCTACTGAGGAGGTTATCTTGGAAGCTGCTAAGGAGGAATACAAGTCATTAAGTAACGGGTTGGAATTCCAGTTTGAAGCCCCTTGGAATATTTTGAAATATATCCCGTTTGTTTAAAATCTATTTTAGTTTATTATTTGAGTACTAGGTTATTTTCATGTAGTAGGTTATTTTCATGTATTTTTTAAGTATTTCTTATGTATTTCGTTTGTTTAAAATGTATTTTAGTTTATTATGTGAGCAACTCGTATGAGTAACTTGAGTTAATAAATGGTCATTGCATTAGTTATCACAATATATTAGAATACATTAGTAACAAGGATTCCATGAACCATTAAAAACATCACAACAATTACATGAAAAACAACGACATAATACGAACAAAGCATTAACGTAAAACACAAGTCCATGGGTTATTCTTAACACAAAATAGAGCCGTCTACTTGAAATACTGTTTATCTCTAACAACCTTCCAAACTTCCTCATATTCGAAGTCTCTGCCGTCATGCTGACAGATGTAAGACTCTGTAACAACTTCCAAGAACTCTTCTTCGTCACGATAACGAACATTGTTATGTTTCGCATAACCACATGCTCGATTGAACCATGTCACTTCTTCCTTTACATCCGTCCACTTAGTAACAACATCTGATTTTTCTCTTTTTTGCCCTTCTCCCATCTCATGGTTAAACAAAGATGTGATGCGACTCCATTCATCACCAATTAGGCAATGCGGGGGAGCAAGTAAACATACACCATCCTTAACACTTAGCCAGCATCGTGTTAGAACTAACACCTCGTTTGTCGTCCATGGCCTTTCAGAATTGGAACCAGGTACTTCATTCGAAGAACTTGCTGCATTCGACGACATTTCTAATAATGGGAATTCGTTTCGTTTAGGTGATTCGGGTGTTTGGTTTTTAGATCTTAAACATCTATTTATATAAGTAAATAGACTATGAATTAATACTATGACTACGAAATGGTTATATTTGGACTACGATTTTCAGCTTTATGCAGTGTTTTGTCATGTCAAACTGTAATTTATCTCTTGTCCCTTAAGGGCCCCACTGTTATGTGCAGGTTACTACAGTGACTTGTCATTACTGTCTATCTCTACAGGTTACTACAGTGTTTTGTCATGTCAAACTGTAATTTATCTCTAGTCATTTCAAAGTTGGACTTGTCATTACTGTCTAGTTTAATACAATATCGACTTTATTATGACTTCCTCACACAAAATCGAAATTTGCTCATGCAACGAAGTAGATTGTTATTATTGTAATTCAGTAGACCCTTTTTTACACCACTGAAAAACGGCTTGCTGAGAAGGATGAGCAGTTGATACACATTATGGTAAAAAAGGATCGTTTCGAAGACAAAATGAGAATTAGGGATGACTATATAACAATGGAGAAAGATAAGTACCCGTTGCAGTTCCCTGAGTTTTAAAATTACTTACAGATTAGGTTGCAAAAGGATCGTTTGTTGTTTTTTTAAATAACATGTTGTAACTGTTAAAAAAAATCTGCAAACTATATTTTTTAATATAAAGTCTTCACTAATTGATATAATCAACAAACTAAACAAAAATATGAAAGCATAGCAACGTCTTGTAAGATTTAATAAAAATATTACAATACATAATAAGTTAACAACTCGTCATTACTCTTCATTTCAAGGATGTTTTATATCAAAATCAGCGTTATAGGTTTGTGAGCAACTCGCTGAACCACCAATATTAAATGCCATTTCTGCAGTAGAAATTATGTGACGTGCTCCGCTACCAAACGCCCTTCCAGTACAATTATTTCTCGTGTGTCCAATTTGACCACATGTAGAACACTCTTTTATAATTGGACCCTCGCCTTGGGATGGAATGCGGTCTATGTTTCTTGGCCTGCCTGGCTGACGTTTATCCATTATTGGTGGCTTAACAATCATCAAATCATCGGGGATCTCCCATTCGGATGGCTTTGGCAGAGGGTTTATTGATTCCTCATATGTTTTCCTCAGTGTTTCGTTAAAGTAAGCATTTAATGCATACCTCGAGCAGTCTTCGTAATTGTTCACTATTAAACATCTTATGACATGACCACAAGGTATCCCATCAAGTTGCCAATGCCTACATGTACATGTCATATGTTTGAAATCAACAATCACATTTTGTGCCCCCTTTTTTACCTCACATTTCGTATTTGAGATCATGCGAACATCCCATTTGCTAAAACTTTTCTTGTTCTCTTTTACAATTTCATCCGCCCAAGGGGTAAGAATTGTTGTTGCTTCCGCTAAAAAAAGAGCCAAAATGAAGAAGTTAATATCAATAACATCAAAATTAATAAAACATTAATATTAAAATTTTACTTAATACCTGCAAAGTTACGTCTTTGAAACCACCATTGTTGCATTGTAGCACGAAAAAAATCGATCAACATAAGTATTGGCACCTTACGTGCGTGTCTAGATAATGCATTTATAGACTCCACACTGTTGGACGACATAAGATTGTATCGGTTCCCTTTAAAATGTGCTCTGGACCAAGTTTCTGGATTTATACTTTTCAAATACTCCCATACTGGTTCTTTTGTCTTTTTCATAACATCCATGGCGGCATCAAAAGCATCAACTGTGTACGCCCTACACGCCTCCCAAAAAATTCCTTTAACCGTCTTACTCTTGCCGAATCTAGAGACTATGTTGAAATACAAATGGACACAACATATTCCATGATGAGCGTAAGGAAAAACGTTGGCAACGGATGTTGCTATAGATGGAGACCTATCAGATATAATTGTAAGCTCCTGCATATTTCCTATGCAATCACGTAGTTTTTGAAAAAACCATGTCCAAGAATCGGTACACTCATTTTTGCATATACCATATGCAACCGATAATATTTGGTTTTGTCCATCCTTAGTAACTGCAAGTAACATGGTACCTTTGAACTCGCCCTTTAGGTGAGCTCCATCTACTACTAGGGTCGGTTTATAAAAATTGACAAAAGCGCGTACCTACCATACATTGTATAACACCAAAATAAAAATTAAAAATTAATATAATATGATAATACTAACCGAGCAACCGAGTGCGACGTACAAAAACTCAAAGCGATCATCAACATCTGTTTTAATATGTGTGACAGTACCCGGATTATGTTTGGCCAAGTTGTGACAATACGCCGGAAGTTTGGTAAAAGAATCCTCTTTCGAACCCCTTAACGACAACAATGCATATTGCTTCGCACGCCATGCCTGATGGTATGAGATATTGATATTCAATTGAGCATTCATATCATTAACAATTTCTTTTCCCCGATAAACTCTACTATAGTCTTCAGCCAAAACATCAGCAACATATTCACCCAAAACATATTTGTTTGCTTGTCGATGATTAGGTTGCAACAATGTTGAAGAACATGTGTGTACATCAACAAATTTATTCACTTGGAAAAGACCATCAGAATTTTTAATTGCTTTTGCTCTTAGTAACCAAGAATAATTTTTCGAAACACACACAGCTTCATACCTTGATTTGGTGGATCTACTTGTCCTCGTCTGGAAACCTTCTCGAAGACATTTTTTACCAATACACCGCTTTAAAAGTTCTTTGTTCTTAAATATACTCTCACATTGAATCTTTTGAAGATTCATGTCTACCATCTGTGTTGGGATATCTTCATTAATATCAACTGGCCATGCTGGTACAGGGGGCATACCGTGAAAAAGGTTATCGGGAAACTTAGCTTTAACTTCATCACCCAACTCATCTCTATCGGAATTGCTTTGTAGCTCGCTTATATCTAAACATACATCACCAACATCAACATAATGCCCGTAAACATGATTTTTTTCATTTTTTTGACTTGAATTTTTTTTCTTTTTTGTTTTATCTACCACACGCCTATTCATAAGTTTAACTTCTTGTTCGGAAACATCATCACAACGACCACCCACATGATTAAGATATGCACCAACATCATCATCACCAACAGACTTGTAATTCTCAGGTTCCACATAGTGAATAGGTGAATAACTAACATTAACATTTTCAGCAACACTGTGAAACTGAGGTACACTAGGAGTATTGAAAGTACCTATCGGATCGTTGCTCCCTTTATAACTGCATAAATTACCAACAACCTGGTTTCCAATTTCACCACCCCCATTAACCTCCTCAACTTCATCAACCACCACAAACACTTTCACAGCCCTTCCTCCACTACATTTGATTACGTTTATCAACATTCTAACATCCATGTCTTCAACTATAGCTATATAATAATTTAATTCAGGATGGTGGAAACGAAGACTAATTCTATATTTGTCTAACAAACCAATTTTGCTTCTTACCAAAGATACAAAATCACTATAACTAATATACTCAGAAAATATCAAAGCAAGTTCAAAAATACCTCCCTGTGGACATATGTATTCCAGATTAGTTCCATTAACTTGCCATCTCCCACCGGTTACAAGACAAACCATATATTCAATCATTTTTTGAGCAAATTGTAGAGAGAGTTCCTAAACAAATAACAACCAAAATGATATTTTTTCTACAAAACTATTTATATAGCAACCTGATTTCGTAGTCAAAACAAACCATTTCATAGTCAACCTAAAAAAAAAAATACAAAAATAACAACGATTTCGCAGATAGAGTCAAAGGATTTCGCAGATGGACCTATTCCATCTGCGAAATTACCCCTATATATACAGCAAAAAATTTATAAAAAAAAAAAAAAAAAAAAAAAAAAAAAAAAACCACCTGCGAAAGTACAAGCACCTAAAGCATAGTTATGCTTTAGGCACTTGTACTTTCGCAGATGAGAAGCCCATTTCGCAGATGGGACCTTCTCATCTGCGAAATGGGTGGTCATTTTTGTAATTTCGATTTTTTTTGGCTATTTTTGCAATGTTATTAGTGTAAATGGCTATTTTTGTAAATTTCTCTTTCTTTTATTATACTATATATCAAGTTGCACATTAATATAAAAAATAATCTGTTTTATTAATAATCAAATAACTAGAATAGAAAATCATCAAAATATATTATATTGATTGTTAATAAACAAAGAAATAAATGTAGCAATAAAAGGTTTGCATGGAAAAAGATGATGGATTTCAAACGATATAAACAAAGTGCTGTTTTCTTTTATAATTTATTTTGAGGGGACGAATAATCTTTGATTATGCAAAATAGAAGAAATATAATGTAACACAGAGATGGTTATTTGATTTATGATAATATTAATCACATGTATCATCAAGTAGAATTATAATTAATTGGGTTGGTGTTTTATTTATAAAAATAAATAAATTAGTTCTACTATGGAATCCGTGGGTAGATGTATACCTAATTAAGGAGGCAAGTTGTCTCCATCTAAATTGACTAATGGTATACGTTTTGCATAGCTATAATTTGTCGCCATCGTTTTTTATTAGCAGAATTACAACTGATTTAATTCAAAAAATTTATGATTTGTCTCAAATTAGAAAATGGACGTCTTTGGTGTTTTTTAAAGTTTTTATTTTTAAGAAAAAATCTCAAGAAAAGTAAAATTTCTATTTTATAATAGATGCTTTTAGTTTTTATTTTAAATAAAAAAATATAATTTAAAAACTATTTCAAATAGATTTTTAAAATTTTAGATTTTAGATTTTTATATAATTTTATATATTTAAAAATTAACAACTATTTATATATACTAGCTATCCGTTATATTTACTGAAAACAAAAATCTTATCATCAAGACATCGACTACATGACATATTTTCCCATTAAGCTAACTAAAATTAATATTTAAATTATTAATTATCTAACGGTCATTTACGTGGCAATTTATGTAACAAAGGGGTAAAATGTGTAATTAAACCAACTTAAGCCCTTATTTGTAGAGAGAAGAGAGAAACGCAGCTTACTCATTTAGTGAAGAGTCTGAAGACCGAAGACAAGACTTGTCGGAAAAATATTGCATAATCGCCGGAGACATTATTTTCCGGCTAAACAGAACACATGTTCCGTTGCTTGCATAATTACGCTCTAACAGTATCAAAATGTCGCTGTATGATAAAGCGTTTATAAACAGCGAGCTCTCAAAACCCACCTCGATATTCGGTCTTAGGCTATGGGTCGTCGTCGGAATCTTCGTCGGAGTTATCATTGTTCTCCTACTGTTTCTTCTCTCCCTCTGTATCACCTCTCGCCGACGAAACTCTCCGTCGAATAAAAGAAAGAAGAAATTTGAACAAACCCAAACCCTAACTACCGCTGTGTCAAAGGATATACAAGAGATCTTCCATCATGACGCAATAGCGGCGGTGGATCACCGTCTACCTGTGCCGGAGATTCAAATCGATTTAGGGAAGTCGGAGCACCGGGTGGTTTTCTCCGATCGGCAGTCGAGCGGTGAGAGTAGAGCAACAAGTATCGAAGCACCGTCGTGCGGTGGTGGCAGTAGTGTGCCTTCTTTGCCCGAGGTTTCGCATCTAGGATGGGGCCGGTGGTATACGCTCCGGGAGCTTGAAGCGGCGACGAATGGACTTTCCGATGAAAATGTTATCGGAGAAGGTGGTTATGGCATCGTTTATAGCGGTGTGTTGGGGGATGATACTCGTGTTGCAGTCAAAAACTTGTTAAATAACAGGTAATTACATTACTATCACCTTATCATCTCTAAATTTGATTTTACAGTTGATCATGTTAGCAAAAAATCAAAATTCTGTTTCACAATTGCCCATAATTAGATAACAAATGCATTCAATCGTGATTCTTCTTCATTAGTCATAATTTAAGGTCCAAATATATTGGACTTTATCAAGGTAATCTCTGATATGATGTTCATGTTGTTCTTCAACAGTGGTATCAATTGTGTCCTTTTCTTTCAAAGGTAGCAATCAATGGTGCCTTTATAATAATTAAATTCAAATGTCAGCTCCTTATAGCATCAATAATTAGAAAATCTTAGCTACTGTTTACCCACAATTCGATAATTGATTGTGCACTATTTTTTTTCCTTAAATAAACATGGTTTGGATGTTCTGTTTTATCAGTTTTCTTTTTTATTTTTGATTTTTTTTTTGAATGGAATGATTAAACATCAGGGGTCAAGCTGAGAGAGAGTTCAAAGTAGAGGTGGATGCAATCGGGCGTGTAAGACACAAAAATCTTGTTCGCTTGCTAGGATATTGTGTTGAGGGAGCCTATAGGTAACAATTTTATATTATCTAATTGCATAAATCATAATAATCACATCAAACATTATGAATCATTTCTCATATTATCTTTGTTTATAGGATGCTCGTTTATGAGTATGTAGATAACGGGAATTTGGACCAATGGATTCACGGAGAGGTTGGAGATGTTAGCCCGTTAACTTGGGCTATCCGCATGAACATCATTTTGGGAACCGCAAAAGGGTAAATCCGTCATTTTCAAAACTTGTTCAAGGGCTTTTTTAGTCTTGGAAGTCGAGAATTCCAATTCCAATGTGGATTTGGTTCCTTGTGGACAGTGGACCCTTATGTCAGTCAATTGTTTATATTTTTTAACATTTTTTTTACAGTTTGGCGTATCTTCACGAGGGTCTTGAACCAAAAGTGGTCCATCGGGATATAAAATCGAGCAACATATTAATCGATCGTCATTGGAATGCTAAAGTTTCCGATTTTGGTCTTGCCAAGCTTTTATGTTCAGAAAGCAGTTATGTTACGACTCGTGTAATGGGAACTTTCGGGTAATTTCCTTCATAATTTTACGTAAACCCTTTTCTTAATCCATTTTACTACAAATTCTCATGTTTTTTTCTTGTCCAAAAAAATAATTACTACCAATTGTTAGATATGTTGCACCAGAGTATGCTTGCACGGGTATGTTAAACGAGAAGAGTGATGTATATAGCTTCGGCGTACTAATTATGGAGATCATTTCCGGAAGAAGTCCCGTTGATTATGCTCGACCTCAAGGAGAGGTTAGTTCATAGATCTCCAGCCTCATGACATGACAGATAAATGGTACTGATACTGAGACTGATGTTATTATTATTGTAGGTGAATTTGGTGGAATGGTTGAAGACAATGGTGGGAAACCGAAAAGCTGAAGATGTGGTGGATCCAAAGTTACCCGAAATACCATCTTCAAAAGCGTTAAAACGTATACTTTTGGTTGCTCTTCGGTGTGTAGATCCAGATGCACAAAAAAGACCCAAAATGGGACACGTTATTCACATGCTTGAGGCTGATGATTTGCTCTTTCATAGAGACGACAATCGTAGTAGATAATAAATATTGTTTTATATATATATATATATATATATATATATATATATATATATATATATATATATATATATATATATATATATATATATATATATATATATATATATATATATGTTTAAGAGTTTCCTAAAGTTACATGACTATTGGAGCACACATGTATGTAATGTTATTCACATATTAATTCAATTAGTATTCTTTCATGTGTTACACTTTTATTTAGATTATGTAGGATGTACTCTTGGCTGAATCATTTGATCCTTTTGTACAAATGAATCGTAAATCAAAGTAAAGAGATTGGAATTGCAAAAGAAAGTGGATTTTGCAAGTGGTGGGGTGGTGGGCCATTTGCCAGCTATTTTTTGATTTGAGGAACGAGGAAGAAGGTAAAGCAAGTCTTTTTGTCAGCATATGGAATTGTACATCATTCAATGAAAACTGTACATTGTATTATTGGAATAGCATAAATGTGATGGAACCTTATTTGCCAGCTATATTCTTCATCGGAAAAGGTAACTCATTTATTCTAAGCAATAAGCTATGCTGGTTTGTACATCGTGCAAAGGATGGGTGTACTTGTACATCGTCTTAGATTTTGCAATGTCAGTCCTTGTCCACAAAACAACTTCATTATGCATTAAAATCATAAATTGTCAGTCCTTGTCTTCACCGTGCATTAGACCAAAGGAAGTGGATGCGGTCTAAACCGCATCCCACCCGCCACATCATCACACACACCGCCCTCGGTTGCAGTCCAGGTGAAGTCTAGGCCGCAGTGCGGCTTTCCAGGGGTGCACTCTACTCTCTCTCTCTCTCTCTCTCTCTCTCTCTCAACCAATCTTTTTTTTTTTCTCTCTCCTAACATATTACACTCTCACCTTGTGGTTTCAAATTGATAAAATGATAAAAGATATGAGTTGACATCTACGTGGTATAGGAGGGAGTGCGTTTTCAGTGACACCACTCCTCAAGCCTTAAAATATTACATTTCACGAAAGGTACTACCATCAATGTAACGGATCTGTCAATATAAATACTCACGTTTTATATAAAGCTTTTGGCTCAATTAGGGGTGTTCGTTTGGATGGATCGGTTTGATCCGATCCAATCAAGTGAATCCAAATTGATTTCGATTTTCAAAACATGAATCCGAATAGTCCAAACTAAATTCAAATCCGATCCGATCCGAACCAATTACAATTCGGTTGGATCGGTTTTTATAATTCGGTTTTCAAAAACCGAAACACTTTAACACGACATATAATTATAATATTACCCAACTTTACACAAGAAGCAAAAACAAATTATTTAGTTGTAATTTGAATTTTATAAACAACTAATAAGAAGATATATTATAGTTAAATATTTTATAGATAGAAAACTTTTGAGAGAAAATGCATATACATGTTTTTTTATCGGGTGAAATGTTTTGAATCTATTTGAAAAAATAAATTACAAAATTAATAAATAACTATAGATATATATATATATTATAAATAGATAAATCATAAATATTTATTTGGTTTTTTTGGATTATTCGGTTCTTATTTTATAAACCAAAACCAATCCGAAATCCAAAATAATAATTCGGTTTTGTTGAAAACCAATCAAAAAATCCGAATATCCGAACCAAATTGTTCAATTGGATAATTCGGTTTTATCCGAACAGTGAACAACCCTAGGCTCAATTGGTAACTAGTTGGCCTTGTGTGAGGGCAGATCATGTCAGGTTGCGGAAAAATATGTTCTTTTCTGAAGAAAAAAAATTAAAGAAAAATGAAAGTTTATTTTGTCTATTTTTCTAAATTTTTCACGGAAAATTTTTGAAAACCGATAATTATTGTTTTCCATATTTTTCTAATTTCAATTTTTTTCTAAAATGTAAATACACATACCAACTCTTATCCCACCCACCTCTACCTACTCCTATCTTAACCCACCCCCCCCCCCCCACCCACCCACACACACACACCTCTTACCCCCACAAACATACATCCATGCCCCCACGAAAACACAACTGCACCCACATTACCATTGCTACCGTTTTATAAAAATTAAAACCGATAGAAAAATACACATTTAAACATATTTTTTAATTTTTGAAAACTAAAAATAAAAAATGAATAAGTTTTAACTAAATGTGTTTCTAAATTTTAAAATGAAAACTGGAAGTGGAAAATGAAAAATGAAAAGGGTAAACGAAAAACGGAAAATCAAATTTGTTTTTCCATAACTAAACATAACCTTAGATTGCGTTTAGTTACGGAAAAACAATTTTCATTTTGTGTTTTTCGTTTTCCATTTTCATTTTCATCGGAAAATTTAGAAAACGCATTTAGTAAAAACTTTTTCATTTTTCATTTTCAGTTTTAGAAAATTAGAAAATATGTTTAGATGTATGTTTTTTTATTGGTTTTTATTTTTAAAAAACGGTAGCAGTATTAGGATGGGGTGGGGGCGGTGGCGGTAGCGGGTCAACGGCGGCTGTGGCTGCAACAATTGTGGCAATGGTGGTGATGGTGGCGGTAGGTCGATAATTATGGTAGTAGTGTTGGGTAGGTGGATGTGTTTGTGGGGATGAGGTGGTTGTGTGTGTGTGTGGGGGGGAGGGGGGGGGTGCTTGTGTGTGTAGGTGTATGTGTGTAGGGGGTGGGTGGGTGTGGTGGATTGGGGTGTTAATGTGGGGGTATGTAAAAGTGGATGGGGTAAGAGTGAGTGTGTGTTTATATTTTAGATAAATTTTGGAATTAGCAAAATATGAAAAACAATGATTATCGGTTTTTCAAAAATTTCTAACTTTTTTTTATAATTTTAGAAAACGGAAAATTTAGAAAAATAGGCGAACTAAACATATTTTCAAAATTCTCATTTTTCTTGGAAAAATTTCCCGGAAAACAGCTAATTTTTCCGCAACTAAATAGTTACGGAAAAACAGTTTTCATTTTCTGTTTTTCGTTTTCCCTTTTCAGTTTTTGTTTCTTGTTTTCAGTTTTCATTGGAAAATTTAGAAAAAGCATTTAGTTAAAATTTATTCATTTTTCATTTTCAGTTTTAAAAAATTAGAAAACATGTTTAAATATGTATTTTTCTATCCGTTTCATTAAAACGATAGCGGTGGTAAGGTGTGGGTGGGGTGGGGGCGGAAACCACTGGCAGTGGTGGTGTCGATCATGGCGACGGTGGTGGTGATGACAACGGCAGCGGGGTGGCGGCGGTGGTGGTGGCGGCGACAATTGTGGCAGTTGTGGTGATGCTGGTGATGGGGTAGTGGTGTTGGTGATGGTGATGGTAAGTCGATGATTATGGTAGTAGTGTTGGGTGTGTGGGTGTATGTGTGTGGGTAGGTGTGTGTATGTGTTTGTAGGGGTGGGGGTGGGTGTGTGTTTGTGGCTATGTGTGTATGTGTTTTAGGGGTGGGTGGGGGTTGGGATGGGTGTTTGTTTGTGGGTGGGTGTTGGGGGGCTTCGGTGTGGGTGGGTATGGGTAGGTAAGGGTGTGGTGGATTGGAGTGTTAAAGTGAGGGTATGTAAAGGTGGGAATGGAGGTGTGCTTATATTTTAGATAAAATTTAAAGTTA
Source organism: Lactuca saligna (assembly GCF_052625555.1). NCBI lineage: Eukaryota > Viridiplantae > Streptophyta > Magnoliopsida > Asterales > Asteraceae > Lactuca > Lactuca saligna. The sequence goes on along the minus strand of NC_136420.1, from coordinate 42,784,342 downwards.
GAAAAATGTGGAAAATAATGATTATTGGTTTTCCAAAAATCTTCAACTTCTTTATAATTTTAGAAAACGGAAAATTTTCATTTTCCATGGAATATCTAAAAAAATAGACGAACTAAATGCGTTTTCAAAATTCTCATTGTTCTTGGATGTTTTTTTTTTTTTTTTTTCCAGAAACGGCTTATTTTTCCACAACTAAACGCAACTTTAACTTTTTAATGGTTTTTTGTCTTATTAACTAGAAAATTACAAACATACCCCTTCAATTACCCTAATAATTATGTTTTTTTTTATCATTTTATTCCTAAAAATGTAAGTCAAACACTTTTTAAAGTTGTGGAGTGTGATAGTGTTTTCATTGCTGTCAATCTTATATGGTAGTCGTTATCGGCGGTTATTACCGCCCTTCACCCTTGGTTTTACCGGCAATATAGTGTCGATAGTGGAAATTCACCGATGGTCAAAATTAAGTTTGTATGAATTTTGCCGGTAGCAATCTAAACTACCACACCCTCATATTTTTTACAAATAGCATAAATTAGAATAATGTCTTGATAAACTAACGATGTCCATCGGTTAAAATAAATAAATAAATACCAACCCAATTTTTTTTAGAAATGGATAATGACTTAAAAGGATAATATATATTTCGATTTGTATCGCTTAGTTTTTTTTTTCGTCCATATTTACCCACTTCAACTTGCTAAATTGTACACATTCAGTCATTATGACCGGTTACTCCAAATTAGTAAAAAAAAAGACTTAATACGGTAATATATCTCTAACTTGTACACATTTAGTCCTTATTATTTTTGTATACATTTAGTCCTTAATATTTTTTGTTTCAAAATAAATCTTTTTTGTTTTTGTACTCATTCAATACTTATGAATGATTTCTTTAGGTTTTCTCGCGACATCTTATGTGGGACAATCATTGATGAAGTGTGTGAGGCTGTCGATGTTTATGTGTAACGTCTCATTTTTACGAACAAAATTTTTCATTTTTAGATAAGGCAAAAGTCCCTAATTATAAATTCATTATTAAGAAAAAAACGTTTATTTCAAAATACATTTATCGAAAATCAGAGTAATATAAGAAACACGGAATCCTCAATACTGTTGATGAGTGTGTACATTCATGCCTTCACCTTCCTACGATCAACGATAAAACCTGAAAACATAAACAACTGGGTAAGCATAAAGTTTAGTGAGTTTCCGATACAACATACGTATTATCATGCATAATGGTCCCACATTCATCAGATTGGAATACCTTGGCCCAATCAGTCATCAGATTGGAATGTCAACATGCATCAGGACCAATCAGTCATCAGATTGGAATACCCGGGTTTGTTGGCATGTAGCCTTAACCCAACCGCTCTTCTCGAGCCTCCGTGCCTATAACTTACAGTCGACCCGCACCAGGTATCTTGGCCTACAACATATAGTAGGACAATCTCAACCTATCCCACCACCATATAGTTATCCCACGTAAGATGTCGTGAGAAAAAACTAAAGAAATCATAAGTACAAAAATAAAAATGACTTATTTTGCAACAAAAAAAAAAATATTAAGGACTAAATGTATACAAAAATATTAGGGAAAATGACATAAATGACCTACAAACTTTCTACGGTTTACCCATTTAGTCCCTAAAGTTTTTGTCGGGTTTTATGGGTCCTTAAACTAGAATATGACCTACTCTTTTAGTCCCTGTCAACCTATGATAGTCGGTTCAATGACCTTTTAGACCAAAAAAACTCACATTGTGCCCCCCAGAAAGCCAAAAAAATGTTTGGGAATCAAATGGTTCAAATGTTGTTTCAATTAGGAGATTTCGAGTGCACTCTTTCACCAAATTGACAAATGCGTGAAACACTTGATAATTAGATTATTATTTTCATAAGTACTTAAATTTTTATACAAGGAGATATAGAAGTATAATTTAATAGTAATAGTAAATAATTAATATTTGTACTGCATACCATCTCCATGGTATAGTAAATATGATATGCTTTTCCTTTCGGTTCTAGTACTTCCTCTGCTTCTTTGTAAACGTCCAAAAGTTCGTGATATATGAATTTCATGTACTCAGGAAGTGTATCGATGCAGCTTGCCAACCATCTATATACATTAGTTAAAATGGTCAAAATGTTGTTTAATTTAAAGAATTATGGGAACTCCTGTACGTATCGTTGGCTATTAAGTAATTAATGCATATCACATACCTTTGAATAGCTTGGGTGAATATCTCAAGCTCTTCGTATGTACCATAGTTATCATACGTGTCATCCAATATGATAGCGAGATTGCATGTTTTCATTAGAAAAATCCTAGCACAAGAATATTGAGGCTCAAAATAGACTGCCAATATCCAAAAGTAGCCTTCTACCAATCTGTCGCAAACATAAGGTAGCATGTTTTCTAAATCCAAATTCTTCCATCGTTTATTTAGACACATGAAGGCGCATGGCCCACCATAAGAAGAATTAAATGAGTAGATTAACAAATTAAGAAGAGTAGTTAATTAGACTAATTGATTAAGTATATACCCTTTGATCTAATCAATATGATTGGTCTAGCCAATATTATTACCAAGGTTTCACCCGTTCTCTGTCCATTTACATTAGAAAACTATAGAAGTTGTTAGGTTACGTACTTGCTGATTTACCTGAGCTCCTTTTTGTGAAAGGATTGAAGTAAATAGAAATCCATCATGGAAAACTATTGTAAGGGATCATTATGGGAAGCTTCTTTCTAATAGGTGGGTATGTAACGCAATGTCTCAAGCCTTGGCAACCTTTTCCAGAGAGGTTGTTATAGTGCTTGTTCTATCTGGATCTTAAGAGACGTGTCCTTACACACATGATCATTTGCTATGTTTTTAAGTTGCAAAGTCATAAAAGTGAGGGCTGCATCGTAAAGTTATCCAATATTTACACTTTTATAACATAACTATCACTTAAATCATTATTTTTTATGAATTGATCCCCGAACTTATTTTTTGGCTTTATAGGGGCACAATATGAGTTTTTTTGGTCTAAAATGTTACTGAACCGGCAATCACGGGTTGACAATGACTAAAAGAGCAGGTCATATCCTAGTTTAGAGACCTATAATACCCGACAAAAAAACTTTAGGGACTAAATTGGTAAAACCTAGAACGTTTGTAGGGCATTTATGTCATTTACCTAAAAATATTAAGGACTAAATGTGTACAAAGTGAGAAATATATTATCATATTAAGTCATTTTACCAGCTAACATGGAGTAGCCGGTCATAAGGACTAAATGTGTACAGTTTAACAAGTTGAAAGGGTAAATGTGGACGAAAAAAAAGTCAGTGACTAAATACGTACAAACCAAAAAATATATTATCCTTTTAAGTCAGCATCTCTTTTAGAAACTCACTTTTCAAAAAGTTACAAAACCAATAAGGGCTTTTTCTCAAAAACACTTATGAGATATTAAAAAGACAAAACTTCAAAAATGGTCCATGTGGTTTTCGAAAATATCAAGTTTAGTCCTTAAGTTCAAAAAAATTCACAGATAGTCCCTGTTGTTTCAAAACTTTTAACAAATGGTCATTCCACCTAACTCCGTCAGCTTTATACCGTTAAGTGAGGGGCATTTTCGTTATTTCAATACACACGGACCATTTATGAGGTTTTGCCTTATTTTTTTTAAAGGAAAAAAAATATAATTATTTAATATTAAAAGGCCCCACCCTTTCTCTCTCTCTCTCTCTCTCTCTCTCTCTCTCTCTCTCTCTCTCACACTCACACACACACACTCATATGCCCAGATTATGACCCCATCTGCAAAAATATGAAGTTGTATGATCTTTAACATCTTAAACCTCGCCGGCATCACCATTTCCATCAAAGAAACACTCTTACCCTTTCATCCCGTCGACAGTGCAGGAAAAATTAGGAACTAAAACGGAATGGGAAGAGGGCAAGAGGGTTACATGAATTTTGGGATGAACTCAGGTGTGATTAAGGGGATTTCGTAGAGGGTGCCGACTGTGATAGGGTGGAGCTGAAACTTGGTGGTGGTTGGGTGAGACCGTGTACAGACACCCAAGAAGATGAAGGTGAAGGCTGTGAAATCACCGAAGAAGACACATCCAAATCCAATTCAAAGAGGTTTTCTTCTTCAACGAAGGAGCTTGTAGATCTGCCGAAGTCATAAGATCCAAACCAGTTTTATGGTTTTCAGTTCAGACTTGAAGATCCGTTTCTACTCCGACAGGAACAGCTAAAAAGGACAATGGACACACACGATGAACACCACCGGGAATGACGAAAAACTCAAGAAATCTTGAATTATGTTGTTGTGTTTTGATCAAGAATTGATGGCGAGTTCATTGTGGGTTTTTAATCCAACTATGAATTTAGAGAAGCAGTCCGTTATCTCCACTGAAATCGATTGTTTCATAGTCAGGGATCTGAGAAAGAACATCAGTGTGAGAGTTAGGTCGTCGATGGTGGCCATGGACGATGGTTCCCATTTTGGAGTGTATGGTTTGATTTTTTTGTGACGGAGTTCTTCTTCTCCATTGAGAAGATCGTCGGAGGTGTAAGTGGTGACGGAGAAAGAAGATGAAATTCCCACCACTGCTTCACACACACACACACACACAGGGGTGGGGCCCTTTAATATTAAATAACTATATTTATTATTTTTTTATTTTTAAAATAAGGCAAAACTTCATAAATGGTCCCTGTGGTTGTGAAATAACAGAACTGCCCTTCACTTAACGGCTAAATGTTAACGGAGTTAGCAAAAAGGATCATTTGTTAAAAGTTTTGAAACCACAGGGACCATCTGTGAGGTTTTTTAAACTTAGTGACTAAACTTGATATTTTCGAAAACCACAGGGACCATTTTTGAAGTTTTGTCTATTAAAAACAAAGGTCAGTATGAAATCAAATTCGAAAAAAAAATATCATATATTTGAAGAAAGTCTGGTCCAAAAAATCATATCCGATAAAAAAAATCGAAGACCATTATAATTAATATTCTATTTGATAATGGTGTTAGTCTCTCTCTTATACATACATAAGGCTTGAGGGAGTGGCCTCGCCACCCCTCTAGCCAACAGTCTCGTCAAGAGATGTTATACCACTCCTCAATATTTGCTATGAAGCTCTTTAGCGGGAGTTGGTCAAGGGTCTAGCGAGAGGAGAGAGAAAAAAATTGAACAATATGATTGGCAAATAGGTTTGTCTCTATGAAATTGGAATTTACAGGTTAAAAAAAATATATATTATCAATTTGTTAGTTAGGTAGCAAAGTAGTAAGATGATGCAGATTTCACAATTTGGCAGTTTTAGTCCTTCGATTTTAATCTTATGATAGATTTGATCCCAACTTATAATTTCTTTTACAACATAAATTTCTAGAATTACCCTCTGCAAAATTTTACTGAAACTTTTTCATTTTAATATGAAATGTTGTGTTTTTAAAAATATAATTTTTTGATATTAATTGTTTGTGGTTTAAAAGAATTATTAAAAAATATAATTTAATTAATTTTGAAAAAGAAAAAAAAAATAGTATCCTAGAAGTGTTACCACTCCCTATGAAATATTAAGATTTAAATGTTGAGACAAAAAGATGACGTGTTACACAAAAAAATGATATGACAAGATGCTAGGAGTGCTATCACTCCCTCTAAACTAACTGTTCCAATCTGTGTTGTGTCTCATTAACAACGTAAATCAATACAATCTTTTATTAAAAGTAAATGTTATTGTAACCAACTTATACTATTTCTAAAATTACACAAATTATAGACAATTTAATTAAATAATTATTTTATTATTTTTTGTTCTAAGATTATAAAAAGTGTATTAAAACATGTTAATATTGATTTTTTTTTTGTAAATGAAAAAAAAAATCATCAAAATGAGTATATTTTGTTTTTTTATTAAAAAAACCAAAATCTCAATTATAAAAAATAAAAAAAATAAAAAAAAAAAACAATTTGGTTAAAAATAAACTAATCCATATGACATTGCCAATAAACACAAATACAAATTTAATGCTAACTATAACATATATAATAATCCAACAACAAAAACAACACCCAAAAAACTCAACAAAAACAACACATACAATTCCACAACATAATCGACTGAAAAATACATATAAACATATAAACATACAATTCAACAAAAACATTCCTTGAAGTCACATTCTAACCTGTTGGACCCCACTCCTTGGTCGTTGCAGTTGAAAATTATCCAACAACGCCATCCGACCACTCACCACAACTTTAAAAAATCGATCCATTTCTGATTTGATCTCATCCAACCCAACCAAAAACTTCTCATTATTCTCCATCAATTCACAACAATAACTCTTAAAAACTTCATCTTTAACATCACCCAACCCATCATGAAGCAAAGGGTACAACTTCTTCACATTTTCCTCAATTCTTCGAAGCTCCATCAATGGAGAAACCCCATTCGAACTATATACATTCTTGATTTCACCATTGACAACCACCTGCAACTCTGTAAAAGATTCTTGCCATAAATACAGTTTAGGAACCTGCAACTCAACAAGAACCCTAGGGAAAGTAGAAAATGCAGCCACAAATGTGGTAAAGATGAACATGGTCTGAACCTTGAGTCCATACATGGCTCTAACCAAATCTTTGGCTTTTGGTATGTTCTTGATTTTTGGCAAGTTGAGTGTTTGTTCAAGCTTGGATATAACATCACAACAATCTTGTAACTTTGAGTTGTCATAAGAGTTGTGATATTGTCTCCATTCGTGAAGTGAAGAAGATGCTTTCATTAGCTTTTGTGGGTTATCTGAATCAAGATCATGTAATGCACATTTTAGCATCACGTAACTGAATCTTTGCCTCACGATATCGGTTCCAAAAGCACTGCAAAAATCGAGTAAATTTAAACTGTTGTCTAAATACATGTCCACCCATTTTATATCCCAGCTGCATATTGGAAGCTCTAGATCTACAATGAGTTTTCTTATGTCATCAAGTGTATCACAAATTGAAGATAATGCGGATTTCATCCATGAAAAGGTGATGACATCGTTCGGATGATTTGGCTTTAATTGTTGAAATCTTTTGGCTAGATTTTTCTCGAATGCAGTTAGGAATGTTGATGGGAGATGAGAGGTTTTGGGCATCATCATCTTGAAGGGATTCCCAATTGGGAGAAATCCTCGGTGGGGTCCCTCTGAGCGACTCATGGTTGAATCTTGATGTATCTGCAAAAAAACAAAATTGCAAGAGGAAAACATATGAACCGGATCGGAAAAGAAGAACCCGAGAGACTAAGGGTGTGCTTGGTTTGAGCATTAAGACGGAATTGGAATTCGAGATTCCATTCCATGGAGTGCTTGGTTGCCAAACGGACGGAATTCAATTCCATATTTAGCTTTTCAAGGAGCCGGGGGAGAAATCTTTGTTTCCATGGCTGGCACCCGTGACTGAACAAAATCATAAATAAATTTATGTTTTCTGCTTTATCATCATAGTAATGGATAACTCGAAAACAAGGCCATATACCAATTTCAAATCATTACAAAATTCGTAGATCCATAATTTATTGGACTTGATTATTGGAACTGGCACCATCCAAGATTATATTCATAATTCTTGATTTGAGAAAAGGCAACAAATGATTACATCGAAGCATATGATGATCTAGAACTACAAAATTCACCATGAATCTAAAAAAAACAACTATAAATGTAAAGGTTAACTAATGGGATGATTAAAATTTATAAAATTATTACAATTTTATTCCAAATACTTTCTCTGACAATCTTATAAAGCGAATTCTCTAGGTTTAGAACACAAATTTTATTCGAGGACGAAACTAATAAAGCGCCAGTCAAAAGCGAAATTTATCCATCAAAAGGGGGAAATTGAGAAAATCTTACCGACAAACGATCTTGGATGGGTACAGAGAAATTCAAGTGATGAACTCCAATTAAGCTACGCTTAATCTGTATGAATATCTGAAACCATGATGAACTGAAGAAGGAGTTATATAAAAACAACTAAAGAAAACCCCCAATTCCGTTGAAATTGATAGATGAAACGTAGAATTCAGATAACCCTTGAAAAAAGTTGTATGGTTCAAAACAACCCAAATTCGATTTGATAAAAGTATAGACTTGGAAAGATAAAAAGGGGGCGCAAAGAGATGTTGCCCTGATAATCCAGCAATTCAGCAACTCTACAAGACTTTTTGTGTCACTTTGACCAAAAGCCCGTTAGCCGTGTTTGCTTTTTTGTATTATAAAAATAGGGTTGTTTGCGGTACGGTTTGATACGGTTCATCCTCAAAACTGCAAACCTGCGGTTCGTTATTTTCGGGCACCGCAAAGGTAAGAAACCGTGTTATGCGGTGCGGCCTTGTGCGGGCGGTTTTGCGGTTTTTGTGCGGTTTATGTGGTTTCACAAATATAAATATTAAATTTAGTTTTAAACATAATAAGTGTATCGTGTTTTATATTCTATGAACAAACGATTAATTGTTTGTATAAACATCTTCTTTATACATAACATCAAAATATTTTACAATATTTTAAAATTATAATATGAACTACTTTAAACACATATTTTTGATATAGTTGGTTTTCATTTTGACTCATGTTTATCAATCGAAATCTCATAAACTTTATTAAGGGTATTAAAAGTAGTAAACATCTAGCGTGTTGTGTGTGCATATATATATATATATATATATATATATATATATATATATATATGCACACACAACACGCTATTTATTTTCAAGAGGTTTAATAGTTAAACTTAGATGGGGCTATAATGTATATTCTCTTTTCCCATATATATATATATATATATATATATATATATATATATATATATATATATATATATATATATACATATATATATATATATATATATATATATATATATATATATATATATGGGAAAAGGGAATATACATTATAGCCCCATCTAAGTTTAACTATACATTATGGGAAAAGGGAATATACATTACAGCCTCATCTAAGTTTAGGTATATATATATATATATATATATATATATATATATATATATATATATATATATATATATATATATATATATATATATATATATGGGAAAAAGGAATATACATTACAGCCCCATCTAAGTTTAGGTACTAAACCTCTTGAAAATAAATTGTTTTACTATATAAAGATTACAGTTAATGGATTCACGATTAATATTTCAAGAGGTAATTCAAGATCAACACAGTAAGGTTTAGGGTTTAGGGTTAGGGTTTAGGGTTTAGGGTTTAGATTTTAGGTTTAGGGTTTAGGGTTTAGTAATGTTCACTTGGGTAAAGTAATAAACGGTAATGGAAGAAAGAAAATAGAGATGGTAAAACGATGATGAAAGAAAGAAATGTTATGGAGGATGATATATTTACCAAGTAAAACCAAACCGAGTATATTTAGCATGATAAAACGACATATTTTAGAGGTTTAGTACCTAAGCTTAGGTGGAGCTGTAATGTATATTCCATATCCTATATATATATATATATATATATATATATATATATATATATATATATATATATATATATATATATATATATATATGGTATGTTGCAGTGCGGTTTGGTAACTATAAACCGCAAACCGCACCGCATAGTGCGGTTTATGAAAACTACAAACCGCACCACGAGCGTCCAAAACCACATTATGCGGTGCGGTGCGGGCGGTTTGTGCGGTTTTATGCACACCCCTAATAAAAATTTTGTATTTATGTTTGTATTTGTAAAATATAAAGCATATGTTTTTTGGAACTTCGTTTTTTAAAATGGTTGTTTAAAAAGACACTTTATTTTATCATCGTTAAAAGACCACATATATACTTACCGTGTTTGCAATTACTAAACTGACCATTTCCCCTAATTATTTTTCGGTTTATAGCCAAAAATTAACAATATACTACCATACCCCTAATAAACAAGATTTTTTTTTTAAAAAAAGTGCATATACAAAATGTTGTTTGAAGGCTTTATTGGCAGAGAATTTCGGACGTGAAACACACACAAAATGAGAAAGAAAAAAATGAAAATTACAACATTATAAATTATAGGTCAATGGGCCGCAAAACAGTAATCGGCCCACCAAACCGTATGCGGCCCACTAATGATGGAAAACGTAGGTTATAAAAATTATATGCACTAATCGAAAAAAATATTTAACAGATAAATTATTATGGCACATGCAACCTATTAAGGATCTATGTCTTTTGTAAAGATAACATACTATGAACTATAATCCTACAAAACTTTTGTATATGAAGCCTAATTCATAAGGATGAAAACTTACATTGATGATTATGTTGGATTATATGTCTAAGCCCATAATTATTTTGGTATATACTTGATCCGATTATGAACATGATCCTTTTAGGTTGTCTTCGCCATAACAACTGATAGGATGAATTAAAGAGAAAGATGATTGATTTATTAATATATTATGAGAATAATATATTAAAAGAAAAATCATATTGTTTAATTAATATTAGTTAAGAATTAATTTTGTGGCTAAAAGGGATTAATTAAATCAAGGGAACTGATATTGTAATTATAAGATAGTTGCATAAATGGGTTAATGGACTCCTTAGAAGTTGGAGTAGACGAAATATATGGGGAAACCCATAAGAATTCGTCCAAGGCCACTAAGGATGGAGTCTACGGGCTAGAGATTAAGCAGTCAAATTATGGTTTCCTTGTTTGATAACCCTAATAGCCTAACTATATAAGGAACCCTTAAGGCCCAAAAAACGTGGCGAAGAGATCCTTAAGGGTTCTTGGACTTTTTGTGCCTTCTCATACTTCTCCTTGTTCATCTTGTTGCTCATGGTGTTTGTGATTCCATTAGAGGTGCAACATTTGAGGCACTAAGCTTTCAGAAGTCAAGATCAAGAGGATTATTGCTATATAACAATCAAGGTAAGGTCTAAACCCTTATTCACATGTTAATTCGATTATTATATGCTAGATCTAGGGTTTATGAGCTTTGGATGATTATTAAAATGAAATCATATGATTTAATTAATATTTATCAAGAATTAATTTGGAATTAATTTAGTGATAAAAAAATACTAATTAAATTAATGGGGACTAATTGTGTAAATTAGTTATATATATGGTTTGGGCTTATGATACATGATGGACTAAGTTTATGGAAGAATCCATAAAGAGTTAGCCTACTTGAATCATTGATCATGGATAAAAAGCCCAATGGTATGGATTAGGGTTTAACCATGACTCTTAGACTATATATAGAACACCAAATAGCTAAAATCGGTTACCCTAGTGTTCTTAGAGTTCCATAACCAATTTTGAGTGCATGAAACCTCTCTCTCAAGTTCTCCTTTGTCCAAGGTGTGACGTGAACCGTTTGAGGCATCACATTTGGGGTGCTAAGTTCTTAAAGGCCAAAGAAAACAAGCTACAACAATATGTAATTTTGTAACTCAATTTTATGTTGTTTATGTCAATTGTATGCTACTTGTAGGCTTCATGCTTTGAAAACAATATTGCATGTATAATTAGAGAAAACATAGATCCAAAACATTTAGGGTTATATGTGCATCGTAGAATGTTGTAATATACAAAAACCCAACATAAACACCCCTCCATGTCAGATAGCCACCTCATGGATTTGATGGGGTCCTAAGTCCCATCAAAATTAGTGGGCTTTGTGTTGTTGAAGTCCCGATATTGAAAAGCCCGACTGGGTCCTACCCCAACAGCTGTTACAGCCGCTGTGGCAGTAGCCTCAGTGAGGGTTGCATAATAATCAACGAAATACTCCACCATGATGTCTTGATAGACCCAAACATATCCGGTAACAGAACCCAAAACATCGCAGCCACCCCATCATGCAGGATATCTCGAATCCTGGCATCCATCTCGTCTAGCCCCATTTGGCCGATATTCTCGGGGATTGTGGGTGCCTCCTGTCTACCGTCTCCTGATTCTGACCTGGATCTAGTCACAAATCTTCGAGTAACCACCATGCTGAAAAATATACTAGGACGATATCAGATATTACATATAATAATCCGGGAACCAACCCCCAACAAAACCCTAGGGGTTGTGACTTCCTTGCTACGCGTATGGGTCCTGTGCTTTCAGTAGTACGAGCCCATACTACCTTACACACCTACCCATATTTGTCTTAAGTATCATCACAACGCACTAAAACTATGCGTAACCATGGCATGCACTCAAATCCTCACTCCTAAAAGAAGGCTAAATATCTCACAACTAGCGGACTTATCCCAACAACCCATCCATGAAACTTCCACCAACCCTGCAACACTCTTGTATGTTAACCATACATAACACTGGACCCTATAGACTTTCGAATACCTGATCCTACCCTAAGCCCTTCATCAAGCAAGAACAGGAAATAAGGCCAAACCAAACATTCTTAGGCTATAAGATCTTAATTATGTACGGTCGTGATGCATACACTAAGCAACTATAGTAATGATGTCAATTTCATATACGAAAAAACCCTAGGCTATCATGCATCATATAATCAGACAATTCTACCATGCAATTCCTGAAGATCCCTAGCCTAATAATAGCATGATGTTCTAACATATAACATAAATCAAATAATCCGTTAGGTATTTTGGGGTCTAACCACGAGCTCCTGCTGATCGTACACTTGCATCATTCTTTATTATTTTGAAACCATTTAAAGAAAATCGTTTTAAAATCTTGTCCTCAGTTTGAGACTGGAGACAAGCGAGTGTTTCCTCCAATTCACTCAAACCAAGGCTCTGATACCAACTTGTAATGTCCATAAAAATCATGCTAGATTTAAGTTTTTTAAAACATTTCAAAACCAATGATTATTACAAAGCTTGTTTTCAAAATAGTATAATGTCAGAGTATCCCATAATCAAATCATAAAATCATGAAATATGAGGAGATGTACAATCACGCCTTCGCCTTCCCGTGATCATCAAAAGTACCTAAAAATATAATCGATAAATGTAAGCTCGAAGGCTTAGTGAGTTACCCCAAAAATACCAATGCCATACATATATAATCATATCATATAAACCAATACAACATGCATAACGAGCCATCAATCTGACTGGACCGCCTCACAGGCCATCAGTCTATCTGGACCGCTCTCCGACCCTTCGGCACGTCCGAGCCACCTCTCATGGCCTTCAGCATGTTCAGACCACTCGCGCGGCCTTCGGCCTGACTATATGCCCTCCCAGGTCTGCAGTCTATCTAGTCTGTCGTGGGTATCTTGGCCTACAACACAAAGCAGGACCTGCATCAACCTAATCCCCCAAACCAACAAACATGTGCACATACATATAAACAAATAGTCATATAAATCTAACAGATCACTAATCATGGCAACCATCATATAACCAAGATAACGATGTACCCGATCACTAACATAGCAACCATCCTAAAACCAAGATACTGATCTAACCGGTCTCTAGCATAGCAACCATCCTATAACCAGGATACTGATCCAACTGATCTCTAGCATAACAACCATCCTATAACCAGGATATTGATCTAATGGAACACTAACATAGCAACCATCCTATAACCAGGATACAAATCATAAAACATATCGTGTAATAGACCCGGATACAAATCCGAAAAGGGTCGGCATTGGTACCTTCGATCCTGTTAGTATAGTGTGGACAACTCACCTCGTGAGTAGCTTGAAGTGATAAAGTCAAACTCCACCAAATGAAACTCCAAGTCTAACACATACATTCACTGATGATCCACTTCCATAAATTCCCAAATTAACAAAATACCCCCAGAAGTTAAACTGGTCAAGCCTCGATCATATTCAAAGTCAACAGTCAAAGTCAACAGTCCAGGTTGACCCAACTCGTTGAGTGCAACTAGCAACTTGTCGAGTTCCTTGAGAAATCAGAAAGTCATAAGACCCTAACTGACTCGACGAGTTTGTTGCTCGCCAAGTTTCCAACAAACTCGTCGAGTCCATGTGTGTCCATATGTCAGGGAAAACCCTAACTGACTTGTCGAGTCCTCTTATCGACTTGTCGAGTTCAAGAAGAATCAAATACGGGCAACCTTCATCCAACTTGTCGAGTCGGCTAAGCGACTCGTCGAGTTCATGTAGTCCATTACTTACACATATGTTTTAAGCCACCCCAAAGCTCCATATTGCAAATCCAACCTCCTAAGGCATGGTTTCCACATAAAGTTATAAACTTTACGTACATGCATGGTCCTAAATGCAAAAACTAGACTAAGGGAAAGGTTAACTCAAAGGGAAAAGCCCAAGCTTGACAAATCTCATAACTTTCTAACTATAGGGACCAAGGGGAGTCCAGATCTAAAGTTACAACTTCAGATATTGTCCCAATACTCAAAATGACTCCCAAATGTGCTAAAGATGGCCTTAAACCCAGACATAAAGAGATTTAGCTTAAGATAAACCAAGGTAACTGTTTGGGTGTCAAACCAACAAATGATGGGATAAAATAATATTAATATAACTCAAATCACTGCTATTTCTAATACTAAAGATAGTATAGAGTAAGCAGGGTCGGTCCACAGAGATACATGACTTCTTATCTTGCCATATTTTCACACATAATACAAATAATATTGAATTGGGGGTTTGTGTTTGAACTTGAATTAAACTTCATAAATAAGAAAGATTGAAAACAAACGCAGTAAAAGAAGTACATTTCCGATTCTGAATCTTATATATGTATTACGTTGAAAGACGTAATATGATTATAACTCATGTTCAATCTAGGTTGGTAAGTTGGATATTAATAAACTCTAATATCCAAATTAGCAAAAGTATTTTATTCAAAACAAGCTCTTCAAATAAAACTTCATTTAATTGATTCAATCCAAATAAGCTCTTGCATTAAATCATTAAATGACATTAGGTTCTTGCACTAATTACCAACAATGTTTAACATTCCTCCTAAGCTTGGGAATATAAACATTTAATCTTTGATTGCACTAATTTTGATCTAATTACAACCAAGTAAGTGAGTGTTACTAACATCAAATCATAAAACATATACGAATTTCATGATTTGATTAACTAGATTGACTAGAACCCTAGTTCATTGATCAAGTGAAAAAAGAGAACCAACCAAACACATGATTAAGATCAAATCAAAGATTACTAGATGTTAAACACAAGTCAAATTCAAGTAACAACCTAACAACACATACTTAAGAATTCAGATTCGGAAATGATAATAAAATCAACCACACATATCTAGGTTGAACTACAAATCAAACAAGTTCAAACTTCAAATTGACTTACAAAAAGAAATTAAAGTGTTTTCCAAGTGTTAATCTACTTGCCAAAGCTCTGAAAATCGTCTCCTCCCTTCCCAAAATCCGACCTAACTCCCATAAAAACTGATTGTCTAAATTATAAGAAGACAAAACCACTTTAAAACTGCCGAGACGTTTACACGGCCCGTGTAAATTAAAGGGTGTCATTTACACGGCCGTGTAAACAAGAAAAGTAGAATGCTTAATTCTTCCAGGTCTTTGAAGTAGAATGCCCTTACATATACATTTACACGGCCCGTGTAAATTATAGGTATACGTTTACACGGCCGTGTAAACTCTTGTGAAGCCAAATTCTTCATTTCTTCATTCTCTCTCTTCAAAGCTCCAAAACTTCTACAACTTTGTCTCTAACTCTTGATAACTTCCTCCATCAAGATCCAACCTTCAAAAGTCCCTGAAATATCCTAAAAGCGTGTGAATGGAATTGCATCATGAAAAATCCCGAAAATATGCAAAATGATGAGTTTAAACCTAAATGTAATGCACTTTTTTGAACTAAAACTACAAAATGAATGCATGAAATGCACCTAACAGTAACGACTTGTTACCTTCAAAATGATGCCAAAACAAAGTAGAGTCTGATCCACAAGCTCCTTTTTGCTCCAACTTCTTATACTTCACACCTTCTTCACACAAAGCACCAAAATCACTCTTTAAGCCTCACAATCACTCAAGAACAAGGTTAATAGCGATTAGGGTTTCTCTTAGCCGTCAAAGGGTGGTAAAGGACTGGAAGAAGGGACTTAAGGTCCTTTAAATAGGGTGCAAACCCTAAAAATTAGGGTTCATCTCCCAGCTCCTACTCAGCGAGTCCGGGTCCTCCGACTCGTCGAGTAGATCCAATGATCCACACAGGCTAACCCGCCTCTACACGACGAGTTGGGGCCAACCAACTCATCTAGTAGGTCATGAATATGTATATAATGCTTTTAAACTTGTAATTAAGAGTCGGGGTGTAACATCGTGGATATAGAGAATGTCCAAATTTGACATCATTTGAGGAAGTTATGAATTTTCTAAAATTTAGCATAGCAGTACACAACTCGGAAATCGAATTTTAGATCGATCGATTTTTAGCAGAAGTGAAGATCTTATTAATAGGAGATCAACGATATAAAGACAATCAAAAACAGACGTCGGATGACAAAGTTATAAAATTTTAACTAACTTTAACTGTCTAAGCCTGTTAAAATATAACTTTAAAAATAAAGTCAAAATTAGTTGATAGAGTCTAAACGAAATTTTCAGTTTATACCCGTACGTCAAAGGCGGTCCGGGAAGTGAAGAATTAGAAATTTGTGATATTTTTGGATTTTCCGAATCTATGCAAAATGTTTATGCCACGTGTCAAGGGGGATTTTTATATGGAAAATTCCAAATTTAACACTTTCTCATTCCCTTTTCGGTTTTATAATCATTTTTCGATTATAAAAAAGGGGGAGATATTTTAATATGAGAATTAGAAAGTTTTGGATTTTTCATATTACGCGGATTTGAAGACCGATGTGACCTTGAGAGATAGAAGTTTATGAAGTGATTCGATTTGAAATTCTGAAGTGATTTGGGTTTTCCCGGTTCATGAAGGGTTTGGATATAATGTAGATTTGTTGGGTGTGTTTTTATGATAAAATATGGGTAATTGATTTGTGGAGATTTGGATACTCCAACTTAACTTTTTATACTCAGATTGTAATGTCACACACTCTAGAGCCCGGATTGGAAAATCATTGAAGAACTGAAGATTTGATGGTCATTTCTACATTTGTCACACTTGAGGTTTCGTTCATGAAGTTGCTCGTTTTGGAAGATTGAAGTCGGGTCATCCATTCCTAACGTTAATTGGGAGAATGTTAGGGTGCAAAGTTATATATGGATTGACTTGAGAAGACCCACTTGCATATGGGATTGAAGCCTTATGACATGAGAGAGAGAGAGATAGAGAGTGTCTATGTGTGTGTGAGAGAGAGAGACTTGTTAGGATTTATATATATATATATATATATATATATATATATATATATATATGTATATATATTGGGTTGCATACCACTTGTAGAGTGTGCTTGAGAGATGTAGTTCATTGAGAGTTTTGAGTGAGTTAGTTATGTAGATTAGATCTAGTTTATTTTTGTAATCTCCCCATGATAATCGAATACATATTTTAGAACCCAAATCATCGTGTTCTTTGTGCTATTACAATTCTGCATGCCAAATAAAAGGCTCATAATTCACTACAAGATGGGAAGAAGAAGTTTTTTCATTCTTAATCACAAGTTGATAACGTGACATGTCCTCCTCAAGGTTGGAGAGGGTGAAACAGACATCAGAATGAGTAACCTTAAGTCCTACGAGTCACAAAGTATCCTCGTAATTTCAAGATCCTAACGATAAAATAAATAAATTAAGGATCCTTAATAGTAGACATCGAAAAAGGTGGTAGATGAGCTCTCTTTGAAGCTGGGTGCATCAGATTTGAAGGTTCTGTCGTTTTCAGGCAAGGCAAGGAGATTCTCAATCTTCACTTTGGTTTCTTTGTTGACGGGAGCAAGTTCTTGGAGCTTAATGGCTACAAAAAATCGCACAAACAACTATTACATCTACCCATGTTTTACCCAATACATCTAACCAATTTGATGGCAAAAAATAGTCCGTGGTTGTCATCTATACTCCGCTAGATGACTGGATCATCAATGACATCTATATCGAGGCCTCTCATTATTTTATTTGGTCACACAACAACTATTACATCTACCCATGTTTGACCCAACACATTTTGTAGATATAAAATACATATAGAGTTTAAATCATTTAAAATGTGTATAAAAATATTTCACACAGCATAAACAACAAGTATTCAAACAATATGCACACATAGCACATAATTTATATTAAGTACTTCATATCTATATGTAAGATAAAAGAGACCATGCACTCACTTGAAAAGGTGGTGATTCCGAACTCAGACAGCGCTTTGCTTCTTAAAAATAATTTCCTTCGACGAAACCTAGTATTATTATCACTAGAGTTTAGTATATTATTCGCCGAGACTAATTAATAGTCTAGCTATTATTACTATTATATAAGTGTTAAACAATACTTTTATAACCCATAATAATAGCCCAAATACTTATTATAAGTTCATAATAACGTTACTATAATTAAATAAAAGCTATATTAAAAATAGCGTAGGCGTAGCTCACTTATAGCGGGTTTTATAGAAATCTTGACTTTGCTTGGAGCAGCGTTCCCGAGCCAAAAAGCTCTTCTTCTCGGAGCCGTCGAGCACTCCGGGGCTTCCGCCTCGTGCTAGGGAGGTTCCCTAGGCTTTTCGGGGGTTTCGGGGCTAGAGAGAGGTTCTAGAGAGAGAGTAAAGAGAAGAAAAATGAGAACGGTGTGAAGAAAATGAGGGTGGGAGAAGTTCTATATATAGGATGAAAAATGCCTGAACTTGGTGCCACATATCACCATCTAGTGGCAAGACTTGGGGAGAAAGCAATGACCAAGATTGTGCCACATCACCCATTTTCACACAGCACATTTCCGACTTCTAAACTCCGTAACTTTCACATACAACCTCCGTTTTTGATGTTCTTTATATTCACGCGTAGGTAAAAATAAGATCTACAACTTTCATTTCGACTCCGTCAGCCAATTCTCGACCGATCTTAAATTTAACAGTACGAGGAGATTATACTGTTAAATGTTCGCGTAAAATTCATAACTTCTACATACGGACTCTGTTTTCATCTATTTTTTTTACCGTTGAGTTCCTATTAATGAGATCTTCAATTCTCATTTAGGTCGCGTAGGCCAAAAACCACTCGATCTAAAATTCGAGTTTCGGTATGTGCATTGCTAAGCCAAATCTTAGAAAATTCATAACTTCCTCATACGAAGTCAGATTTGGCCGTTCTTTTTTTGTATGTTCTCGGTTTAACATATACTAAAACTGTTGTTTAGATTTCTAAGGCTAAAAAGTCCTTCATCGTAAATTCACTATTTACGTCTCCGGTGTCGTGCCGGTTTTGCCTTAATACTTCAACGGACCATAACTTCTTCGTTATAACTCGGATTTCAACGTTCTTTATATGTACGGAACCCTTGAGATGCATTCTACAACTTGGTTAAGATTGTTTATTCTAAATACTATTTTGTCAAAAATTCATTTTCGACTCCTATTATCTCTAAATTGACTAGCCTGGATTTACGGGCGTTACAGATGAAATCTCATCTCTCAAAGAAAAACATTTCTTTCCAGGAACCATCATTATATTTGGTTTTCAGAACAATATGTGCTCTATTGGATTTGACTTTAAACAAGAAGCAAGAAGACCCAAACGCTGAGAGATCATAGATGTAATCTAACTCATATAAACTGATTTTGAGATCCATGGAGTGATTCAACTGATCAATCCAGAAAAGAATCATCCAGCTCACATGCATGGTCTGAATGTAGGAGATTTTTGTAACTTCGAACAACTCATAGATGGTGCTAGAAAAAAGGATAAGTCGGGCCTAAAGAGAAAGGGAACATGGGGAAGCATACCTAAGTGGGAGAGACAAAATTTAATTGGACCTTAACATCAAAAGACTTGAAGATGGTGCCATCGGGGAAATCCCCTTTTGCTTTCAAAGATGCAATATCGTCATTGTTAAAAGAACATGTCTCTTTGTAATTTAGGAGTTTTTGATCTACGAAATCGTCTTAGAAGGAGTGAGGATATTGATGCGAGAATGGAGGATCTTTTTTCCCATAGTCAATGAAGAAAAAAATTGAAAATAAGACAATAAATTTACCTTGAGGTGACTGATAAACACTCGAAGGAAAATATGAGAGAAGTAAAGGACTATCAATAACCCCTATACCCTATTTATTTGGGATCACAGAGGAAAGATAATTGATTTGACGGATAATCATGCCCAATCGAACATATAAAATTATATTCGTTAGAGTTTGAATCTCAAATTATTTATTTCAATTTAATTAAATTTTTCGCTTTAAATACTTGAAATTAATTCAGTTATTTTGCAGGTATTATTTGGGGGAAACTGTTAGGGGTAAATATCCTCAAACCTATCCAGGATTCTGAACCTTAAAGGATTCTCAAGATCCCGAAACATACATTAGGATCATGACCATCACCGGTATTATTTTTTTCCTAACAACATACATTATGATAATGTTATTGTCTCATAAACTATACCTATTATAGTTTATTATAAAATATTTTGGTTGAGTGTGTGTGTGTATATATATATATATATATATATATATAAGTTAACCTGTTTAGATGTTTTAAAAGATTATATCATATAATTTTACATCTAACACAAGTATGAAAACATTTAGTATGATAAAACCAAATTTTATATTTATTGGCGCTTTTAACGTCACTAACTGGTAAAAATATAGTTGTAAACCTTGTAAAGTTTATTTTACATTTTTGTGGATATTAAGTTAAACCAACCTCATATGTTTAAAATAATATAATTTAGGTCAAATCTTACATAAATGGTACAAATTTGTCCATGTTTTTATAAAAATTATAGAAAAATCACTGTAAGTCGAAATTTGGATCTGTAAACTCTCAGAGCTTAGAAAATGAGTCTACTTTGACCATAATTTTTTCCCTGGCCTTAAGTGGTTCCTAACCATAGTGAAAATGTTCATTTTTACAGACTGGTCCGAAAATGTTCTGAAATGATAGATATTTTTGTAAAAATCACCATAAATTGTAGAAAAACCGTATGAATGCGGGCGAGTAGTCCTTAAAATGGTATAGACCTGAACTATTTGCATATTGTATATTTTTGAAATCTATGAAGTTTAAGAAGGGTAAAACAGTCCGTGAACAGACCACAACTTTTCTGTAAAAAGCTGATATTTAAGCTTAGATATGTTTTAGTGACATAACTTGTATTTTTAGTTTGCAAAGCCTTTAGATCATCCAAAAATGATTTGTTTACTTGTATTCCCCCCTAAAACTTGGAAAAACTCGAATATGAAGGGGAATGAACTCACCTTATGTGCGTTTTCTTGATGAATGGCAAGTTGTAGAAGGAAAGTTTCAAGTCAACAACACTTGAATAACACTTTGAAGATTTGAAGATCCTATGAATAGTAACACATGATAATGTGTGTAAATGGATTGAAACTAGCATATATGTGTGTAGAATCATTAGGAGATGAAAGAAGTAGGTACCAAAAATTCAAGAACTAACTTGGAAGAAATTTGCTAGAGTAAATGAGAGCTTTTCTTGGAGTAGATGATGAAAATAATGTAGATGTTGGAAGGAAAATGACCTTTTGGCTGTGAGTTTAAGAGAGAGGGGAAAGAGGGTGGATGGGGGTGGGTAGGGTGAGTTATGAGGGGTATTATATGGTGTTGCAAAAAGTGGAGACCAACTTGTCTAGTTTTTGGGTTAGTGTAATGACATAAAGGTCGTTTGTTTAGGATGGGGAACATCATATTAACTAGTAACTTTTATTAAAAAAAAGTCAAACCTTTATAAACTCTTCGCATTTTTATAAAAAGGATGTGTTTTTGATAAAAAAAAAAAAAGTATGATATAAAGGGTGCATAAGATATTAAAATTGAATTATAAAAATTCAATTTGTTATAACAAACATTATTATTAAAATAATCATACGTTATATGAAAGTTATGTCGAATTTCCAAGTTCGTTCCGCTAAAAATTGAGTGTTTAGCCGGGTATAAACTTTGTCGCATTTGGTGATGAATTCACTAAAAATTTCGTGTTTGTAGCCTTTGGTATGAATTTTGCGCCTTAGTGTAAGGTTTATGAACTCCTCTAAATTGAGCTATGAATATTATTTATACTAAAATAATATTAAATTGAATTACCGAATTTTTATGATACTAACCTTATTTTGGGGTTATATTCGATAATTTGAAACCAAAGAGGTACTTTGTATTGTAACTTGTCAATGGTACATTAGAAACATTAGAAAATATCACATTTCTCCAAAAATTCTAATATGATTTGAGTTGACCTGGTTGACTTTTATTGACCAAAAATTGACGATTGTCACATATAATCATTGAAAGTAAGAAATATATGTATGTTATAGACAAAAACCATGTACATATGATTGAATCAAATATGGTAATCGAAGAAAAACATTGTGATCCTGGGATATTCAATTTATGGCATGATAGGTTGCGCAACCCTGGATTAACAATGATGCGAAGGATAATGGAGAATACGTATGGGTATCCATTGATTGATTGTTTGAGATGCCTTAGAACCTAGGTATTGGCTGTTAGATTGATTATTTGACTGTTGATTGCTTTGTGCTGTTTGAAACTTATATTGATATTAGTTAACTATTATACGAGTATGTAACATCCCAAAAAACATAACTAAAAATTTCATTTTTAAGTCAACCAGAATTCATCAAATATTCATATCAAAACATCAAAAGCATGCCAATGTGAAAATACTTATTAGAGTATAATACCAAAATCATAAAAATGCTAAACACGGATGGACGAGCTGCGATTAGGCCGAACCCTTCCTCTTCGAATTGGAAGTACCTGAAACATAAACTTAAATTGTAAGCACAAAGATTAGTGAGTTTCCCAAATACCACACACCATACATCATACATACATATCATACTATAGCATATATGAGTCTATTTCTCCCTTGAGTCCCTTCCGACTCTCTATGTCCCTTCCAACTCCGTCGATGTCTTTCAATTGATACATGTCTATTTCACCCCTGCAACTAAGCATACAATTATACTAGCAAGATTCATGGAGACAAAAAAACATACAAGTGTAACACCCGATTCCTGGTATATATTTAATTCAAGAAAACTTCATGCTTTACTCTGGGACTCGACGAGTTGGAGGCCCCACTCGTCGAGTATACTCGTCTTTCATCGGGGGTTTAAGTGACCGACTCGACGAGTAGGAGTTGTCCGAGCGAAACCCTAAATTTGAGGTTTTGCACCATATTTAAACAACTTATCTACTCCCATATCAGCCTCCATCGTTCCTCAAACTTCCAGAAGACCTTAAACTGAAACCCTAGCCTTGTTTGAGTGCTCTTAAGCCATTTTTGTGCATTTTTTGGTGGTTGTGAAGCTTGAGAAGAATAAAGGAGCTTGGGAGTTCCAGTTGAAGCTAGAAGATCCAAAGATTGTGTTCCATCTCCAGCTTATTTAAGGTAAAAAACTTCAATCTTGACTTTCCATGTGCTTAATAAACTTTAGGGCTCGGATTTTGGTATCTTTAAGGCATTTCTAAGCCATTTTCAGGTTGTGAGGTGTAATGTGGAGATATTGCTTCAAATCTTGGATGTTGGAAGGCTCTCATAGCATAAAGGTGCCAACTCTATGGCCATGAGAGCCCAATGCATCTTGTAGGTCTCATTTTTGGTCCTTTTGAGCTTAAAGACCCATGCATGGATGTAAAGTTTGTGACTTTACATGTTATATCGACCCTAAAAGGTCAGATCTACCCTTTAGATGAGATGAGCTCAACAAAAATCGAGTTTATGGACACAGACTTAGTGGATTCGGCGAGTTGTTCTTGAGACTCGGCGAGTCAGGTAATGGTTCCCCGACCTTTGTTGTTTTGAGGAGTCTGGTTGAGTCTAGAAGGTGACTCAACAAAGATGGACATGATTATAGACCTGGAAATCATGGGACTTGACGAGTGTATGAGTAAACTCAGCGAGTCCAAGGCAATCTCCCAACCCATGAAGATGGAATCGACAAGCTGTTCATACAACTCGATGAGTCATAGACTGAACACATTCTTATGAGGGAGATGAACTCGACGAGTCGGTTGAAGATGGTCCCGATATTATGGTTGAAGGAGGACCCTTCAAGTTGTTGCTAGACTCGAAGAGTGGTTTCGGGGGTTAAATCATTTTAGAGGAATAGGGACTTGACGAGTTGGTAGACCAACTCGACGAGTCAAGTCAACTGGAGGTTGAATTTCACCTAGATTTGAGTTGACCCTTGTAGGGGTTATGAGTATGAATTGATGACTTGGAAGAGTTGTCTTGTAGGGATTGAGGAGTCGAGGAAAGTCGATTTTCACGCCTGGGACAGTACAGACACTACGCGACATTGAGGTGAGTTACCTTCCAGTAGAAGTGGGTCTAAGGCACCAAGGCCGACCCACTAGTAGTTGATTACAGTTTAGATGGCTTGTCTTTGTGATAATTTTCTGGTTTGCTATTACTTGATATGTTATATGTGCCAAAATGCTATGTTTTATGTGATAGTGGTAGTAGGAGGGGAATAGTCCCCCAATCGGTTATTAAGACCGAAGGGTAGGTCGAACACCCCAGATATGTCTGACAGCATGTTTATGATAGGTTATTATGTGATAGTAGTAGGGGTGAAATAGTCCTCGTCACCAGGTGAGATGGACTGGAGGGTAAGCAGGCACCCCAGAATGGCCTGACATAGGTAGTCAGCACCCTAAAATGGCTTGACACGGGTAGTCAGCACCCCAGAATGGCTTGACATGGGTAGGTCGGGCACCCCATAATTGCCCAACAACACATATGATTGTATGGTATATGGTATGATAGGGGAACTCACTAAGCTTTGTGCTTACAGTTTCAGTTTTTGTTTCAGGTGCCTCTTCGTCCAAGGGGAAGGAGTCAGCGGTGTAGCAGCGCATCACACACACACACATGATTTCCGCATTGAGTTTTTTGGGGATTGTACTTTGATTTTTATTACTATTGATGATATGGTTTTGAGACACGGTGTTATGGTTTATAAATTGATATGACATTGGAAATGTTTTAGGTAAACTATTTTATAAGTTACTTAATTAAAAATGAAATTTTTGGCCTTGAAAATTGGGACGTTACAAGTTGGTATCAGAGCCTTGGTTTGAGGGATTCGAACACACCTTCGGGGGTGTCTGGACTCAAATTGAGGGCTTGAAGGATTTTAACAAGAAAATAGTTTTATAAGATCTGAGTTAAAGAATTTTGAGAAAGAACGAGGTGTGTGATGCGTGCGACCGACCGGGCTCAAGTAAGTTTTCCCCAAAATACCCATATTTGATACGTTATGTTATATGATATGATTATGAGAACTGCATGCTAGATTAGGGCTAAGGATCATGGAAGATGCCTTGTATGCTTGTTATATGATTCTGAGAATTGCATGCTAGAATAGAAGTAAGGATCTAGGAAGATGCCTTATTGTTGGATTAGTGTCTAAGTCCATAACTATTTTGGTATGTACTTGACCCGATGGTGCATGGTCCTTTTGGGTTGCCTTCACCAAAGCAACTTGATTGGAGAAATGAATAAAGAGAGAGAGGATAATATGATTTATTAATATGTTATAAGAATAATATATTAAAGGAGAAATCATATTTGTTTAATTAATATTGGTCAATAATTAATTAAGAATTAGTTTTGTGAACAAATGTAATTAATTAAACTAGAGGGGCTGATTTGTAATTATGTGATAGTTACAAAATAAGGTAAGGATTATCTTATTTATATGGTGGATGAATTTAAGGTTGGAAAGCCTTAGAATTCGAGTATGATAAGGATTCAAGGATTATCTTATTGGTTGCTTAATGGATAATCAACTAGATAAGGATAATGACTGAAACCCTATCTCTACACCTATATAAACACCCCTAGGGTCATGAATTCGTGGATCCCTTCCCAAGAGGTCCTAGATACGAATTCTAACCTCTCACCTCTCTCTTTATACCTTCTCCATTTGCTTATGGTGTTTGTGAGCCATTAGAGGAGTGACACTTGTGACTCTAAGCATTCCAAAGTCAATACAAGGAGTTTTGGGATTGTTATTGCTACATAACAATCAAGCATGTACAATAGAGAAACCTAGATCCAAGCATTAGGGTTTGTATGAGCACATAGGATGTCTTATGACCAAAACCCATCAGTGGTATCAGAGCCTAGCTTGGTTTCAATTGTATTGATGCATTGTATAACTGGAAAATCGTTTTTTGGGCTTTATGGCTGAGGAACTCGGCGAGTACCACAGTGTACTCGGCGAGTACCACAGTGTACTCGGCAAGTAGACCTCAACTCGGCGAGTACAGTGTGGTACTTGGCGAGTTCGAGCGTCAGATAATGCTTATCTCGGGATTTCTTGCTGTTTTTGCATTTAGATAGTTACCTTATCATGTTAGATCAATATAAATCCGATTTTATGATATATATGACTATATTCTTGATCTAATTAAAGATAATTATCAATTAACAAGATAATTGTTTCCTTATAAGATAATTGATTAATTATTTTGAGTAAATTGATAAATTGTTTTGCAAGAAATCATTAAACAAATCAAATATGGATAATTATGTAACTAAATGTTAGTTTAGATTATTTGTTATTTGATCCTTGTTGTTATGAAAGGTTTCATATTTTCCCCTTTAGGTTTTATAGTTTAAATTTGAACCTAAAAGTTTTGGAGTTTTAAAATTTAAATAGTTAAAACCCTAATGTTTTGAAAAAGGTTTCAAAACTTGCCCTCAAGTTTTGGAATTTAAAAGTTGATTAAAGGTTTAATTAGAAATGTTAAATTCTAAAACCCTAGTAATGTTTTGAAAAGTTCAAATCACACCCTTATGGTTTTATTAATTAATTAAGGAGTATAGTTAAAAGAGGTTTAATAAATCCATAAAAGTTTAGGTTAACCTTTTAATTGGATTAAAAGTGTAATTGTTAAAGTTAACCATATATTATTTTAAAAGTATAAAATACACCCTATACTATATATAACATTAAAAGTCTAACATTATATATATATGAGTAAAAGTCAGTCTTACCGTTAGTAGGCCTCATTCACGAAGTTGGTCTATAAGGGGTGTTTAAGGAAATTGCCTATAAAATGGCGATTGAATGGTATCCACTCTTGACTAGTGGAGGGTCGTTAGCCGAACGGGTAGGATAGGACGAAACCTTCCATTATAAGTATAATGAAATACAAAGTAACTAAATGTTTTTCAAATTCCCAATCTTAGTTACTTAGGCAAAAGTGAATTGATGCAATTCCATGAAATTACACTTTGTGCCCTTGCGAAGACGTTAGTGGAGCATGTGTGGTTTACCGGCACACTAAATGGTTCTAAGCAAAGGTAGCAAAGGGTGACTCAATGTTTGTCATAGTTCGGTGGAGCGTGTGTGGTTTACCGGCACATCGAATAGGTGATTGTAACATGTGAGGGCACCATGTAGTTTGCATGGTTATTCACACCCGCTTTGTGATCCTCGGCATCTCAGTCACAAACAAGAGGGGCATATCGAGATTTAAACATGCCATTGAAATGTTCAATGAATCTCAAAGGATCTAGGAGTTTTCATAGATTTAAAACTTAAATTTCTTTTTTGTTTTTCATGGTGGAAACTAGTGAATCGTCATTCACTTACCTTCAAATGTTCTGCAATTTGGGTTACGGCATCCCTCTCTCGAGTTGTAGGATATTGTGTTGGGACCTAGCCTTGGAATTTCATTTGGGTGATTTACCAAGGACTCAATCAATCAACTAACTTGAATTCGTTTTTCTCCCGATGTCAAAGTTCGACAACTATGGTCTTCTCAAATCCCGTGGAACAAGCATTCCACATGAAGATGATATTCCACGATTCGATCGAGGAACAAGAAATCATGCTTCACTTCCTCCTCCTCCTCCAATTATTCTCCCTAACCCACAAGATTGTAAAATTGAAAGGTTCAATATCACTCAAGCCCTTTTGGCAAGTAAACATAAAGAGGGCAAGTCGGTGTGTGCACACGTCTTAGGGATGAAGTCACACATTGATAGGTTTTTTTTTTTTTTTTGGAAAGGGATCTTCCCTAACGAGGGTTTCCGGGCCAGCTTTCGCGCACCGACTAATCCCCCGCTGCAAACATAAAGCTTTGCTTCATGCCCTGGAGTCACTGCAGGCGAACCTCCATGGCCACAAGGGCTGAGTGGTGCCAGGATTTGAACATGGGTCAATAGGTTATCCACCATATCTTCCACATGCCTTACCAAATCACCACAACCCAAGTGGTTATTATTAATCCACACACATTGATAGGTTAAGAATGATGGGATCCGTTTTCGGTGAAGAGATGGCTTTTGATTGGTTTCTTCAGTCACTTCTTAACTCATATAGTGAGTTCGTAAGAAAGTACTATATGATGAACCGCGACGTGACCCTTATAGATCTCACCTACATGCTTATTGCTGCTGAATCAACAATGGTTTGGCGCAATAGAAAAGCAAAGTTGATTGGTGAATCTGCCTTCAAGACCTCTATGGATATAGACAATGGCAATGAAAGACATGCAATGATCGAAAAGTTTGATCATAAGAGAAAGGCGATGTCTAAAGTTGTTCCATGTGTTGTTCCAAAGGAGTCAATTTGCTTTTATTGCCAAGAGAAGGGGCATTGGAGACGAAGTTGCCCTATTTACCTAAGAGATCTAAGAGATGGGAGAGTCAAAAGTATGACTACGCTGTAGGTAAGAATCCACTATCTAACTCCATTAAGTTCCTATTCATTGATTCTTAATACATGATGTGATAAGATTGCATTTGAATGTTTTGAAGGATCGGTGAAAAGAAAGGAAGCTTGATAAGAGAGCAAGATGAATCTAATCACAAGAGATGGATCTCGATCTCATGGACTTGAAGATTGGATTTTGAGCTTAGATAGTTATGATAGAGTTGTTAGAAATTTTCTTTTTACATAGTTTTCAATAGATTTTGCATTGTAAGGACAAATGTTTTTCCGCTGCTTTTATAAATAAAATAAATTTTGTTTGACTTATTTATTTATTTATTTATTTATTTACTTCCTTGCAATGAAATCGTTTTGAAAAATTGATGTTTGCATATTTCTACAACGAATGGATATGATTCTTAGTTATGGAAATGTCGAGAATTTACCAAATAGGGAGAGTTTCTCATCGCCCAAAGTTTCAAATTGGACCGAAACTTGGAATCATGCAACTTGGTTGCACGATGAATGAGAAATTTCATATTTTGGAAATTAGACTAATTCGTTGACAAAGTGTCAAGTGAAGGATTAGGAGATCGAGTACACAAAGTTGTGTGTTGATCAAGTTCACCATAAGAGTAACAAATATATTCGTCATGATTTACTAAAGGCTTAGTAAATATGATTACACTTACAAGATTAAGTGTAATTTTGAATTGATTAAAGAGTTTAGATCAATAGCAAAACGAATAAGAAGAATCAAGTAGGCAGAAAGATAAGAGTTTCTCCATTCTAAGAAGAAGGGAGAGTAGCTTTTATGCTTTATGATAGGTCTTAATGATTTAGAACCATATCTCAATTGATCCTCTAAGTGAGTCTTGGTACAATTGTATGTCCAAGAAGAGGAATCAAAGATTGAAGAAATGGTCAAATCAAGAAGTCAATCATACTTCGTTCCAAAACAAGTCTTAAAGTCAAGATTGTGACATTGAGTGAATAGTATTAAAAAGGTTTATAACATTCATCAATTGTGGAAAGTTGTGATGTCTTGGATAAGACAAAGACCAACTAAGCCCATTTTATGAAGTGTTTTGATAAAAGCTACACTAACTCTTAAATATTTGGTTGTCAACAAATGTTTATTGACAAGAGAATCTTATATGTCAAGGAGTCAGTGAGAGTCTTAATGGTCTTGAAAGGTTTCAAGAACAAATCAAATAAACCTTATTGATTATCACTAGCACACGAGTTGAGGTTTACAACCTATCGTGAAGACATTATTTTGTTTCTGTGCCAATCCAATCGAGTTAATTATGCATGTGAGTCCTATGAGTTCTCATTTGAATGCATAAAAGGCAAGGACCTTGATCAATGGAAAGTACATTGATAGGAAAAGGTGAGCTGCTTAACTACTTGGAAGACGTGGTGGGCAGCTGTGCTACCATAAGGCAAGAAATCAAGATTAAGGAAGTTCGATCAATATGAGTTTGAATTTGTCGTAAACTTTGGTTTTAACAAATTCACATGGATAGGAACACATACACCGTTTAAATCTAAGTGTCATAAGATTTCCTCCTTCATGAAAATGATTGTGAGAAAAATGCTTTCACTAAGAAAGATTTTAAAAGATAGTGATTGTAAAATTGCATTCTCGAATTCGATCATGGTTACGGCATCCCTTTCCATAATTTGAATTGTGAGGTTTAGCAATTAGTCTTAATTGTTAAGACACACATATGAACTATCTAAGGCAAAAGTGTATAAGTTCAAGAAGCCTTGATAAAAGATTATTAAAGCACTAAGTATTAGAAACATGAACTTAAGAAATTCAATAAGTATTGTTTTTCTGAAAGTTAAGATGTTTATAAATACATGTCAAAGCTAGTGGGAGCATAAGTGTTATGTTTTATAATAATCATCATGATAGTGGGAGCATAAATGTTATGATTGTATGATTATTAAGGCACGTATTGCATAGTTGGCAATATTAATTATAGAAAACAAGAGTCATACTTTGCAAAGTTGTAAAGTTGTTTTGCTATAATTAAGGGAGAGAATATTATGCTTCATTTCAAATCTAAAGGATTAGGTTGTGGAATGTTAATAAATTTAGTCAAAGGTACATAGTGTGTTCTTAAAATTTCGATTATGATTACGGCATTCCTCTTCACAATTCGAATTTTGAGAACATAGCAAATAAAACATTGTGCATCATGTCCCATACGCTATGGGTATAGGATCGATTGCAAATGCTTTAATGTTTGACCATTCTAAAATTTTCCAAATGTCTAGTGCATTTAGAGGGAAAAGGGATTAGAATTGGTTTTGACTAAAATAATTAAACAACTATCAAAGGACAATCCAAAGTTCGACGAGGATTGGTCGCTTGTGAGTAGTTGGAAGTATAGTATTGGAAATTATGGAAATGTTTCCATATTGGATGGACAATATCGACATCATTACGAATAGATAAGATTCTATTAAGAAATGAGTTGTCATATGGAAAATATGGAAGCGTGTCCATATTAGGAAGTAAATATTGAAAATCTATGTCTAGATTAGAAACTTTTATGCAGAAGGATGTTCAAAGGAATGTACTTTGAGTGAGAGACATCATATCTAAGGAATTGTCTTGTAACAATCTGTGACAACCGTCAAATTCCGGTCAATTCAAAGTCAAATCAAGTCAACAAGTCAAACCGGTCAGCTCAACTGACCCTTGTGTACTTGGACTTACGCTCAGTATCTACTAAACAAGTCGCTACTCTAATAAGAAAACATGAATCGAAAAGTACGTACAACTAGATCTCTTTAACCTAAAAACTGTACTACGTGGCGAGCCAAACTGATAAAACAATGATGCATACTCATCGGGAATGTGTAAGATCCTTAATCAAGGCTTAACAGGGTTTACGAACCATGCATTGCGATGCCGGACACTCACATTTGTCACACATGGATCCCCTCCCAATCGTTTTCACTCTGTCTCTGACTATGTCAAATCTCTCCCTAATCTCTCCACGTATGTGAAATCTCTCCCAAATATCTCTCTGTATGAGAAATCTCTCCAAGAATGTCAAATCTCTCCCAAATCCCTCTAAGTATGTGAAATCTCTCTCAAATATCTCTCTGTATGAGAAATCTCTCTAAGAATGTCAAACCTCTCCCAAATCTCTCCACGTATGTGAAATCTCTCCCAAATATCTCTCTGTATGAGAAATCTCTCTAAGAATGTCAAACCTCTCCCAAACGTATGTGAAATCTCTCCCAAATATCTCTCTGTATGAGAAATCTCTCCAAGAATGTCAAATCTCTCCCAAATCCCTCTAAGTATGTGAAATCTCTCTCAAATATCTCTTTGTATGAGAAATCTCTCCAAGAATGTCAAATCTCTCCCAAATCCCTCTAAGTATGTGAAATCTCTCTCAAATATCTCTTTGTATGAGAAATCTCTCCAAGAATGTCAAATCTCTCCCAAATCTCTCCAAGTGTGAGAAATCTCTCCCAAATCTCTCTCAAAAGTTTCCCGTAACTTTTTGGAATCATTCGGGTCATTCCGGCCCTTAACCGGGTCAAAAACGGCTTAAAACGGGGCGAAAACGAGAAAAATAGGCTTTAGGAACCGAAACCGGAATGAGAGGCTTCTTAGGACCAGAGACCGAGCCTCTGGTGGCCAAGAGACCAGAGACCGAGCCTCTGGTGGCCAAGAGAACCGAAACCGAGAGCAAGAAGCAAGTACCCGAAACTGAAAGTAAAGCCGAACCCTCCTGATGCTGAACCGAACCGAGACCGAGCCCAAGAAGCAAGAACCGGAACCGAGAGTACTGTTCACAACCGAGCGGTCGGTCCCTCTCGGTGCCTCTCGGTCCGTCCCACTCTCTGTCCGCTATTCTGCCTCTCGGTCTGCCTCCGCCTCTCTGTTCGCTAACTCGCTCTCTGTTCCCTTTTCTCGCTCTATCTCTACTCCGCCCCTCTGTCTCTTCGCGCGCCTCTCTGTCCCTTCCCAACTCTCGGTTCCCCCTCTCTGCTTTCTTCCCTCTCGGTTTCCACCCTCCTCCTCTCGGTTCCTCTCCTTTCTCTTCTCTCCTCTCGGTTTCTGCCTCCCTCTCTCTCGGTTTAGCACCAGAAGGCCGAGTCTCGGCCAGATTTCGCATAATTGCCACTTTTAGCCCATTTTTGATATTTTTGACATTTTAAGCCCGTTTTTCATGATTTTAAAGCGGGATTTTCTCCAGAAATTATATTTTAACATTATAAACTCTAAATATTCATAATTTAAACATATTTTGATGAAAATCATTATTTAAATAATAAAAATCAAATGGATGAATTATTAAAGGTGGAGTGTTGACTTTGCCTTATCCAAAGTCACAAGCAACCACCCCACACCCACTCTTTAACTAACCACACCTCTCCACCTTACCTAGATCACATCAATGTCTTTTCCACTCAATTATCCCTCTTCCCACGTTTTTGAGGGCTGATTATTCATCCTCTCTCCTCACTTCTCTCATTTGCTCTCATTTCACAAGAAGATCAAACTCCTTCCTCTCTCACTTTCTCTCTCTAGAAATTCGAGATTCAAGGGCTGATCTTGAGTTTTTCCTCCACATTTGGTAAGCATAATCCATTCTCTTTATGATTATCTCATTTATTTCCACTCAAATCATGGATATCTTAGACAAACTCTCTCATAATTGTGTTAGATCTTCGAATCTTCAAGTGATTCTTCAAGTGTTCTTGGGTTGAACACTTTCCTTCTTCAACACTTATCTACTGAAATCACTCAAGGTGAGTTCATACCCCTACATTTTCATGTTTTCTCAAGTTTTCAGGGGGGGAATACAAGTTAAAACACTAAGAACATATCTAAATTTTTCTAACAGCCTTCATCAGAAAAGTTCAACTCCATTCACGGACTGTTTTGGGCATCTTAAACATTTTTGTTTTCAAAACTGTACAAGGTGCAAATAGTTCAAGTTTTTAGCTTTAAAATGGCTACTTGCACATCTCCATACGATTTTTCTACAATTTATGGTGATTTTTACAAAACTGCCTATCATTTCAAACAACAATCCGGACCAGTCTGTGATTATGGACTTTTTCACCCAAGTTAGAGGTCATTATAAATTGTGATAAAAATTATGAGCAAACTAGACACATTTTGTGAACTCTCAGAATTTACGGATCTAGTTTTCGACTTCGTATGATTTTTCTATGATTTTTTCAAAACAGGGCAGAATTGCTAAATTTTGCCAACAGCATGTAAATATCATAACACTTTGTATTATGTTGAGCAAAGTGTATAATCATAAGTTCTAATATTTGAATGTGTTTTCTTGCTAGTTTATCATTATGAACTGAAACTAAGACATTCATATTAAATATTGTTCATTCATTTTGGAACACGCACTATTAAACTATGAAAAGTATAGTTCGATAAATTCACAACACTAATACTTTTCCATAAAAGAGTTCATACATAGTACATACATTTTAGATAAACTATAATAGGTATAGTTTATGATACATCACTCTACGCACTCGTACAAGAAGGGTACATTCATACAAGAAATATTTATATTCACACACATTTCACGTAAACTTGTTATCCTATATTGTGAGTTTCTCTATTTTTCTCTCTCTCTCTCCCCGTACGTCCGAGTGCGGGATATAATTCCTGGTAGTTATAATCAGAATCTCCTTGAGGGAGAACGTGATACTTGTATATAGATCTATATTGGGATTGACACCCCACACCTTGCTGCTAGCTACAGTTGGACCTGCAGGTCTACGGGTGACAAATGTCATTTCATTTTTCGCGACACTGAGAACGTCGTGGCAGGTTCACATAGTCATAGTATGATTATAACGGCTCACATAGGGAACAATCCATAAGTTTACGGGATTTTATTTTTAAAACCTGAATGAGTTTTATGACGATTTAAAATCACCTTTTAGCTCTATGGGTACAAATACAAAGTACCGGGTCTCTATACAAAAAGGGGTACAAATACAAAGTATCGGGTCTCTATACAAAGTTATTATGATATTAAAACTACACTTCCTCTAAAATTGTTAGACTTCAACTATAGTCGCTGAGCGTATGTGTTGAGTCATATAAGAATTTAGTCTTGATTGGCCTAGAATTGGTGGTGCCCGCCTCATCTCCTGTTCCTCGTTGGGTTGTGGACCTAGGGCAGACCCACTATATTCAACGTTTTATCTAATTTAACCCTTATATAACTTTTATACGCTGGACGATTATAGAGGAACTCTACGGGTTACACTAGGGTTCATTAATGCATCATGTAGGAATATCTCTAATTACACTTAACTAAGAAAATATTGGATTTTCTGGAAATTAAACCCTATCGATTTTACAAGGAAAAACGGTTTCCACTTCAAACAAAACTCTTATGAACTCACCAACCTTTGTGTTGACACTCTTTAAAACTACTTGTATTCTCAGGAAATCAGTGAAACAGGAAAACTTCATCGCTTTGAGGATGGGACGCTAAACCGTCAACAATTTATTTTGTCATCATAATGTAATTGCTTTTGAAACATGTAAACATATACTTTGGTGTAACTTTTGCAATTATATTTATGGTGGTTGTTTTTACTTTGAGCACTATTATACACGTTGTTGTGATACTGTACATGAAGTCCTCCACCCCCAGACGTTTCCGCCATCCTTGGTTTGGGGGTGTGACACAATCTCCGATAGAGGACTTTGTAATATCATTGGCAATAGTCTTTGAGACTTTAGTGCAGTGACATTACAAAAGGATCGTTGCATAAAGTGTTAGAATCTAGTACATTCTATAAGTAACAAGAATTTGATATTCTTACACTTAAGAAAATGGATTTGGAGTTGTAAAATGAGAAGGATTGGAAACGTGTTCAATTTGTCTATTTCACAAAAGTAAGAACCATATAAACATTGTGTGCATGCTAGGAGCATGGGACAAGTGTTGGAATTCAAGTAAGAAGTTGATTACCCGAAACGACAAATAATGAGTAATCGATATGGTGATAAATAAAACGTGTTTTGTTTATACTCAAAGGTTTGAGGCCATATGGGATTAGTATTATTCTTGTGTTTCACTTTGCATGTTTTGACTTCCAGAATAATTGAGTTTATTAAGAATAATCGAATTATTCAAACGGGCCACAGTCGTTCATATGTTGGAAGTAGATATGAATGAAGACTGTCGTAAATTGGTGTGTGGATTGTCTAGAAGAGTATTAGACATAAGCAAATGTTTGCTGCAACGTTCATGAGTGCTTATGAATATGATTTGAGCATTGGATTAAACCCACGCTCACTTGGATCACTCCATGAATTGTATTACGAGTGATTAGTGAGACGATAACATCTTATATTCTTGAAACCGAAATGTGTGAGTTGTATCTTGCGAATCGGTTGCACATTGATAATATGTAAACGCACCAGTAACTTGGTGTTATAAAACATATTGTTGTGTGTAATTCGGTGAGTGAGTGCATGCTAGCATTGTATCAAAGTTTATCCGTTCCTTTTATCCAAAGTAGGATAAAAGCGATATCTTTGGGCCCCTCGATGGTTTAGTGATGACATACGTAAATGCTCGGCCGGGCTAGGGCTAATTTGATTTGTTCAATTAGTCAGTCGTCATAAATCGGAAATCAAGATATAGTACAAAGAGAATGATTAGAAATCATATCTCATACGATATCTAGAATGGAGGAATATATGATCCCTTATCTAAGGACACGCGTATCTAATATGATCAGAGTTGACAGCGGCTTTGGAAAGCTACGATTGCAGATCGGGATCTGAAGTCATACGCAGAATAGTTGTTAGACTTATCCAAGTGGGAGACTGTTGGATTAGTGTCTAAGTCCATAACTATTTTGGTATGTACTTGACCCGATGGTGCATGGTCCTTTTGGGTTGCCTTCACCAAAGCAACTTGATTGGAGAAATGAATAAAGAGAGAGAGGATAATATGATTTATTAATATGTTATAAGAATAATATATTAAAGGAGAAATCATATTTGTTTAATTAATATTGGTCAATAATTAATTAAGAATTAGTTTTGTGAACAAATGTAATTAATTAAACTAGAGGGGCTGATTTGTAATTATGTGATAGTTACAAAATAAGGTAAGGATTATCTTATTTATATGGTGGATGAATTTAAGGTTGGAAAGCCTTAGAATTCGAGTATGATAAGGATTCAAGGATTATCTTATTGGTTGCTTAATGGATAATCAACTAGATAAGGATAATGACTGAAACCCTATCTCTACACCTATATAAACACCCCTAGGGTCATGAATTCGTGGATCCCTTCCCAAGAGGTCCTAGATACGAATTCTAACCTCTCACCTCTCTCTTTATACCTTCTCCATTTGCTTATGGTGTTTGTGAGCCATTAGAGGAGTGACACTTGTGACTCTAAGCATTCCAAAGTCAATACAAGGAGTTTTGGGATTGTTATTGCTACATAACAATCAAGCATGTACAATAGAGAAACCTAGATCCAAGCATTAGGGTTTGTATGAGCACATAGGATGTCTTATGACCAAAACCCATCAGTGGTATCAGAGCCTAGGATATATGGTAGGGACTCCTAGTAAAGCCTAGGATGAGATTAGTTGGAAAACAGTATTGGTAAGGGGACTTGGTGGAGTTAAAGAAATCTTTGAGGAAAGTACGGATAGATGTGGAAGGTAGTAGGGGCCCTTACTGTTGGAAGCAGAGGATCCGTACTCGAGACAAGGAGGGCCAGGATGGAACCAGGAAACTTGGAGAGTGTGAGAGACCTCTCGAGAGTATGTATGATCCTGATGTTTATGTGTTTATTTTCAGTATGGCGATTATGCGACATGGAGCATGAGGTTCAGGATCGGGGTCAGGATCAGGATCAGGCTCGGGTGCGGGATCCGAGTAGGTTGATGACGGGTTACATGAGTTCATTGTGTCTGAGATCATGAGAGGTATCCTTGAGGCGATCCGGTCATTTTTAGGTCGATCAAGGAGAGGATTATTGAGCTGATGGAGGATCACCTACGGATATTCAAGAGTGATTTGCCATCTATCCAGTCGAGTATGTGCACACTGTCCTTCAAGGAATTCTGGGGGAGTGGTGCGCCAGACTTTCACGGGATGAAGGACCCCATTGCTATCAGGAGATGGATCGCAAACATCGAGTCTGCGCAGTTGATGAGCTTCTGCCCGGAGGGGTCAAAGGTCCACTTTGCGGCAGGATGTTTGAAGGATAGAGCTATGGATTGGTGTGATTTAGTCCGTGAATCACTGGGAGCCCCAGCCATCTAGGCTATGAATTGGTCAGATTTCGTGACTAGGTTCAGGGCTGAGTTCGCGCCAACTGTGGAGCTTCAGCAGCTGGCCAGGGAGTTTCTTGAAATGAGACAGACGACCGAGACAGTGGTAGAGATCACTGCCAAGTTCAGGGAGAGGGCCTTGTTGGTACCTCAATATGCAGGGGCTGAGGAGATGCGGAAGACCTGTTACCACGACATGTTGGGGGCTGATATCCGGGAGCATGTCAGCTATTCAGCCTGCCCGACCCTGGAGTCCATGATTGCCAGGGCACGGGAGAGGGAGATTGATTTGGTGTACCAAAAAAAGAGGAAAGCAGAGACTGAGCATCTTACGGGTGTTTCGGGGAAGAAACCCTAGGGATCCCACATTAGGTCGAAGGGCTAGCCGGGCAAAAGTCGCTGCAGGAAATGCGGCAGGACGCATGACGGAGCTTGTAGAGTGGGATCGTTAAGCTGCTACAAGTGCGGCAAGACGGGGCACTTTGGTAGGGATTGTACTGCCCCCTGCCCCACAGTTCAGACATCAGACCTGATTTGCTTCCATTGCAATTAGAGGGGCCATAAAAAGGCCAACTGCCCTAGCTTGTCAGCAGCATTAGCAGCAGCACCGGTGGTGGCACCGACTCCAGCGACAACACGAGTTATGGATGGGCAGAAGGTCAAGACAGAGGCTCCAGTGGTGCGGAGCCGAGCATTTCAGCTGACATCCGAGGAGGCACACGCCGCACCTGATGTGGTGACGAGTATGATTTATTCTCTCTAAACTTTTATATTATGTCGTTGTGATTTTCATATGTTATGTTATGTGCTCTGTCTAGGATTGTTCCATGTGAAAGGTATTCCAGTTCAGGTGTTGTTTGATTTAGGTGCTACCCGATCGTTTGTGTATCTTGCACTTAGCAAGAGGTTTCCTAAGTCCTTGGGCATGTTGGATTACCCTCTAGAGGTCGAGATTGCCGACGACCAGTCATTGCGAGCATCATAGGTTTTTAGGGATTGTGTTTTGAGATTGTTCGAGGAGCGCTACTTGGTAGACTTGATTCACATACCTTTGTGGAGGAACAAGGTTATTATAGGCATGTATTGGCTAAGCCCCAATGGGGTGGTGATCGATTGTGCGCAACAGTTGGTACGGATCAGGACCTTAAGTGGGGGAGAGCTGGTAATTCAGGGTGAGAGGCCATAACATGGACCATCTTTATGTTCAACAGTGAGAGCTAGGCGCTATCTCTAGTAGGGGTGCGTAGGGTATGTCGCCTATGTCTTGGATACCCGGGAGGCGTGTAAGGTGACGGTGAGTGATGTGCTAGTGGTACGAGAGTTCGTGGATGTATTTCCAGAGGAGTTGCCTGGAATACCTCCGGAGAGGCAGGTAGAGTTCAGGATTGACCTAGTCCCTGGTGCGACTCCAATAGCCAATGCACTATATCGGTTGGGTCCTCCTGAGATGCAGGAGTTGTCTACACAGCTACAGGAGCTGTTAGATAAGGGATTTATTAGACCGGACAATCCACCCTAGGGAGCCCCAATTTTATTTGTGAAGAAGAAGGACGGGTCGCATCGGATGTGTATAGATTATCGGGAGATGAATAAGGTAACAGTAGAGAACCGTTACCCACTCCCAAGGATTGATGATCACTTTGACCAGCTTCAGGGAGCCTCTTGGTTCTCCGAGATTGATTTGCGTTCGGGTTATCATCAGATAAGGGTCAGAGAGGAGGATGTGCAGAAGACTGCCTTTCGGATGCGATATGGTCACTATGAGTTCGTGGTGATGCCTTTTGGGCTCACCAATGCTCCTTCCGCGTTCATGGATCTCATGAACCGCGTGTGTAGGTCGATGTTGGATAGGGCTATGATTTTTTTCATTGACGACATCTTGGTTTATTCCAAGATGCAGGAGCACCATGAGGAGCACTTGCGGAAGGTTTTGGATACTTTGAGGAGGGAGAGCTTGTATTCTAAGTTCTCTAAGTACGAGTTCTGGTTGTGCGAGGTGCAGTTTCTTGGGCACATTGTCAACTAGAACAGGATTTTAGTTGACCCGGACAAGGTGGATGCCGTGATGAGGTGGCAGGTTCGGAGGTCTCCATCTGAGTTTCGGAGCTTTCTGGGACTAGCAGGCTATTATCGGATATTCATTCAGGACTTCTCCAAGATAGTCGTGCCCCTGACTCGGCTGACGAGGAAAGCCGTGGTCTTTCGTTGGGGTCCTGAGCAGCAGGCCACATTTGAGACGTTGAGACAGAGATTGTGCGAGATGCCAATCTTAGCCTTGTCGGAGGGCATGGAGGATTTTGTAGTATTTTGTGTTGCATCCATCTCGGTTTTGGGTGCTGTATTGATGCAGAGAGGGCATGTTATCGCTTATGCTTCGAGGCAGTTGAAGCCTCACGAGGAGAACTTTCGGACGCATGATTTTGTTGGATTAGTGTCTAAGCCTGTAACAATAATTGGCAAGTACTTGACCCGATTGTGCATGGTCCTTTTGGGTTGCCTTCACCAAAGCAACTTGATTGGAGAAATAATAGAGAGAGAGAGAGGTTATTATGATTTATTAATATGTTATAAGAATAATATATTAAAGGAGAAATCATATTTGTTTAATTAATATTGGTCAATAATTAATTAAGAATTAATTTTGTGATCAAATGTAATTAATTAAACTAGAGGGGCTGAATTGTAATTATGTGATAGTTACAAAATAGGGTAAGGATTATCCTAAGGATAGGTTGGACGAATTTAAGGTGATAAGGCCTTAGAATTCTTCCATGATAAGGATTCAAGGCTTATCTTATGGTTTGCTTGGTGGGCAAGCAAC
This sequence comes from Lactuca saligna, assembly GCF_052625555.1. Lineage (NCBI taxonomy): Eukaryota > Viridiplantae > Streptophyta > Magnoliopsida > Asterales > Asteraceae > Lactuca > Lactuca saligna. The sequence goes on along the minus strand of NC_136420.1, from coordinate 42,743,331 downwards.
TAGATAAGGATAAGGCCCGAAACCCTATCTCTACACCTATATAAACACCCCTTTGGCTCATGAATTCGTCCATACCTTCCCAAGGATTCTTAGGGACGGATTTTATACCTCTCCTTCTTTCTCTATAGCCTCTCCAATTGCTCTTGGTGTTTGTGAGCCATTAGAGGTACTACACTTGTGGTGGTTGCTTTCAAGACTTAGGGTTTGAAGATTCAAGTTGTTATTACAATATAACAACAAGAGGTATGTAATCTAACCTTCTTGGTTAATTTCGAAAATAACAATCATCTTTAGGGTTTTATTATGTGTTCATAATTTTGTGTATCTAATAGTGAAAACATAGATCCAATGCTAGGGTTGCATGTACACATAGGATTGTTTGTATAAAACCCATCAGTGGTATCAGAATCATTGTTTATTTTGTTTTCAATTAGTTTATTCAATTGTATGAACTTGACGTATTAGGGTTTATTGCCAATAAACCCTAGGAGGCTATAATTTTCAGGATTAGGGATTACAAACCCTAATTTGCAAGAGTTTGAATAAGATCTTCAAATCCTTTCCTTAAACCCTTAAATTTCGAAATCCAGGGTTTGTTTTAATCCCTTGATTTTCGAAATTAGCCTCCTCCCCAAGATAAGATCCTAAATTTTAGGGATTTGGATTATCCCATATCTTGTAATTATCTTCTAATTGTTATATAGGGTAATTATAGATTTTGCATTATCCTAACCATAATTTCGAAATCTAGAGAGATAATTAAGGGATTAGGATATCTTAAATGTATAAATGGTAATTATCCTCATGATTTAGATAATCCCTTATGATTTAATAATTAAATCAATAGTCTAATTCAAGATAAATATTAAATCAAGAGTTTTAATATTTAAAATTTTAATTTACATGTCATAAATTCGAATTTTTTTTAAGAGAAATTAAAACTAAATTGTTTTGAAAAGTTTAAAAACTTGCCCTCAAGTTTTGGAATTTAAATTTTGATTAAAAGTTTAATTTTGATGCATATTTAAATTCTAAACCCTAATGTTTTGAAATGTTTCAAAACTTGCCCTCAAGTTTTGGAATTTAAAAGTTGATTAAAAGTTTAATTTATGAATGTTAAATTCTAAAACCCTAGTATTGTTTTGAAAAATTCAAATCACACCCTTATGGTTTTATTAATTAGTTAAGGTGTATAATTAAAAGAAGTTTAATAAATCCATAAAAGTTTTGGTTTACAATTAAAAGTATAATTGTTATATTTGACCACCTAGTATCTTTAAAGTGTAAAACACACCCTATACTATATATAACATTAAAAGTCTAACATTATATATATGTATAATTAAAGTCGGTCTTACCGTTAGTAGGCCTCATTCACGAAGCTGGTCTATAAGGGGTGTTTAAGGAAATTGCCTATAAAATAGCGATTGAATGGGTATCCACTCTTACACACCGCACTCTTGACTAGTGGAGGGTCGTTAGCCGAACGGGTAGGATAGAAAAAAAAAACCTTCCATTATAAGTATAATGAAGTGCAAAAGTAACTAAATGTTTTACAAATTCCCAATCTTAGTTACTTAGGCAAAAGTGAATTGATGTAATTCCATGAAATTACACTTTGTACCCTTGCGAAGACGTTAGTGGAGCGTGTGTGGTTTACCGGCACACTAAATGGTTCTAAGCGAAGGTAGCAAATGGTGACTCAATGTTTGTCATAGTTCGGTGGAGCGTGTGTGGTTTACCGGCACATCGAATAGATGACTGTAACATGTGGGGGGCACCATGTAAGTTTGCATGGTTATTCACACCCGCTTTGTGATCCTCGACATCCCAGTCACAAACTAGAGGGGCATATCGAGATTTAAACATGTCATTGAAATGTTCAATGAATCTCAAAGAATCTAGGGTTTTTCAAAATTTAAAACTTAAATTTCTTTTTCGTTTTTCATGGTGGAAAATTAGTGAATCGTCATTCACTTACCTTCAAATATTTTGCAACTAGATTACGGCATCCCTTTTCTAGTTTGTGGCGTATGGTGTTGGGTCCTAGCCTTAATATCTCATTTGGGTGATTTATTAAGGACTCAATCAATCAACTAACTTGAATTTGTTTTCTCCCGTTTTGTAGATGTCAAAGTACGACAACTATGGTCTTCCCAAATTCCATGGAACAAGCTTTCCACATGAATATGATATTCCACGATTCAATCGAGGAACAAGAAATCATGCTTCACTTCCTCCACCTCCTCCAATTATTCTCCCCAACCCACAAGATCGAAGAATTGAAAGGTTCAATGTCACTAAACCCCTATTGGAAATGAAACATGAAGATGGTAAACCCGTGTGTGCTCACATTCTAGTAATGAAATCACACATCGATAGGTTGATAATGTTAGGTGCGTCATTCCCGGATAAGTTAGCTGTGAACTGGGTTTTGCAGTCACTTCCTGAATCATATAATGAGTTCAAAAGAAAGTATTATATGATGGATCATGACGCGAAAACCTCATTGACCTAACTTACATGCTCATTGCTGTTGAATCAGAAATGATTTGGCAAAGCAATGGAGCATATTTGTAGGGAAATTTAACCAACCATGCTTCCGTGGACGCTCTAGGAGAGGCCACATGTTTCTGCTCCCAAGGGAAAGGGAAATGGATATGAAGCTGCCCAAAGGAACCAAAGAGTCTAAGAGATGGAAGAGTCGAGAAGTGTGGCTCTGCTTCAGGTACAAAATCCACTATCTAACTCCATTAAATTCCCATTCTTTATACATAATGTGATAAGATTACATTTGCATGTTTTGCAGGATCAAAGAAAAGAAGGGAAAGTTGATGGAATAGCAAGATGAGTCTGATCACGAAGAAATGGATTACGATCTCATGGATTCGAAGATCAGATTTTGAGCTTAGGAAGTTATGATAGATTTGTTAGGAGTATTTGACTACATAGTTTTTCATTTGAATTTTGCGTTGTAAGGACATGTTTCCCGCTGCTTTGATGAATAAAATAAATTTTGGATTTTATCTTATTTGATTATCCTTGCAATGGCATATATGAAAATTGATGTTTATGTACTTTTACTATTAGCAATATGGATTTGATTCTTAATTAGATTACTTGTGGAAGGTTCAAAATTTTACTAAATAGGGAGAGTTTTTCATCGCCCAAGTTTCAAGTGGATAGAAACTTGTAATAGTGCAACAAGTATTACATGATGAATGAAAAACTATCAAATTTGGGAAATTTAGACTAGTCTTTGACAAAGTGTCAAGTGAAGGACTATGAGATCAAGTACACAAATTTGTGTGTTGATCAATTCCACCACAAGAGTGACAAGATATTTGTCATGATTTACTAAAGTTTAGTAAATATGGTTATAATAAGATTGAGTATAATTCTGAATTGATTAAAAGAGTTTCAATCAATAGCAGAACGAATAAGAAGAATCAAGTAGGCAGAAAGATAAAAGTTTCTCCGTTCTAAGAAGAAGGGAGAGTACCTTTTATTGTGATAGGACTTAATGATTAAGAACCATATCTCAATTGATCCTCTAACTGAGTCTTAGTACAATTGTATGTCTAAGAAGAGGAATCAAGAATTGAAGAAATGGTTAAATCAAGAAGTCAATCATACTTCATTCCAAAACAAGTCTTAGAGTTAAGATTATGACATTGAGTAATAAGAAGGTTTATAACATTCATCAAATGAGGAAAGTTGTGATGTCTTGGATAAGACAAAGACCAACTAGGACCTATTTATGAAGTGTTTTGATAAAAACTACACTAACTCTTGAACATTTGTTTGTTAAGAAATGTTTATTGACAAGAGAATCTTATATGTCAAGGAGTCAGTGGGAGTCTTAATTGTATTGAAAGGTTTCAAGAACAAATCAAAATAAACCTTATCTAACATCACTAGCACACGATTTGAGGTTTACAACCTATCGTGCTGACATTATCTTGTTTATATGCCATTCCAATAGAGTTAATTATGCATGTGAGCCCTACGAGTTCTCATTTGAATACATAAAAGGCAAGGACCTTTATCAATGAATGGTACATTGATGAGATAGGGTGAGTTGCTTAACTACTTGGAAGACATGGTGGGCAGTTGTGCTACCATAAGGCAAGAAATCAAGATTAAGAAAGTTCGATCCATATGAGTTTGAATTTGTCGTAAACCTTGGTTTTAACAAATTCACATGGATAGGAACACATACACCATTAAAATCTAAGTGTCATAAGATTTTTTCCTTCATGAAAATGACTATGAGAAAATGCTTTCACTAAGAGAGATTTTAAGAAGATAGCAATTGTAAAATTTCATTCTCAAATTTGATTATGGTTACGGTATCCCTCTCCATGATTCGAATTGTGAGATTTAGCAGTTAGTCTTAATTGTTTAAGACACACATATGAGCTGTCTTGGATAAAGGTGTATGAGATTAAGAAGCTTAGATAAAAGATTATCAAAGCATTAGGTATTAGAAACATGAACTTAAGAAATTCAATAAATATTGTTTTTCTGAAAGTTAAGCTGTATCTAAATAGATGTCAAAGCTAGTGGGAGCATAAGTGTTATGTTTATAATAATCATCATGATAGTGGGAGCATAAATGTTATGATTGTATGATTATTAAGGCAAGTATTGCAAGTTAGCAATATTAATTATAGAAAACAAGAGTCATACTTTGCAAAGTTGTAAGAATTGAATACTTGTTTTGCTATAATTAAGGGAGAGAATATTGTACTTCGTTTCAAGATCTAAAGCTTAGATTGAGAAATTTTAATAAATTTAGTCAAAAGATACATAGTGTATTCTTAAAATTTTGATTATGATTACGGTATCCCTCTTCATACTTCGAATTGTAAGAACGTGACACATAAAATGTTATGGCAGAAGATTGATAGAGTATCGTATCTTCATGTAAGACATTATGCATCGTGTCCCATACGCTTCGGGTATAAGATCGATTACAAATGCAATAATATTTGACCATTCTAAATTCTTCAAAATATCTAGCACATTAAGAGGGAAAAAGGACAAGAATCGGTTTTGACTAAGATAATTAAACAACTATCAAAGGACGATCCAAAACTCGCTGAGGATTGGTCGCTTGTGAGTAGTTGGAAGTATGGAATTGAATGGACCATATCGACATCATTATGAATAGATAAGATTCTATTAAGAATGAGTTTTCATATAGTAAATATGGAAATGTTTCCATAAATAGGAGTTGGAAATTAAGAATTTATGTCTAAATTAGAAAATTTTATGCAAAAGGATGTTCAAAGAATGTACTTTGAGTAAGAGACATCACATCTATAGAATAGTTTTGTAACTATTTTGATAGAGTACCTTGTGATTTGATGGCCGCGTCTTTGTGATTTTGTGCCGTAACTTCACAAGAGGATCATTGCATAAAATATTAGAATTTGACATATTCTATAAGTGACAAGAATTTGATATTCTTGTGCTTATGATAAAGAATTGGGATTTGTGAAATGAGAATGATTGAAAATGTATTTGCTTGATCTATTTCACGAAGTGATAAACCATAGAAAACCAAAGTGTGTATGCTTGGAGCATGGGACAATTGTGGTTATAATTCGAGTTATAAAGTTGATTATCTGAAACGTTAAACAAGGGATAATGAGTAATCAATATGGTGATTAAATAAAGGTGTTTTATTTATACTCAAGGGTTTGGGACCATACAAGATTAGTATTACCTTTGTGTTTCACTTTGCATGTTTTGACTTCCAGAATAATTGAGTTTATTAAGAATAATCGAATTATTCAAACGGACCACAATTAATCATACATTGGAAGTAGGTATGAATGAAGACTGTCATGAATTGGTTGTAGATTGTCTAAAGCGTATTAGACATAGCAAAGGTTTGCTACAACGCTCATGAGTGCTTATGAATATGATTTTGAGCATTGGATTAAACCCACGTTCACTTGGATCGCTTCATGGATTTTATCACGAGCGATTGGTGAGACGATAATATCTTGTATTCTTGAAACCGAGATGTGTGAGTTGTATCTTGCGAATCGGTTGCACATTGATAATATGTAAACGCACCAGTAACTCGGTGTTATAAAACTTATTGTTGTGTGTGATTTGGTGAGTGAGTGCAAGCAAACATTGAGTCAAAGTTTATCCATTCCTTTTACCCAGAGTGGGATAAAAGCGATATGTGTGGGCCCCTCGATGATTTAGTGATGAAAAACGTAAATGCTCGGCCGGACTAGGGCTAATTTGATTTGTTCAATTGGTCAGTCGTCGTAAATTGGAAATCGAGAAATAGCACATAGACTGAGAGAATGATTTTAATCTATGTCTCGTGTCTATACGATATCTAGAATGGAGGAATATAGGATCCTTTATCTGAAGTACAGGTTACTGATAAGATCAGAGTTTGACAGCGTCTTTGAGAGCTACGATTGCAAATCGAGGTGTACTTACATTTATAGTTACTAGACTTATCCAAGTGGGAGACTGTTGGATTAGTGTCTAAGCCTGTAACAATAATTGGTAAGTACTTGACCCGATTGTGCATGGTCCATTTGGGTTGCCTTCACCAAAGCAACTTGACTGGAGAAATAATAGAGAGAGAGAGAGAGGTTATTATGATTTATTAATATGTTATAAGAATAATATATTAAAGGGGAAATCATATTTGTTTAATTAATATTGGTCAATAATTAATTAAGAATTAATTTTGTGATCAAATGTAATTAATTAAACTAGAGGGGCTGAATTGTAATTATGTGATAGTTACAAAATAGGGTAAGGATTATCCTAAGGATAGGTTGGATGAATTTAAGGTGATAAGGCCTTAGAATTCGTCCATTATAAGGATTTAAGGCTTATCTTATGGTTTGCTTGGTGGGCAAGCAACTAGATAAGGATAAGGACTGAAACCCTATCTCTACACCTGTATAAACACCCCTTTGGCTCATGAATTCGTCCATACCTTCCCAAGGATTCTTAGGGATGGATTTTATACCTACCCTTCTTTCTCTATAGCCTCTCCAATTGCTCTTGGTGTTTGTGATCTATTAGAGGCACTACACTTGTGGTGCTTGCTTTCAAGACTTAGGGTTTGAAGATTCAAGTTGTTATTACAATATAACAACAAGAGGTATGTAATCTAACCTTCTTGGTTAATTTCGAAAATAGCAATCATCTTTAGGGTTTTATTATGTGTTCATAATGTTGTGTATCTAATAGTGAAAACATAGATCCAATGCTAGGGTTACATGTACACATAGGATTGTTTGTATAAAACCCATCAGATTTGGAGCTGGGGGCTGTTGTTTCCACCCTCAAGATTTGGCGTCATTACCTATATGGGTTCGTTGTACCATTTACACAGACCACAAGAGCCTGAGGTATCTCATGGATCAGCCAAATCTTAATATGAGGCAACGTCGATGGCTTAATGTGGTAAAGGATTATGATTGTGAGATCCTCTACCACCCGGGGAAGGCCAATGTCATGCCCGACGTGCTTAGCCGCAAAGCAGCACCGATCAGGGATATCTGTATGAGGATGACAGTTGTGACTCTGCTGTTGGAGCGGATTCGGGAGGCTCAACAGGAGGTCATGAAAGAGGAACATCGTAGGAGCGAGCGTATTGTGGGTCAGGTTTCCTCCTTCGACTATGACAGTCGTGGGTTGTTGACTCTTCACCGTAGGGTGTGGGTCCCATATCATGGAGGTGTGCGCCAGGTATTGATGGAGGAGACACATAAATCTAGGTTTTCTATCCATCCCGAGGCGACAAAGATGTGCAGAGATCTTCGACCCGACTACTGGTGGCCATGTATGAAGCGAGACGTCGCCTGGTACGTCGAGAGGTGCTTGACCTGTAGAAAGGTCAAGACCGAGCACTAGAGGCCTCACGGCAAGACGCAGGCGTTGGATATTCCCATGTGGAAATGGGAAGATATTACTGGACTTGATCACAAAGCTTCCAAGGACTGCACAGGGAGTAGATTCGATTTGGATCATCGTGGATCGATTGACCAAGAGTGCACATTTCATACCGATCCAGGAGAGCATCCCATCCGAGAAGTTTGCCAATATCTACATTCGAGAGGTAGGAACTCGGTACAGAGTGTCAGTCTTAGTGATTTTAGACTGAGACATGCGATTTACTTCCAGATTCTGGAAGAATTTTCATGACGAACTTGGTACTCGTCTGCACTTCAACATTGCTTTTCACCCGTAGACGGATGGTCAGAGTAAGCGGACCATCCAGTCTCTAGAGGACATGCTGCGAGTGTGTGTTTTAGACTTTGGAGGTGGTTGTGATACTTACTGCAACACACAAAATCAAAAAGAGCAAGAAAAGAAAGGAAAACCCTAGGTCAAAGGGGTCAACTCGTCGATTCCAGGGTGGAACTCGACGAGTCCGAGCGAGATCCAGGTCAAAGAATAAGTGATCGACTCAACGAGACAGAAAATGGACTCGGTGAGTCCGGTCTGGATTGGGAAACCCTAAGTCCAGGGCTTTATGCACTATATAATCATCTCATTCTCTCCCTTATGGTTCTATATAGCCTCTCTTATCCAGAACAAGAAACCCTAAGTCCCTATTTTTGCACAATCAAGCTTTCTTGCCATTTTGGGTGATTTGAAGGAAGAAGGAGGAAGGGAACCTTTGGTGATTCAAGGATTGGCTTTAAATCCAGAGTTGGTGTAACTTTTCAGATCCCTTGAGGTAATAAGATGACTCTATTGCACTTAGATCTATCTTATGGTTGAGTTTTGGGCATTTTTGAGTATGGAGGAGGTTTATTCCGAGTTTGGAGTAGATATGAGGTTGCTACCTCAGATCTAGGCTATTAAGGATCCAGAAAGCCATAAAGTTTATGCCAATAAGTTGTTGGTGAAGCCCCTTCATCACAAAACCTAGACCTAGAGTGTTTTAAGCCCATATCTCTTTGGTTTCACGTAAAGTTTGCAACTTTACGTGAGGAATAGACTTGGGAAGAGTGTATCTATGAGTTGGAGCCCCTGCATGGCTCGAAAAGCCACTGTATGGATTAAGAACTGAAGTGACTCGGCGAGTCACATGGGTGAACTTGGCGAGTTGGATGAAGATGGGCATGGACTCGACGAGTTGGAAGAACAACTCGATGAGTCTATTGACGATTGTCATGGACTCGGCGAGTCTGTTCTTGGACTCGGCGAGTCAGGTCGCGAAGCACTAACCCCTTCTGGTTAAGACTTAGATTGGTGAGTTGCGTGGAGACTCAGTGAGTTGGGCAGGATGGGACTCAAAGATCGTTGAACTCGACGAGTCTTGGGGTGACTCGGCGAGTTAGGTCGTTTTATGGGAGTTTCTGAATGCATGGACTCGACGAGTCTTGGGGAGACTCGGCGAGTAGAGTCAGTCAAGAAGGTTGACTTTGACCAAGAATTTACTACTAAGAGTTCAGTTTGGGACTAAGTGTTATTTGATATTGATATTGATAGCTCGGGGAGATAGTGGAGCAGCGGTTCAGAGAATTATCGAACAACAGCCAAAGGGTTATTAGCCGGTTCAGCAGTGCAGGTGAGTTTCCCTTTGTGTGAATGGGTCTACGACCGCAATGTCGGCCCATGTAGTTATGAGTAGGAAGACCCGGGGGTTAGCCCTAGGCACTGTTTGCTAGTATGATATTCCGGATCAAGGTCCGATGTTGGGAGACTGCCCGAGGAATGGTTTGCATGTTAGAGTATACTTGTTATCTGTGTGATGCATGTATGTGCCTGGTAGGAAGGTGGGTGTGGGCGAGGTCTTGTATGTCACCAATAACAGAGTATGGACGGTGTTCCATATCTCATTAGTAGCAGAGCATGGGCGAGGCCTGAGATAGGCATGGAGTGAGTGGGGGCGTGGCCCGTATCTCACTTACCGTAGGAGCTTGGATGGGGCTCCATGACTCACTAGTGACAGGATAGGGGCAAGGCCCAAGACAGGTGAGGCCTAAGGGGAGGATTACAGTAGGGTATGTTTAGTTATGTGTTATATGCTAATTGTATTATGTGGTTAGCAGGCGGGGCCTAGAGATAGGCGGGGCCTAAAAGAAACAAATATGTATCCGAGCGGTGCTCGAAGCCAAGCGGGGCCTGGAGCGGCGGGGCCCGATGTAGGGGTGAGGCCCGAAATAGCGGGTGTGGCCCAGTATATGTTATATGTGTTTGTGAAGGGTATGTGGTAGGTTGGGGAACTCACTAAGCTTCGTGCTTACGGTTTTTAGTTTTGGTTTCAGGTACTTCCGGTAGCGGAGGGAAGAGCTCGGGGTGATCGCATGGCACGCACCATTGATTAGTCAGCCTGGGATGTTTTACTCTGATAATGAAATATGTTTTGAAATTAATACTCTGAATTCATGTTATGCCTTATGATATGTTTTTCTAAAAAATGGTTTTAGTAATGATTTAAAGAAAAAATTTCGGTTAGGATTTTTGGGATATTACAAGTTGGTATCAGAGCCTTGGTTTGAGAGATTCGGACATACTCTCGGGTGTGTCTGAACTCAAACTAAGGAAGTGGTATAAAAGTTTTCAAAATGAAAAGACAATTTTTGGTAAAAGCGTTTTGAGAAATGAAACAGTTTTAGAAAAGCGAAAGGAATTCAAAAAGAAAAGAACTTTAATAAGAGAAAAGGGTGTGGTGCATGTAATCAACTAAGCTGAAGTAAGTACCCCAAAATACCCATACAAGTTTATGTTATGTTTATCAGTTAGTAGAACAATGCTAGATTAGGACTAAGGATCTAGAGAGGATGCCTTATGTGCCTGTTATATGTGCTTTTGAGCTGCATGATGATATTGGTTAGACAGTAGTAGGGTAGCCTGTTTAGGTTATGCCTGAGTATATGAGATTATGTTGCATGCTAGTGCAGATTCTTGATATGAGATTATGATTGCTTGAGTATGTTATGGTTAAATTTTCCATTGTCTGAATGTTGCTTGCTTTGTGCATTGTGGGATTCTGAGTGATGGGAGTTAGCCATTAGGTGAATACGTCACGTCACATATGATCAGGGTTGAATAATCTCAGAGTGCTGGATTTGGCCCTATTGCACAGCTCTCGTATGAGTCTAACGATTGTAGGGACGAGTCTTTTACTCGAAGAATTATTTGAGCCTCGTCACATGTGATGGTATTCAGGTGATGGATAATTGGCATCACAAAGAGGCCTTCAGCAACTGAGGATTAGTTCGAGTTGAGTCATAGGTTTCCCTAGGGTAAGCCTAGGATGAGATAGTGTTGGGAACAGTAGTAGTAGAAAAAGGGACCTGGTGGAGTTAAAGCAGTTCTCGAGGAAAGTACGGATAGATAAGGAAGGTAGTATGGGCCTGTACTGCTAGAAGCAGAGGATCCGTACTCGATTCAAGAAAAGATGAGACGAGACTGGGAAACTTGTAGCGTGTGCGTATGATCCCTCAGCAGTGATGAGTATTTTGATAGTATTGCATTATGTTTTCAGCATGGTGACATTGCGAGAGAGACCAGTGGGCGGATCAGGCGCCAGAGAGGGATCAGGCTCGGGTTCAGGGGCCAAGCAACTCGAGGAGCGTATGAGGGATTTGATATTAACAGAGGTTACGCGCAGTATCCTAGATCAGACTCCTGTGATCTTTGGTATGGTCAATGAGGGTATACTGGAGATCTTGGATGAGAGGTTGGGAGCCTTTCGTACCAATATAATGGCTTTGATGTGAGCGCGTGCTTGACATTCCTAGAGTTTAGAGCTTGTGGAGTGCCAGATTATCATGGGGCTAGGGATCCCATCGCTAGCAGCAGGTGGTTGGTTGATATTGCCAACGCATTCCGTACGAGTCGGTGTCCCGAGGGGGACAAGGTCAAACTCGCCTCCTGTCTTCTGAAGGACAGAGCAAGGAATTGGTGGGAGGAGGTTGGTCATGCTATTGATGATGATGTCGCGTTGGACGCGATGACATTGAGTGATTTCTCGGCCAGGTTCAGGGATGAGTTTTCACCGATTATTGAGGTGCAACAGTTGGCACGGGAGTTTCAGGATTTGATGCAGACTACTGAGACTGTGGTGGAGATAACCACCAAGTCCAAGGAGAAGGCCCTCCTTGTTCCGCAGTATGTCGCGGAAGAGGAGATGAAGAAGGCCCGATATCACAAGATGTTGAGGGATGACATCAAGCAGTGTATAAGCAGGTCCAGCTGCCAAACGTTGGAGGATATGATCGCACGAGCTAGAGAGAGAGAAAGAGAGAGAGAGAGATTGATTTGGAGCAGATCCAGAAGAGGAAGTTGGATGAGGTTTAGGTAGCCACAGGTTCGGGCAAAAGGCCCAACGGGTTAGATTCGAGATCGAGGGATTACCAGAGCCGCGATCGATGCAGGAGGTGCGGAAGGATGCATGAGGGCGCGTGTAGGAGTCGTAGTGGTGGAGATTCGGGTTGCTTCAAGTGCGGCCGGACTGGTCATCTTAGCAGGGATTGTACTGCTACCACCACACAGGGATCAGACTTGATATGTTTCCACTGCAGTCAGCGGGGCCACAATAAGGCCTAGTGCCCCGGTTTGTTTTCGGTAGGATGGGTGATAGGACCTGACCCTGCAACTCTGAGGATCACAGACGGTCGTCAGGGCCGAGCAGAGGCGCCTGCGGTAGGAGGCAGGGCTTTTTAGATGACTACCAAGGAGATGCGAGCAACGCCGGGCGTAGCAGGTGCATGTCTTTCGTTTATTTATTAAATTTGTTCATGATTATATTGTTATGATTCTACATCATTATTGGTATAAGTATTTTAGAATTGTGTTGCGTGCTTGTTATATGCCATCTGCATACCTTGGATAATAAAGTGGTAGTTAGGGGTGGTGCCTTATTGAAGCAGGTTACTTAGGATGCAATAACTATAACATGCTTATGTGGGACTCAGTAGTGTTATGCTAGATTCAGGAAGGTGTCATCAAGTAATGGATCGGGTAAATCCCTAGCTATGGTAAGCTTGGTTCTTCAGTAGATTGATTGCAGTATAGCAGAGAAGATTGAGAATTCTTCTCAAGCATCGAGCAGTGAGGTATAAGCAGGATCAAAGTGGGGGAGAACCCTCCGAGTGTTCAGGGGTAAGAGCATGCAGATCCAGAATGAGTTCATGACCTTTGAGAAGGAAAAGAAGTAGCACAACGATTGATGGGTTGAGGAGTTCAGCGTTGGGAGTTTGGGAGACTTTCCAACACTTAGTTCATGTATTTGAGATGGTTAGTATCTGGTTGGAATTTCAGGATGGAGGATCGTCTGCAGAACTCGAAAGAGTTGGAATAAGGATCTTAAGAACACACTACTAGAATATATGCCTTTAATGACGCGCAAACCACGACACTCACTGATTTATGTTACGCAAAAGAGAGTGACCTTAAAATAGTGTCATCTCTTCAAAAAATTTAAGGATTTACGTCACACATTTTTGCGTGCCCTTAAATTAGTGTCTAAAGAAAAAAATTAAAAACACGGAGGGCGCTTTATCTTAAACGCGCGTCCTCTATGCATGTCGCTTTATAATTTTAATGAAACCCGCATTTAGATAAGGGAGACGAAATCCCCAAAATTTTGAAAACCCGCCTTCTACCTTTTTTCTATCTTTCACCTTCTTAATCTCCTATCCGATCCGCTTTTGTGCTACTCTTGACCTCCTTCTTATCGTTCTCTTCAACATCTTGTTCCTCATCTTTGCCATTGGCCACTGGTCCTTCCCCATCGGCCATGCTCTTACCGAATGATCATCTGTCCAAGCATAATCGGCGGTGTCTATCTACTTTTCTTCTCCTGTTAATTTATGCAACTCGAATCCTAGTTAAATCGAGTCCAAATTCTCTTTGCACCCTAAAGATGATGACACCTTTGAATCTGTTTTCTGCACCTTGTATCATCAATATTACAACCCTCCTGGGTCAAAATCACTGATTATTGGATCAATTGTGATTTCTCTTTTTAGGGTTTTTTTTTCTTTCAAAAGAGACTGGAGATTCTATCTATTAGAAAGATCGGAGCTTTTTGATGATGATAAATCGGACCCGTCCACACTCATTTTGCTATCTACTGAAGTTGGTCTTCTTTCATTCTGCTGATATTCTTAGAAAAGAACCAGAGCACGAAACCTTTGTAAGGCTGAGAATCAGCCCATCTCTCTCTCTCTCTCTCTCTCTCTGCAATTTCATCTAAGTGGGAGCCCTGGGTACCGATCACCTTCAGAATCATTCATGCTAAAGTCATCAATTGGGAACCTTCAGCAGAATGGATCGGTGCTTGAGATTTGCTGAAAGCACAACTGATGCTTGAGATTTGCTGAAAGCACAACAAATTTCCGTTAACTGTATCGGATTCCTAGCTCCTTAGAAGACACCTTTCTTCTCCACATTCGCAATTCTTCATTCTTCTAAACCGTCTAAGCGGTTACCATAGGAGACTATATAAGCTCATGTAGACAACCGATCTTGCTTACTAAAAATTGAAGATTGATTGCAGGTAAGGGCTTGAACCCTAATTTCATTTCTTCATATCACGAACTCTGTCTTTCGAAAATGTTTTTAATCTGACATATAGTTCATCTCTTCTCTCCCATTTCTACAATTTCATTGTAAGAGTTTCCTGTTGTGCCACCTATATCTCCATGGTCATCATCAATGGTTGATTTGCTTCAGGTATTCCCTAATTCTATCAACTAATGCCTCTTTTTGGTCTGAAGTTTCTTCTATAGTTCATATACTTCCCATGGATTTATCTCTTCACATCATTCAAATATCAACATTTCCCCTATCTTGATTTAAGTTCCAATTTTAGCTTCTGGCTTGGATAGACATTCTTAAAGGTTAATTGGTTTTGTTTTGAGATTGTTATGATTTTCTAATTTAATAACTAATAGTTATCCATGATTTAGGTATCCTCATAAACTAATTTAATGTCGTTTTTTGTCTATATAATTTGATTAAGGTTTTAACCTCTAGAGAAAGTATTGAAACTAATGGAAAATATGTTAATTCCATTCAATCCTAATTATTAACTTGCGGAAGACAACATGGTGATCTTGATTTGTTGTATTTTGGAATTTATGTGAACCTTCGTTGTAATTGTTTACAGCAACAGCTCCATCTCGCCCCTTCTTGCAAGTGGCAGCCACTG
The DNA here is from genome assembly GCF_052625555.1 of Lactuca saligna. NCBI lineage: Eukaryota > Viridiplantae > Streptophyta > Magnoliopsida > Asterales > Asteraceae > Lactuca > Lactuca saligna. The sequence goes on along the minus strand of NC_136420.1, from coordinate 42,728,162 downwards.
AGGCGGAGCTACTCTGCCTCTAAGAGTTGTCTAGATCTAAAGATTGGTACTGTGTTTCTATTCTCTTAATTGCACAACATTGCATAGCGACTGAGTTATGGTATACAATCAGGGGGTTTCATATCTGTTTGAATTCTTTGAAAAGTTTGATGTTGTGGTTATCAGTTGCTGCTTACTTACTACCAAATATAATGGTCCATGCATCTTTTAATTAGCTGTTGGTTTAATTTTTCTTTGATTTTTATAATCATTTTCATTTAAAATCTTACTAGCTTTTAATCTTTCCATCATGACAAGAATTTTGTATTCTTATCTTGCTGATAGGTCCAAAGAAACTTGAATGGGATTGGACTATTGTGCTTCCTGATTTGCTGCTTTGAATGGCTGTTGTGTGAATCCTCATTGAAGTCTTCATTTTGGTTTAAGAGAACAAGGTGGAGATTCTAAAAAGAGACAAGTTAGCAACAGAGAATCTCCTCCAAGAAACAAGTTAGCAAAAGAGAATCTTCTTCCCCTTTGTTCACACTTTACATAATCACCTTCAATAATATTATTTTCATTTTTGAATATTTTCAGGGGCTCAAGAACTTAACTAAAGGTGCCCGTGAAATCATTTCGTGTCTACAAAAAATTGATGGCGACAATTATCCTGAAGTAAGTAAGATTAGTTTGCTTCATTAATGAAGTTTATTTTAGCAATAATCTTTAATTAACTTTTTTGGCACTATATATTTGTTAACATACACTTCATCAAATGTATATAATCAATGTTGGCCCTGGTTTTAGACTGCTTTGGAGTACTGTAAAGTCATTTCTAGATCCCAAAACAACTTCGAAGATTCACGTACGCTTCAATCTTTTCATATATCTTTTTTTATAAAAATCACAAGTTCACTATACAATATAAATTTTCTTTTGTTTAGGTTCTGGGATGCAAGTACTAGAATAAATTGCTTGAGATAATAGATTTCAGGTAATGTTCTTATCAATGTCATTTACTAATTATATACATTTGTCTTTTATTTATAAGCTTAATATTTTATAATACTTGAAACAATAATTTGCAGTGAATTGCCAGACTTCTTAGGTGGCATGTGTACACAATGTTTAGATAAAGGGGGTTGTCTTTTATCTGATAAAGGACCATGGAATAATCCTGAAATATTGAAGGTTAAGCTCAAAAGCACTTGTAATATTTTTTATATATTTTTATTTAAACTAAATCAGTTGTTGTGGACTTTTTTTTCCGACAGTTGGCTCTTAATAGTGAAGCAAGGCGTGCATGATAGGTGGTTAAAGTTTTAAATAGTGAAGGAAAGATTGTTGCATATACTAAGCCTCAGCTTCATGCCGTAGGAACAACTAAATAACAATTTTTTTAAATATATATTTTCCTCATTATTTATTTATTTATTGAGCTGCAACTAAGAAGCAGTGATACATCGACTGCTGAGTCAGGGTCAGAAGCTGAAGATATTGCATCTCCGAAAGCAATGAGGAGTTATTCACATCTTAGGTTGACTCCTGTTCGTGAAGAAGTAAGTATTTACTGTTTTTTTAAGTATAGTTTTTTTTAATATTATTTAAAAGTTATATTTTGTGTTGTGTATAGGCGAAGACAATTGGGGGTACAAGCTATGCGGGTCCATTTTCTGGATATGATGAGTATGTTCCCATGGTGGATAAAGCTGTTGATTATGGATGGAAAAAACAACCTTCATCTCCAAAGCCTTATGATCCCAGAGGTCAAAGTCAAACATGGACATTGACATTTATTGAAGGTCAAAAGGGAGTGGAAAAAGCTAACGGAATGTGGGTGATGCTTGTGGCAGTCTTGATGACTGTTTTTTCTGTTTTGAATTCGGTGTTGAAGCGTGTGACTAAGAAGCTTCCAGAAACGTGATCTGAGGATGCCAAAAGGACCGAGGAATTCTCGTTTGATGGGCCTAGGAATGAGGAATTCCGACCACCATCACCGATTCCATCTTTTAAAGAAGCAGAGGTTTTCAATTCCATGTTGAAAAGGTTAGGTGAGCTTGAAGAGAAGGTTGATACATTGAAATCGAAGCCATAAGGAACTTTGTAAGCCAATTAGTTCCTTTTTTTATTTGAGTTTTAGGGAAAGGTAGGTCATTATACATTTATATCAACTGATTCGGTTGGGTTGACTTGCAATACTTTTTTGTTCTTATTTCCTCTCCTCTCCATTTTGACTCTTTTGTACAAGAATGTTCTATATCTGTTGTTAAGATGTTCCCCAATGATGATTGTGACCATTTTTTCTTGGTGTATGCAATAATGGAGATACAAACAACTGAAACTTCAGAGAATTCAACCTCACTTCCACCTGTGATTGCCCACCCACAGACAATTAAAACATCTGAGCCGCCACAACCACCGCCTCCGGTGACAAACATGCCGGAAAGTGAAGCCTCAGATGATACTGATTACAACTAACTTGCTATTTATTATCTTATTAATTTTAAAATGTTACTAATACATCATTAAAACTTTTTATGTGTAGGATTTACCAAAGTGGTATAATGCAAGTAAGTTCTTAAAGCTTATGAGCTTTTCATGGAACATTAATCCAATAATTATGGCAATTTCTAATTTTCTTTAATTAATTAATTAGACGATGGGTAGAGAAAAAAGACTGCAGTATGCTGCATCTTTTGAAATATGCTAGTTTCGGCTTCTCTATTATTCAGGAACACAATAGCGAATTATGAATGCTTTAAGGTAACTTAAACATTAAACCTGTTATTATATTTTGTATAAGATATGCATAACTTTTATAATATATAATTTTAAATAGAGATGTGTAGTGATATGGATAAAAAAATTGCAGGATGGCTTATCCATATCGATATGAGTTGTTCAAAATGCATTTTAAGTGGATTATTTTAGTATCCACTTTATGTCTTATTCCTAGTTACCACTAAACAACCTTTAATCTTCTTTCTTATTACGGCACTAAACATCAGATTGAGTAGGCATTTTGGTATTTCAAGTTTAAGACGGTATCATCTTTGTTAGTTTTGCTAATACTTGCATTAGAGATTTTGTTGTGTCATGAAACCATACATAACTCATTTTGGATCCTCAAAACTTATGTTATGTACCAATTTACTTCAGGTTGCAGCTTGGGATGCTAATCTTGTTACTCCCCATAAACTTATGGGCAATGGAATTGTCAGCTTGGAGTCCATGTGTGATGGTGAGCTTTCTTCTTTTTCTTTTGGTTGCTTTAAGTCTTTAGCTTCTTTGCACCTCAATCAAATTTAAAACAAAAACTCAGCATTATGAAGTTAGCACAAGATATTGTTCCAATACCCTTGATGTTATACTGTAACGTTTGAAGGATAGTTGCAGTTTATAAATGTATTAAAGTCCAGATGCTATCTTATAAACTATAGAAAACAATCTCCACCATAATGTCTCTAAAGCATAGAACCATGTTTACAAGGAAATTCACATGAGGTGCTAGTTGAATTGGAGGGAATGGTAGGTGGTGGAAAGGTACAACTAGAGGTAAGTTCTGTGATTAAAAACATTAAATACAGTTGGTCTTGGAGGCTCCATAAGTCAACAAACCTACTTATACTAAAAAAATATTGACCTGACTGATCTAATTGTAAAAAGACACCATCGCCCTCACTAGCTAGCTCTACTTAAGTCATGCATGAAAGGACTAGACTACTTAAAAGTGTAACAGGGACACTCCAGAAAGAAAGTTGCTTTTAGTTGAATTGGGATTTGAACCGATTTAGTTGAAAGTTGCAGCCTCGTGTACATTTCCAATTTTAGTTGATTATTCTATTTATTATATTAGCATATTAATTTTTAGACTTTTATTTAATCAGGTCACAAGAATTATCGAAGCAGGGGTTCATTAGTCTTAAAGAATTATGAAAGGAAAGATGCAACTCTACTTAGTTGGAATTTGATGTTTATCATCTTTGTGTAGCATTACTTTGCAGCAATATAGTATTAGGTTATATAGTTAGGGAAAACCTCTTAGTAACAATGTACAATTAGATCCCACTAATATCAATGTATTACAATTTTTTGACATGATATTGGATGAAATTGATTGTTTTAGTATGTATTTGTTTACAAAATTTTGTATTATGCGTAAATGAGTATCGTAAAGACGCATCGTAAATGCATATCGTAAATGGTTAAAGAAGTTTATGACACGCAAATGTGTGTCATCTTCATTTATGACAGGGGATTCCCTGATACGCGTTGTGTGTCATAAACACGCACGTTGTAAGGTTACGACATGCAAATGCGTGTCGTCTTCCTTTATGACATGGCCTTCCTTAATACGCATTGCATGCCATAATTGTGCGTCGTAAATGCGCGTCGTGTATAGACGACGCGCAAAAGCGCGTCGTCTCTCTTTATGACAGGGCCTTCCTTGACGCACATTTACGCATCGTCTGAGCGTTTTACGATGCGCAATGAGTTTCGTAAAAGGCTGTTTTTCTAGTAGTGACGGTTAGCATGGGATGCTTTCGTGTTAGTAGTCAGTGGTAGAGACAACATATAGAGCATGTTAGGGCGGCGGGAGGGCCTCAACATTTTTCGTCAGCGAGCCAAAGGTGGAAAGTGTTGTAAGACTATGGGGTAGTCATAGCATTCACTAACAGTCAGTGAGTATGGAAGGTGTTGTAAGACTACGGGTAAACCGTAGCATCCCCTAACAGCTTAGTTAGCGAAGTTGGGGTGAGGCCCTTACCTCCTAGTGATCTAGGTAGGAATCAGGAATGGGTAGTAGATGAGAATAGTATGGAGCTTGCCTGCATAGCCGTAGAGAGGTGAGACCTTGGGAGAGGCCGCTCCAGGATGTAGTTGGGTGAGACCCATGGGCGAGGCCCGTATGAGAGTAGCAGTATAGGTGAGACCTGAGAGCAGGGTTGCTCAGTGGTGTAGTCGGGTGGGACCCGTGGGAGAGGCCCGTGAGTTTTAGTAGCACAGGTGGGACCTGGTAAGGACCTTAAGGTCGAGATAGGAGGATCGAGGATCCCAGGACTTGTAGCGCTAGAGTGGCAGAGTATAGGGGGGCAGGATTAGGTAGCCTAAGTTTCCTCGAAAGTCGCTGGGAGCGACTAGAAGTTCATGTTGGAGCTAGCGACCGGTGGGAGCTGATAATTTAGATATTGATAGATCAGTATGGACCAGGGTGGTCTTGGTTCATCCGGAAGGCAGATAAGGGACAACAGAAATTTTTAGTCAGTGACAGTGATGGTAAGTAGACTATGGTGGAATTCAGTTAGTTGATCGAGGGGTGCTCAGCCCCAAGTTATAGTAGTGAGAAGTGTCTAGTGGATACTGGCGGTAATGACCCGTATTGGAAGTAGCGTGGGGTAATGGAGTTGGTGAAGGATAGGACCTTCACAATGACAGAGGAAGTAGTTGGTTATGGAACGCTACCTTGGGGAGGCCAGAAAACGCACAAGGAAAAGGGGTGAACCCCTAGGATGTCCAACATAAGTACTCGGGGAGTACCAGAAGGTTGTCAGTTGAGTAAGTTGTGTTCCCAGGATGGTCAGGGTTAGGGTTAACCCAAGAATATTATTTACAAGGATTAATGCTAGTTACAATGACCGGGTGGAAGGCCAGCGGAGGTAGTCAACAGGTATTAGGTTTTCCCAAGCAGGGTGTTGAAAGCAAATTGCAGGACGATTGGTTGTAGAGAAACTTCAAGGATGAAGTTTAGTTTAAGTGGGGGAGAATCGTAACACCCATAATCAGAAAGACCAAGAAAAGAACGGAAAACCCTAGGTCAAAGGGTTCAACTCGTCGAGTCTAGGGTGGAACTCGACGAGTCCGAGCGAGATCCGGGTCGAAGAATAAGTGACTGACTCGACGAGTCAGAAAGTGGACTCAGCGAGTCCGGTCTGGATTGGGAAACCCTAAGTCCAGGGCTTTTTGCACTATATAATCATCTCATTCTCTCCCTTAGGGTTCTCTATAGCCTCTCTTATCCAGAACAAGAAACCCTAAGTCCCTATTTTTGCACAATCAAGCTTTCTTGCCATTTTAGGTGATTTGAAGGAAGAAGGAGGAAGGGAACCTTTGGTGATTCAAGGATTGGCTTTAAATCCAGAGTTGGTGTGACTTTTTAGACCCCTTGAGGTAATAAGTTGACTCTATTGCACTTAGATCTATCTTATGGTTGAGTTTTGGGCATTTTTGAGTATGGAGGAGGTTTATTCCGAGTTTGGAGTAGATATGAGGTTGCTACCTCAGATCTAGGCTATTAAGGATCCAGAAAGCCATAAAGTTTATGCCAATAAGTTGTTGGTGAAGCCCCTTGGTCACAAAACCTAGACCTAGAGTGTTTTAAGCCCATATCTCTTTGGTTTCACGTAAAGTTTGCAACTTTACGTGAGGAATAGACTTGGGAAGAGTGGATATAGAGTTGGAGCCTCTGCATGGCTTGAAAAACCACTGTATGGATTAAGAACTGAAGTGACTCGGCGAGTCACATGGGTGAACTTGGCGAGTTGGATGAAGATGGGCATGGACTCGACGAGTTGGAAGAACAACTCGACGAGTCTATTGAAGATTGTCCTGGACTCGGAGAGTCTGTTCTTGGACTCAACGAGTTAGGTTGCGAAGCACTAACCCCTTCTGGTTAAGACTTAGATTGGTGAGTTGAGTGAAGACTCGGTGAGTTGGGCAGGATGGGACTCAGAGATTGTTGAACTCGACGAGTCTTGGGGTGACTCGGCGAGTTGAGTCGTTTTATGGGAGTTTCTGAATGCATGGACTTGACGAGTCTCGGAGCGACTCAGCGAGTAGATTCAGTCAAGAAGGTTGACTTTGACCAAGAATTTGACTTTGGCAAAAGTGGACTTAGACGGCTTCTAAGAGTTCAGTTTGGGACTAAGTGTTATTTGATATTGGTATTGATAGCTCGGGGAGATAGTGGAGCGGCGGTTCAGAGAATTATCGAACAACAGCCAGAGGGTTATCAGCCAGTTCAGCAGTGCAGGTGAGTTTCCCCTTTGTGTGAACGGGTCTACGGCCACAATGTCGGCCCATGTAGTTATGAGTAGGAAGACCCGGGGGTTAGCCCTAGGCACTGTTTGCTAGTATGATATTCTGGACCAAGGTCCAATGTCAGGCGAGTACCCAAGGAATGGTTTGCGTGTTAGAGTATACTTGTTGTCTGTGTGATGCATGTATGTGCCTGGTAGGAAGGTGGGTGTGGGTGAGGTCCGTATCTCACCAATAACAGAGTATGGATGGTGTTCCATATCTCATTAGTAGTAGAGCATTAGTGAGGCCTGAGATAGACATGGAGTGAGTGGGGGCGTGGCCCGTATCTCACTTACCGTAGGAGCTTGGACGGGGTTCCATGACTCACTAGTGAGAGGACATGACGAGGCCCAAGACAGGTGAGGCCTAAGGACATGATTACAGTAAGGTATGTTTAGTTATGTGTTATATGCTAATTGTATTATGTGGTTAGTGGGGGGGCCCAGAGACAGGCGGGGCCTAAAAGAAACAGATATGTATCCGACCGGGGCTCGAAGCCATGCGGGGCCTGGAGCGGCGAGGCCCGAGGTAGGGGTGGGGCCCGAGGTAGGGCGAGGCCCGAAATAGTGGGCGTGGCCCAGTATATGTTGTATGTGTTTGTGTAGGGTATGTGGTAGGTTGGGGAACTCACCAAGCTTCGTGATTATGGTTTTCAGTTTTGGTTTCAGGTACTTCCGGTAGCGGAGGGAAGAGCTCGGGGTGATCGCATGGCACACACCATTGATTAGTCAGCCTGAGATGTTTTACTCTGATAATGAAATATGTTTTCAAATTAATACTCCGAATTCATGTTATGCGTTATGATATGTTTTTCTAAAAAATGGTTTTAGTATTGATTTAAAGAAAAAAATTCGGTTCGGATTTTTGGGATGTTACACTTACCTTCCTTTGGCTGAGTTCTCCTATAATAGCAACTATCATGCGAGTATTGACTGTCCTCATTTCAAGATGTTGTATGGGAGGAAGTGTAAGACCCTGATATGCTGGGGTGAGGTTGGTCAAAGGGTCATGGGGAGTACCGAAGTGGTACCTAAGACTACAGAGAGGATCCAACAGGTTCGGAGCTAGCTTTAGACTGCTCAGAATCGGTAGAAAATTTATGCCGACAAGTTTCGATCGGACCTAGAGTTCCATGTCGAGGATATGGTACTCCTGAAAGTGTCGCCTTGGAAGGGCATCATTCGATTCAACAAGCGGGGAAAGCTGGGACCCAAGTATATTGGACCTTTCAGGTTTGTAGCCCGGGTGGGTAAGGTACTAAGGTGGCATATCGGTTGGACCTACCGGCCAAACTCAGTCAGATTCACAGTACGTTCCACGTCTCCCAGTTGCGGAAGTGCCTGGTGGACGACTCGACAGTGGTACCCTTGGAGAATATTCAGGTAGATGACATCTTGAACTACATTGAGAGCCCTGTGGCGATCCTCGACTGGAAGTCGAAGGATTTGAGGAATAAGAGGGTGAAGCTGGTAAAGGTGCAGTGGCAGCACCGCAAGGGCTCGAAATGGACCTGGGAGCCAGAGGACGAGATGAGGGACCACTACCCTGAGCTTTTCCAGGAGTCAGCAGCAGACTTCGAGGACGAAGTCTAAAATAAGTGGGGGAGATTTGTAACACCCAATTCCTGGTATGTATTTAACTCAAGAAAACTTCATGCTTTACTTTGGGACTCGACGAGTTTGAGGCCCCACTCATTGAGTAGACTCGTCTTTCATCGGGGGTTTAAGTGACCTACTCGACGAGTCGGGAGACTAACTCGGCGAGTAGGAGTTATCCGAGTGAAACCCTTAATTTGAGGGTTTGCACCCTATTTAAATAACTTATCTCCTCCCAGGTCAGCCTCCATCGTTCCTCACACTTCCAGAAGACCTTAAACTAAAACCCTAACTTTGTTTGAGTGCTCTTAAGCCATTTTTGTGCATTTTTGGTGGTTGTGAAGCTTAAGAAGAAGAAAGGAGCTTGGGAGTTCCAGTTGAAGCTAGAAGATCCAAAGATTGTGTTCCATCTCTAGCTAATTTAAGGTAAAAAGCTTCAAACTTGACTTTTGCATGTGCTTAATCAACTTTAGGGCTTGGATTTTAGTATCTTTAGGGCATTTCTAAGCCATTTTCAGGTTGTGAGGTGTAATGTGGAGATATTGCTTAAGATATTGGATGTTGTAAGGCTCTCATAGCATAAAGGTGCCAACTCTATGGCCATGAGAGCCCAATGCATCTTGTAGGTCTCAGTTTTGGTCCTTTTGAGCTTAAATACCCATGCATGGACGTAAAGTTCGTGACTTTACGTGTTATATCGATCCTAAGATGTCAGATCTACCCTTTAGATGAGATGAGCTCAACAAAAATCGAGTTTATTGATATGAACTTAGTGGACTCCGCGAGTTGTTCTTGAGACCCAGCGAGTCGGGTAATGGTTCCCCGACCTTTGCTGTTTTGAGGAGTCTGTTTGAGTCTAGAAGGGGACTCAACAAAGATGGACGTGATTATACACCTGGAAATCATGGTACTCGATGAGTGTATGAGCAAACTCGACAAGTCCAAGGCAATCTCCCAACCCATGAAGATGGACTCGACGAGTTGTTCATACAACTCGGTGAGTCATAGACTGAACACATTCTTATGAGGGAGATGATCTCGACGAGTTCAAGGGTGAACTCGGCGAGTCATTTGAAGATGGTCCCGATATTAGGATTGAAGGAGGACCCATCGAGTTATTGCTAGACTCGATGAGTGGAGTCGGGGTTGAATCATTTTAGCGGAATAGGGACTCGATGAGTTGGTAGACCCACTCGGCGAGTCAAGTCACCCAGAGGTTGACTTTGACCAAAGTTGACTTTGACCTAAATTTGAGTTGACCCTTGTATGGGTTGTGAGTATGAACTGATGACTTAGAATAGTTATCGTGTAGGGATTGAGGAGTCGAGGAAAGTTGATTTTCACGCCGAGGACAGTACAGACACTATGTAACATTGAGATGAGTTACCTTCCAGTAGAAGTGGGTCTAAGGTACCAATGCTGACCCACTAGTAGTTGATTACAGTTTAGATGATTGTCTTGGTGATAATTGTCTAGCTTGCTATTACTTGATATGTTCTATGTGCCAAAATGCTATGTTCTGTATGATAGTGGTAGTAAGAGGGGAATAGTCCCCCGATCGGTTGTTAGGACCGAGGAGTAGGTCTGACACCCCAGATATGTCTGATAGTATGTTTATGATAGATTATTTTGTGATAGTAGTAGGGGTGAAATAGTCCCCGTGACCGAGGGAAATAGTCCGGAGGGTAGGCAGGCACCCTAAAATGGCCTGGCATGGGTAGTGAGCACCCCAAAATGGCTTGATACGGGTAGTCAACACCCCAGAATGGCTTGACATGGGTAGGTCGGGCACCCGAAAATTTCCCAGTAGCATGTATGATTGTATGGTATGTGGTATGATGGGGGAACTCACTAAGCTTTATGCTTACAGTTTCATTTTGGTTTCAGGTACCTCTTCATCCTAGGGGAAGGAGTCGACGGTGTAGCAGCGCATCACACACACATGATTTCCGCATTGAGTTTTTCTGGGATTGTACTATGATTTTTATTACTATTGATTATATGGTTTTGAGACACGTTGTTACGATTTATGAATTTATATGACATTGGCAATGTTTTGGGTAAACTATTTTATAAGTTACTTAATTAAAAATGAAATTTTTTGTCTTAAAAATTGGGACGTTACAACAAGCATATCAGTAAGTGTCACAAAGACCACTACTATCTTACAACATAATCTAGTGGGCCGGTATTGGTGTCTTCGACCCACAAACACAGTGAGGAAACTCACATCAATATAAATATGAACAAATCACACTCTCGAGCTGCTACCATGACTCCTCACACTGAACATATCTAAAATTAACCCTGATAAATAATCAGGGTAATAATCCATAATAAATGGTCAGATTACAATCTAACATGGTAAGGGTAAAATATCATTTAACATTTTTCTTAATTGACCTATCTAACCATGGCACAAACCCATAAAGACCTAAGACCCAACAATGAGCTAAAGACCTTTTGGTGAGTACACTAAGCGTACCACCCCATTATGCCTAACGTACAAGCCTCAACAACAAATAAAAATGGGGTTGAACACATTACGCTAAACATACCCAGAGGTTACACCCAACGTACTCCCCTAAAGCCTAAAATCCATATTAAGCACTTAATACCTAAAGTCTAAACGTCCAAATCACATATCTTGCTCTTGGAAAATGTCTCAATTGATAAAGTCATCAACTTGATGCCTTTGCATGGCTCAAAGAAGCCTAAAACCAATTTCTAACCTTCTAACTTCATATAATGAACATCAACTCATGCATGTATTAACCAAAGTCATCAAGATACAATTTTTATGCACTAGGGACCTCAGAAACATCAATTAATGTTAACCTAATCTTTTGGAGTATCCTTTACTCACATGAATCAACCCACGGGACCAAAATATGCCAAAAACCCTAAGCTAACTAGATCTAAGAGATGAATCAACACGGTTGAGACTATACCTCCAAAATGATGATCAAGATGAACAAGGTCTGGATCTACAAGCTTCCAACCAACCAATGCTTCTCTAAAGAGCACATCCTTCTTGAAAATGTACCCAACACACATCGAATCACTAAAAAGGCTCAATACTCTCTCAAAAGAGACTAAGTTTTCAAGGGGACTGCTTTGGGCCAATGGAGGCTGGTGATGAGAGGGGCTTTGAGGTCATAAAATGTTTAAATAGGGTCCAAACCCTATAATTTAGGGTTTTGCACTTTGCATTAGTACGCTAAGCATACTTATATGTACGCCCATCGTACTAGATGGAATCCATGATCACTTTTAATGAGTTACGATCAATGTAACCCACCATTACACTTAGTGTAATGGCTTTCCATGCACTAAACAATAATTAAAAAAAAACGGGAATTTACCTGGGAACCGGGTGTTGCAAAGTATGTTAAGATCAAATGCCCCTAGTATATTCTCCAAATATACTTGTTTGAGATGCCATAAACAAAACTCTTTTATGAGATTGACATCATTATCATTAATTATCTCCATACCATAGTGCAAATTAAGATGTTTAAAAGACAAACCGACATTAGAACTATATTCGAAACCTATCTTTAATGATACCAAATATAACAACCCATCAAACTTTATATATGTGACGAAACCTATCTTTAATGATATCAAATTTAATAACCCATCAAAGTTTATATATGTAGACAAAATATACACGTTAATTATTCACCTTTGACCTAACATATTAAGTTCCCAGATAGATCGTCTCCAATGACCCTGTAATGCAAATAATAACAAAATTAAACTATTCGTTTATTAAAAACATATATATTTTTTTTGAAAATGTATACATACATATATTTAATAAGACTGATAAGAACATTATATAGAATTTAAGAGAATTAAGTAACTGTTGGGCTTGAACTTTTCGTAATACAAATATCAACATTCACCGTACAAATAACAAATTTCTTAATGTGGATATTTTTTCGTCTAGATTTCTTATCGCGATACAGTGGCGGAACTAGAAATTTTTATATGGGGATACAAAAATTATCAATAAATATTATATGAAGTTATCATATTTGGGATATTAAAAACATGATATAATCTTTTTAGCTGGGGGTACAATAACATAAAATATGTTTACAAATAATTTTTTTCATATATATTAAACAAATCTTTTGGAAGTGTTGTAGTACCCCTAACACCCCATCTGACTCCGCCATTGTGATACTATTAACTTGTTAAATATTACTTGCATAAGTGGTCACTTGAGGAATACGGATAAAAATGATGATTACTTGTAATCACAAGTGCAAAAATTTACTTTTGGAATTTGCTTTATTATTTCCTTTTTTGTAGACAGTGTTTAAAGAAAAAAATATATATATTTTTTCTCAAAAACAAATGTGAAGTGAGGCAAAATTTTCATATGAGAAGGGTAAAAGTTAATCAAAGGACTCAATCTGCATTAATTAATACTTGAGGGATAAAGTTTGGAATTAAATGTATATTCTAGCAAACATATCCCCTTTTTGTTTGCTACCAAGAAAGAGAAGCCTCCCTCCTCCTCTCTCTCCCTCTGCCAAAACGTTCTCTTTCCAAAATTATTTTATCTTGCGAAATTATCTGGATCATCGGCGATCAATCGAAGCAAAACTCGTTTGAAGCCCTAGAAATGTTGTGTATTCTCCTGTCAGGATTAGGTTAATTCTTCTGAATTTCCATTTCTCCGATCCAGGTTATCGTATGAACAAAACCCTAGCGATTTGGAGCCTTTTGATTCTAGATTACGAAACAAAAATAGAGAACAAATACAAAACCCTAGATTTTAGATTTATGTATTGAGCAGAGATGTTTAGATGAATGCGTTTTGAGGGAGTTGTATAATTTGTTCATGTATATGAAGGGATGAGTTAGTCTGCGTTTGTTCGCGTTCCGTAAGTAATTTCAAGATTGATCTAATGGAAAGGAGTTGTTTGAGTCCATAGGTGGTGTTTTAGGGGAGGATTTTCCAATTTTGAATAGGTTTGATCGGGGCAGAATAGGACTATTGTAAACAAAGGCTTTCAAAGCAGTAGATTTAACTCAGTTTTGAATCTCGTAGAAGGTTGTTAGCTCCGTTAATCGTAGTTGGCCTACTGATAGGGTATAGAGGCGCGGTAATCTTCTTGGAGTATATTAGTGGGGTTTGATTGCGGGGAGTTAGATTACGCTGTTACTACAAAATGAGCTTGGTAAACGATGATGGAAGCTCAGCTATGAAGGCATCTGAATCGATTCAAGAATCTGAAAAGTAGAACTTTTTCAAAAATCTCTTCGTTGAAAATCTCTTTTAATTTGATGTTAATCTGGGTTGTTTTTCTGTTTTGTGTTGGATGATTCAGGAAACCAAGAATTTCGTATACCAGAGATTTTCTCCTTTCATTAAGCGAGTTAGAAATCTGCAAAAGCCTGCCGAGTGGCTTCGACCAATCAGTTCTGAGGTAGATTCTTCTAGAATTTCATCAATCTTTATGCAATCTCTATGCCAATCATGTGAACTTTCAATAAATGCTGTAGTAAGTTGTAACATGCTCTTTTGTTAATTTTGCTTGATTGCTTCACTCAAACCAGTGAATTTGAAGATAATAGCGTACAAGAAAGGCCAAGAAGTCATGGCAATTTGCCATTACAAGGTTTTCGTCGTAATGATTACAGCTCTTCACCACCCACTCGGGGTGATTCAAGTAATTTCTCTCGAGGAGTCTATGGAAGATGGGACAATCGCGCATCTGGATGGAGTGATAAAGATGGAGATTCAACATCTGATTTGGATCCAGGTTGGTTTCCGAGTACATATCAAAATTTTCGTTATAAATCACTATGCACATTGCAAATTGATCAGTAGGGTTAGTTGTCATAGATATGCAATTATGCATTATGCAACAAGTCAACGCAGTTATTGTATCTTTAATTCTATATGTTAGTATCTATAATGTTTTGATGCTATTATCCGGGAAAATAAGTAGTTGGTTGAATTAAATTATTCGACTCATTACGTAGTTCGTATCGGGATTGATTGTTTTCCATTTTTATTGAAATTATATCTCGCAGAAACGTTAAAATATCTGTCCGTTTCTATAAAAAAGAAACATTGAATTGATGATAGTTTTCTTGTTTAGATTCTGGAAGACGCAATCATGGCAACAATCAATCTAGGAGACCATGGCAAAACTCTGAGCATGATGGACTTCTTGGAAGTGGCTCTTTTCCAAGACCTTCTGGATTTGCACCTGGGACATCTGCTCCAAAGAGTCAATCAAACGACCACTACCATCTTAATAGGAGTAATGAGGCTTATCAACCCCCTCGCCCTTTTAAGGTTTAATTTTCATATCTAACCCTGAAGTTTCATAAATATGACTGATACCCCCTTGCGTGACGTGTATATACTTATTTTCATATTTAATGTTTTCTTCAGGCTATCCCACATGCGCGAACTAATACGCACGACTCATTTAATGATGAAACATTTGGTTCCAGTGACATTGCAAGTCAGGATAGAGCAGAAGAGGAAAGAAAGAGAAGAGGTAAAAACAAAATTAGAAAAAAACAACTGTCTTTTTGTTGGTGGTTGATGATTTGTGAAGGTGATTTATGCTTTAAAAAAAAAAAAATTAATTCTTGCAGCTTCTTTTGAGTTGATGAGGAAGGAACAGCAGAAAGTGCTACAAGAAAAGCAGAAATCAAGTGGAAATAAGGTTAAAAGTGATGCATTTAGTGAGCTTATTTTGGAGGAGAGCAAGGAAGAAGGGGTTTTGGAGGCAAGTGGTGGTGAATTGAATTCTGTAGTTCAATCTGTTCCAAATGAGGATTCTGGGAAATTATCCAGTGTGTTGCAGTCTTCCAAACCCCGACCACTTGTTCCACCAGGATTTAGAAGCACAATACTGGAGAAGAGCTCAACAACAAAACCTGTCTCTTCCATGGAAAAAGAGGTAAATGTCTTGCATATTTTATATTCTGTTTTATCTCTTAGGGTCTGTTTGAAATCATGGAATGGAACATTCTTTTTCAGAAAAAGGTCAACTCATATGTAAAATAGTAATGACCATCTTACTTATGATCTGTTTTACTGATTGATGCATTTGTTATTTAGCAGAATCCTAAACCTGGAACAGAGGAAATCCATTTGATTGGGAAGGGTAACCACACTCAAAATGGAACCCTAGATAACATACAGTCACTTCATAAGTTAGATATAACAGAGCAGGGTGAACCAAATGAGAAGCTTGGAGTTGGTGATCATCATTCACACAGAATCTCTGGTTTTCCACAACTCCATGAAGCTGTTGATGGTGAAGTTTTTCAACTCAATAAAGTTCTCAGCAATTCCTCTCAGGAACCTTCAACATCCATCCTTGGAAAGTTTTTTGGAGCTTCTACTTCTCCAGCAGTAAAAGATGGTGGGCCCACAGGTTTTCTTGAGGTATGCGTTACTACCAATTGATAATCCTAAGAAACCCTAAACTTTTGACTATTTTACCCCTGATACTGATACATCTATTTTTCTTCAGCAGCAAAAGACTAAGCCAGATGATCCTCTCAGCCCCCATAATGTCCAATCTTCCAGATTTGCTCAGTGGTTTAATGAAGAAGGTCTCTCTCTCTCTCTCTCTCTCTCTCTCTCTCTCACACACACACACACATTAATAAGTATGTCTCATAATTATGAATGATTCATTTTCTTGAATCTTTTTTGCAGAAAAGAAACCTGTGGGTGATCATCTCTCATCTACTAGACCAAACGACTTGCTTTCACTGATTGTTGGTGGTGACAAATCTGCATCTCAACTTCCTAATATCATATCACCTGACCCCCCAATTGCACCATTTGGTGTAATTACCAAAACGCCCTCGGACTCCAACCAGTTGTACAACAATTACAGACAAGAATCCGCTGCACCTCCAGTTGCTCTTGCTCCAGTCCTTACATGTGAAGACCTGGAACAAACTATACTCTCGGAATATACCGAAAAAACCTCCTCAGCCTTGCCGCCACCTGTCCCCGATTGGGCTGTTTCCGGCCAAGATAACACAAATGCTATACCGGTTGACAACCATGCCACTAATCACCTCCTTTCACTGTTACAAAAAGGAACCTCCGCCACCATTGATGATGACACGAAGTCATCAGAAAAGCAAAACCATCCTCCATCTGAAAAGCCAAAAGACGAAGGGAATCCCGGGCAGAATCTTTCACTGGAATCGCTTTTTGGGACTGCTTTTATGAAAGAGCTGCAATCTGCCCAAGCTCCTGTTTCTGCCCAGAGGGGCATGGGGTCTGCCCGAATCGATATGTTCGAGCAGAATGAGCTATCAATGAACGGTCCGTTGTCTTCTAGTGTGGACGGAATGGGAAATTACGAAAGTAACCCTAACCAATTGTCCTCGAAACAGAAACAAGCTGTGAAATCAGACGACCCTGAAAGCTGGTTGAAGTTCAACGGTCCACGGGTCGACCCTGACCCGTTGGAGTTCAGAATTCCAAAGGCGAAGGTTGGGGAAATCGAGCTGCCTGAAGAGGAAAGCTTGATTAGCGTGGGCGATCCAAATGTAACCCGTGACCCGTTTGGCATATCGGAAAAACTTGCGGCTCTGAATTCTGGTTTTCTTCGTGGACCCCACGAGATGTTTGAACAGGAAAGTAGACAGTTTAGCAACAACAATCTTCATATTCATGGGCAAGGTCCATCTCCTCAAATGCATGCAGCAGCACAAATGAATCAGAATAACAATCGGCGTCCGATGTTTCACCCGTTGGATATAAATTCCCAAATGAGATTCCCGGAGCATCTTATGCAACGTGGCACGCCTCCACCACCTGCTCTTAATCAACAGTTTCAACCTCCTTTTCATCATCACCCTGATACGCGTGTCACTGGGTTCGACATTAATCCAGGTCATCATCAGCATCAGCAAATGTTGCCACCTCAGATGCGGAACTTCCCTCCACCTCACTTGATGCGTGATGTTCCAAGACCTTTTATGGGAGACAGGGAAGCAGCAGCAATAGCAGCAATGCACGGGTTCCCATTTGGTCAGCAGAGCAACATTGGGGGACTCGGTATGCCATTACCTGGTAAATATTTGAACCAAACCTTCAAAAATACATGATAATATTAATGTTTGATGTGATTATTGAAATTATTAAAATTATAAAAAATTGTGTCAGGGGTTGGTGATGGGAGCGGAAGCAACCATCCGGAAGTGTTTCAGAGGATGATGGAGATGGAACTGAGGGCACAGTCGAAGCAGCAGATACGCCCACTCCCACTGAATAACAACCAAGGTGGGGGACAGGGGCTGGATATGGGTGGTTTCAGATACAGATAGGTGGTGGTTGTGGTTGTGTAATGTACATGTGGAGTGTTCTGTGATACACCTGCTACCTGAAATCCGTGGTGATATTGTTAGTAGGGTTAGGGTGTTTGTTTTGAAACCGTAAGAAAACAGAGAGAGAGAGAGAGAGAGAGAGAGAGAGAGAGAGAGAGAGAGGGTGAAAAACTTGTGTTTTCTGGGCGTGTTTTGTGTTTTCTTTTGTTGTTGGACTTGGATAAAGACAAAGACAAAGGTTCCGTTCCTTGTTGGATACATATGGTTTGTCAGGATACAGGATGTAGAGTCGTGAGATTTTATGTTGTAATGCGCATTTCACACCTTAGTTTTCTTTTTCTTTTGTTGTTTTTGCCTGTTGTTACTCATGCAACATCATCATAACCAAATCAAATTCAACTCCCATACATATATATATATATATATATATATATATATATATATATATATATATATATATATATATATATATATATATATATATATATATATATATATATATATATATATACTGTGGGAGGGAGGGGAAAAAGGATCAGGGAAGATCTGGTGGTGGAGGGTGGCAAAAAGAAGGGGGGATGGGGGGAGTTGGACTAAAGAACTCGAGTCAAAATGTCGTTTTCTATATACGTGACATAATAATATCAGGTCATGTGTTATCTTTCACATGCATAACCTAAGTAATACTTTGACATTATTGCAATGTATTGTTAGGCAAAACCACCAAGTGGCTTAGAATTTAGGATTTTTGGAAAGTTATTTGAGATTGGCATAGAGATCATAATGATAGTTTTTGAAAAAACTAAAAAAAAAACTTTCTCTGGTTTGCAATTTTCTTTGATGAAGGTCCAAAGTAGTTTCATTTTGCAAAATGGTAATTGTTTGAGAGTTTTATTGTAAATTTGGTCACTAATTCTAACCATTAAAATGCTTCTGTTTTCTTCAACACCGTGTCCCTCACACAATTGTGTTATTTATTTATTATTTTAAACCCTTATATTACATAAATGAGCCCTCAACTTCATTGTCCCTTGGGCCTTGCCATTCTCCCTCCTTTATCGAGTGTAAAAACATAAAAAAAAACCTTAATCCATCAAAAGAGTTGAAGACTTGATTTCTTGAATATAATATAATATGATCCTTACAATATGGACAATAAGACATGTCGACCCGTTTTTTGATGTGGTGACTATGTATGATAAGTATCATTGTCTCATTTTATTCAATTTGTTAAAATTTTGAACGATCAAGCAAAATGCCTTGATTTGTGGTTTTTGATTGGTTTGTAGGTGGTTGTTGTTGTTATTATTATTATTATTATTATTATTATAGATGGTAATCCCACGTTGTTCATGATCAGTGGTGGATTCAGAACAAATGGTAACTAAGGTCCATAAAACATAAAAAAAATAGAAAATTTGTATGTATAAAAAAGTGTTTGTAAAATCACAGAAGGAACATTTTGAAGCCTTTGTTTATTATAATAGCATCATATAGAGGTATTTAATTTGGGGTTTTATATATGTAAACCTTGATTTAAGATCAAATTAGTGATAAAGCTGGATATTTTTGGAATGGCATTGCTCCTCTGTGGGGTTTTTTCCACAAAAAATAGATGATAGGCAATTTTGTTAGGTTTTAAGACAGATTAAGAGAAACAAAGTCTCAATTTTCAAAAGGGTGTCCGCCAAAACCAACTGAGACCAGCTGTAAAAACATATGAAACAAATCCTATTTTACCTTAATATATATAAGATGGAATTTACAATCAAGTAGGGTCCATGCACCCCACTTCTTCACGATTAACACCATGGTGAAAGCTTCACCCGTTTTCAAGGAATAAGGTATATGTATAGGGACAAGTGAGATATTTGGACTTGATTGACATAAACGAGTTCTTAAAATGCATGAGTTAGATAATGTCATGGTACATTTAGGATATGTGTTATCCCTAGTAATATATTACTATTTTAGTCAACCCAACGAAAACTTGGATTTTGGTCTTAAAGCTCCGGATAATAATGATGTTCGTAGGCTATCTAAGTATATTGGGTCCAAAAAAAGTGATCAAGGTGTATACTAATAACACCAACTTGTTAACATATTTCATGTCTCCAAATGATAGTCAAAATTGTTTGTTGAGGAATTAAATGATGATAATGTTATGGAAAATGAACCCTGACAAGAACAATAACATGATGTTTCTTCATTGTCATTGATAATTGTCACTAGAATTCAGGGCATCCGCAAGTTCATGGCCGGTCCTAATATATTTTAGGCCCCGAGAGAAAACCAAAGAGGGACCCTTTATTAAAATTTTTTAATTAGGGACAATTATAAAAATTATCATCATAAATATGAGTTTAGCTCTTTATAACTAACTTTTGAGTCCTTTGTAGAAATAATTCTAATCCAAAATGGTTCGACTTCGGACTTTTTCAGACAAACTTTATGTTACATTAAAAGTATTTTTTCTAACAAAAAAATATTTTGTATTTTAAATAGAAAAAACCATCCTGAAAATTCAAAGAGAAGTCCAAATCCGATGAACATTCCAAATTAAGAAGTTGAGAGATTTAAAAAAAAACATTTGATTCAAATGTCAAAATAAATAAACATTATATACCAACACAATCTTAAAATCTTAAATGCTCATTTCTTATTTGATGGTAATTTTGGTAAACTCTTAAAACTTGAGTCATTTAAGTATATCTTCCATCATAATGTGATTATTTTTATTTTTATGATCATCTCTTTACTTTTAAAATAAATTTAATGCCAAAGTTTAAAATTAGGTATTGTAAATTATTTTTAACAAATAAACTTAAATGTAGAAATTTAATTGGCAGAAGTTGTATAAAGCGATTAAATATCAACAAAGCTTAAGCTACTAAACTATAATTAGTTTTATATTTAATCTTGTTTAAAAATTGATATTAATTAAAAAAAAAATACTACACTAATTGGGAGAAGTAGAGACCTTCTCTTCAAAAGGCTAGACACTGCGCCTCTCAACCACAGAAGCTACAATCAAATTGATAATCAGTGTTTAAAACTTTATAACAAATTTTAAAGTGCTTAAATATAAAATTTTAACGTGTTACTTCACGGATTCGAACATAAAACCTTCAAAAAAGCAAACAGACATCGTTGCCATCTCCTACGTATTGCTAATGTGCATTTAGTATATATTTATTATATGTCAATACAAATAAATCCATAAATATTGGGGCCCCTAACCATCGTTGTGCCCGGGGCCGTCGCTCAGCTTGCCCCGCCTTATGGGCCGACCCTGTACAAGTTCAATGGATTGCCACATCATCTTTCTATAATCCATACAACTCTATCATTTTTTTCCTATAATGTATTGAACTTCACAAAATTCAATAAAATGTAATTTATAGTAAATATTTAAAAATTAAAAACTTTCATTTTTCCCATTAATTGAAGAGTTCAATGACCATTGAACTCTAAATCTATTGAAAGCCAATGTGACATCTCAATGACAGAGTTTCATTCATTGAATGACACATAAACTTGTTATCTCATTCAACTTCTCATTGAACTCACCATTGTGGATGCTAAATTTTTGAAACGAAGTGAAGGTTTAGGTCTTGTAATAAGAGATCATGTATGGATTGTGTTGAGGAAGTAACTTTGAGTGAACAAGGGCATGAAGGAGTTCACATGATAGTTGTTACTATGTATGATGTTCCAATTAGTGTAATGGATTGTGAAACACGGGATGCTAATGACAAGGTAGTAAAAGACTAATGTTGTTGCAAAAGAGTATGTCTCAATAGATGTAACTCAACATGGGTGATGTGGAAGGAGAGCTTGATCATTAAGTGGAAAAAGGCGTGATGCTCAAAATTGAGCACTTTGATCAATTTAATGGAGATTAAGTCAATGATGATGCAACAATGTATAGTATAAAGCAAGATGAAGAAGATGATAGTAATTCAGACTCTAGTGCTAGTGATTTTCTAGTGGATGAAGAGAATGAAATGGAGGATATTGATGTGGACATGGCTGGGATACTATATAGTCAACTAAGCAAGACACCACAGTAAAAATTGATGTTGTGATCTCACCAAATCTTGCTTCTCCTACTACGCAATTTAAAAGGATTTTTGTTTGTCTAGGAGCTATGAAAATAAGATTTAGAAATGGAGCGATGGATCTACTTAGTCTGAATGGTGCCTTTATGGAAGATCCATTTCCTTGTCTGTTTGATTCAAACAATTGAATTTATCCACTTGCCTATGCCATAGTAAAATTCGAAAATACACCCAGTTGGAAATGTTTTAAGGAATGCCTTAGGAATGATTTGGAGCTAGGTTCAAACTCTAATTTCACCTTTTATAACACATAGGCAAAAGATATAAAACCTCTATCTCTTATGTATCAATTACTGTCTTTCTACATTAATATAGTATCCATGTGTGTTGTCTTGGATACACATGAAAATATGAATAGACTTGAAGAGAAAGGGAGTATAAACGATATCTATGGAAATAAATAAGCAACAACTAACAAAAATACGTGTCAATAACTCAAGCTAATATACATCCAACTATTAAAATGATATGAAAGATCCAGCCTTGTGTTACTTGTTCATACCAAGATGTACATCTTATTCCAAAAAAAACAAACACAACATCTTGCAACATTCTGTTACACATGCCACCATAACATAAAACATATAATGATTAATCTCCAAGACTCTCAACATTTCAACCAACACACACACACACACTCTATCTATATCCTATTTACAAAGCAAAAGCATCCCTCTGAAACGCACTTTGTTCATGTAAAGTCGACAACAGAAATATATAATATATTACAGTTTACACTTTCCACCTGCCTGCAAAAACATCACAAAAAAACATGTGCCTCTAACTGGAAATTGGAGTTTATGTATACGACATGCTCTACCTGAGATTTTCAGAAAAAAAGAAAAACAGGAATATTAGACATCTATGAAGATCGTATTGCACTCCCAGACAACACTTGAAATGGACCGCTTGATGCCACTTTTCCAGTTCCTTCATCATATGACGAAAATACCCTCTTCTGCATGAAAACAAATAAAATATGTTTCTTCATTCATGAGAAAGGTAAACTGAGTACTAGTCTTTTACTACAATATTGCAGAGTACTTACATAGTCCTCGAATTGTGGGCTTTTCAAATTAGCACACAGATTTTTCATCAACAAAACCACCTGAACAAAAAACAATTTTTTTTTTTTATTGATATACATTTTGTAATAAATAATCATATACTAATATCAAAGTTTAGTAAACATTTAAAAAAAATATAAGTCATACTGTCTCAACATCCACTGGATCCATCATCTTCAAGTTTTGCAAGTGATTGCTTTCGTTAGGGTCAAACATCCTCCCAATGAATCTATAGACTTTTGGGAAATCAGGCATCACTGCATGTAACACAAAGTTAAATATATAAGTTGGAAAACAAATAACTCAATAAGGGCATTCATGTCTTTTTACACAAACCTCTGCCTGTGGTTTTCTGCTTTAAGTCTTGTCGGTTGTTTGTTTCACCAGTACTGCTACTGCTACAATTATGCGATGATCTCACATCATCTGCAACCCCCAAAAAAGAACAAAAAAGTTGGAAAACGAACCAAATTTGTTTTCTTTCCACAATCATAATAAGTAAAAACAAAGGGGTTGCAGTTTCGATTTCGGTTTCGGTTTCAGTTTCAGACCTTGTGTTGCCACATCATTATATGTCCAGGTAGACAAACCACCATTTGTAGGCCACAAATATGGCTCTCTCAATATGATGTCTTCACTAGCAGATTGTGAAATTCCTCCTTTTGGATACACACAGAAAGTACATAAAATGTCATATATCATATGCTTAAGAGTTTCTTGAAAATGAGATGAATTTTGATTAAGAGTGAATAATCCTACCATTTTTAGGGGCTTTGTGAGGGTAGGGATGAGCTGCTTTCCTCTTTGGGCGAGGGGGTGGGACATGTTCATTTGCTCCACTCTTCTGGACCTTCAGAAAATACTTCTGGGCATGGCTGCGTATCTGAATAGCAGTCTTGGATCCAACAAAAGCTTCGATTTTTTTCCAGTCTCGATCGAATCTGGAAATTGTCAAACACCAATAAAAACAATCAGAATTTCACCGTTTTTGAATGTGTTTACAGTTTGCAAGGTAAACATTTACAGTTCCTAAGCAGTTTAGATCTCTTTTACACCCTTACCAAACAGACTCAATGATTAAACTTCAATCGATAGAAAGGGATAACAGCAGAAATCTTCTTGTTCAGTTTATGTTTTCCTCAGACGAATAATTCAACAAAAACTGCATTTAAGATAGATATACATACAGATGAAGCGCTTCGAGAAACTTATCGTGTTCAATGTCAGTCCAGTTCTGTCTAGACTTGGTAATAGTATACGGCTTCCGAATCTTCTTACTCGCATCATCCAACAACGGGTTCGGACAATTAACGCCGGCAACAGAGCTATCAGTGCTTACCGGCGCCGGCAGCAGCGAATCAAAACCCATGGAAGATTCAACGAATCCTAATCGATGCAAAACTTGAGCGGGTGATTGTTCCAATATCAAAAAAAGGAGGGGAAACAAATTAGGGTTTGGATAGCAGATTGAATCGAGGGTCTTTGAATTGGGTTTCTAGTTGATTTTAGAAAGTTCTCTGGATTTGAAAGTAAACTGTGTCGATGGGTTGGGGTTTATATATACAGAGAGAGAAAGAGTAGCAACACGGATGTGTGGCCGGACACGTGTAGAGAGTTGAATGAATTAGATTTGGCCGGTATTGCTACCATCGAACTTCTCCATCTGCTTAACTTCTCAAATATAGTATGGGATCGTATATATTGCTTAAACTAGAACTGAAATATCGATAAAAAAAAGAAAAAAATTAGCCTTAATACCTTAAAAAGCCATTATTTATATATTTTTGTTTCGATTTAACCTTAATATATTTTTTTGTTACTTATTTACCACCAATAAAGAGAGCGTTCCGTTTATTAAACCTTACCCGGTTACCAATCAATAATCAAGTTCTTGTCAGTTGCCTCTTTTCACTCGAGTACTAAGTCTTGAGAACGTACATAGTAGTCACCACTCTTATCATAACGACTATGTAACGTTCCAAAAATTTATAGCAAAATTTTCATTTTCGAAACAATAAGTCATACAAACAAGTTGTTCCAAATTCCAAACCCAATCAAAGTGAATATATTATTTAAAATCAGAGTAATATCGGTCATTGCCAATGCAAAAAACTCTAGGGGATGTTGTATAGTCACGCCGAGTCCTTCCCTTTCGAACCGGAAACACCTAAAACTATAAATATGAAACCGTAAACATAAAATTTAGTGAGTTCCACAAAATACCACATACCATACATACAATAGAGATTGCTATGTGCCAACCATAGTCTTGCCATTATGTCACATGATCAGGGACGGACGCATGAACACATAGTAGGTATTGACGATGTTGAAATAGGTCTTGCCGATGTAGAAAAAATAAGTAAAAAAAATCGAAAAATCGAAATTTTTTCCAATGCGGACAGAAAAAGTAGGTGTTGTCTGTGCCACACCGGTACACCTACCAGGTCCGCTTCTCATCATGGTCTTTCCTTGCCATACCGGAGGCCAAAACCATGGGTCTTACAAACAAGTGCCAAGAACCACCTCATAGTTTTCCATGCATGTATCACAAAGACAACTAGCATACTACATAT
Source organism: Lactuca saligna (assembly GCF_052625555.1). NCBI lineage: Eukaryota > Viridiplantae > Streptophyta > Magnoliopsida > Asterales > Asteraceae > Lactuca > Lactuca saligna. Next base: position 42,702,408 of record NC_136420.1, on the reverse strand, counting down.
AACTACCAAGGTCCAGAACTTGCTATTGCATATCATTGTCAGGAGCTGTATCCATGTCTTTCATGTAATTGTCAGGTGCCCTCACCTGGTCTTCCTACGTAACATATTCTAGTAGGTCAGCATTGGTGCCTTATAGTGAGTAGACTCACCTCACAGTCAGACGAAATAGTTGTGGAAACATGCTGCTCTAAAAACCAACTCTACCAATCACCTATATAAATAATAATTACCAACACTCAAACTACAACTTAAAATACCTAAAATACCCTTAAGTAAAACTTGGTCAAATCAACGGTCAAAAGTTAACCCAGCTAGTCACCACGATATGGCCTCCTTGGCCACAAACCGATAAAACAGACAGGTCTTGACCAACTCACCATGTCGTGGTGACCTCAACCACACCGTAGTGATGAGTTTGGACAACTTAAACTGATAAGTCATTTCCTTCAACTCTAAGAGCTCCAAGGCTTAGATTTGGTCCTTCCTATGGTCTTGATGGGAAAAGTTTCCAACTTTATCCCTCAAATCCCTCCATAAGCTAAAGTCCCAACCCTAACCGCATAGGGTAACTTAATGCATCAAGATTCTCATTAAACATAGAGTTGCACCTCCAAAGTTTCCAAAAACATTTCATACTTCTAAGAGACCTTAAAAATCGTGACTTTTTTGACTTGCATATCCAATACATGCATATTCCATTTTTGGTCAAAAATAGGGTTTAATGACCAAAACCCCATGCATGACAACAAAACTTGATTATAAATCAGATCCAAGACACTAAATGCTCCATTTGACATGGGGATTAATAAAGTTGCAAACTTTATGAGATCCCATCACTTAAATCCATCAAAACATGGAAAAGGGGGACAAAAACCAAAAGATCTAGCAACATGACAAGAAAAGGTTGAGTCTTAGACACTCACCAAGGTCTAGGAGATATGCTAGTTGAAGAAATGATGTTTGCCAAGTAACCACCTCACCAAGAACTTCACTCTCCTTCTAAAATCACCAAAAAGCACCAAGAATGAGCTCACAACTTCAATGGAGGCTAGGGTTAGGATATCTAAGGTTGGTAGGAAGATGGAGGCTGAAACCCTAGCCTTAATATTCCTTATATAGGGTCCAAAGCCCAAAATTATGGTTTTCACCAAACACCTGCCACAATATGGTGCCCCAAGACCATGTCGTGGCGAGTTATTTAACTCCTGTGATCCAAAATGTTCTGCCACATCGTAGTGATGCTCTACCACGTCGTAGCAATCCTATTTAAAATAACCACATAAAAGTTGATTCATACATCGACCGGATGTTACAATTCTCTCCCACTTAAATTGGATTTCATCCTTAAAGTCTCTCCTTGCTACTTTCCAGGCAATCAGACAATCCGACCAATTCTTCTCGAACCACACTTCGGTGAAAAGTTGACTCATACTTATAGCGACCTTCTAATACTACCATCAAAACCCAACCATAGTAGGACTCATACGTCCTGATGGAGAATGAACTATTGATCCATTAGCATAAGATAACCATTATTTCGTACCAGAACCCGAGAATCCAAAATCTTGCCTGACTCCCCGACAAACAGACCATTTTGAAACACAACCAAAATGGCTCCATTTTGCAATTAGGAGTCATGGTCTTATTCGACCACACTTCATTTAAGTGTGTCGGTTATGCTTTGAACCCAAAGCCTTAATCAGTCAAGAACAAGCATAGAGGCCCTAACGAATCCTTGACCTAAATCTAAACACATATCTGCCATGCGCGTATTCTGATGTGCAAGGTAACCCAAATACTAACTCCTTGAGCAAACCTCAGTCAACACCACGATCAGAACTGAGTCTCATTTTTTCTAGGGTATGGAATTTATCCTTGATATGCATCTGAAATCATTCCCATTAATCCAAACGATTCTCCCCCACTTGGATTCAACTGCGTCCTGCCAACCACGAAATCGATGGATTTCCAACCCAGTTTGTGACCTTACTACTTAGAGCTATTGACAACTTGAGCTTACAAAACTAGCATTCCATGAATAGTCAATCCTAACAAACACATACACTCCAAAGTCATATGAATACTCCGCAACATCTCAACAAGCTCAATATTCCCAAGCACTATTAACTGAATCCACGACCAAGTCCTCGATGACTTTATCGGATGACGAAGAACAAAATCTTAACTATCCAAATGGATACCCAACCAATTCAACGACCTACTTGAACTAGATCAATTTACATGCGAACCTGCAATTAACCACACTACAAATGTATGAAATTGAAAACTACCGATCTTACACTCACTATCAAATCAATTCCTCATTGCCTCGAAACCACGAAAGACCCCTACAAATCCTGCATTCAATCCTGACATGACCACCTTGCAGATTCCTTGAATTCTTTGCTGATACCACCAAAGATTGAACCGACGGTTGGTATTCTCTCACTTAAAGCTTGATCCGACGGTGGTCGATGCCTCCCACATTGAAATCCAAAACCAACTGATAAATGCATATTACGCACCTATTTTGCATCTTTAATTCAATCAATTCATAGCATTCTACTTCATAGTTCTTGCATTTAGTTAATTATTTAGGCAACTGCATATTTCATTAAGAATGTTTGATACTTCACTATTTTTGATTTATTTTGCAAGCATTATGGAGCATGGAACTTGGATGCATGGAGCATGGAGCATGGAACTTGGAGCTTGTAGTGAAGAGGGACTGGTCACTCCATGGAAGAAAACATGAAGACATAACCCGAGTCATTGTTGCATTGTCATCATAGCAAAGGACTACATTTGAAACGCGGTTCTTGTCACACCGACACAAGTCGCGTTTGTCCTTTCTTATCTTATATTTGAGCAACATGACTCGTGGTGAAGCTAGACTGAAGATGGAGCCAACAATGGAGACTTATTGGACTTTTAGAAAAAAGCATAGGAATTTCCAAAAACAAATGACAAATGGCCATGCTAAAAACAAATGGGCAAAAGGCATGGCCATGCTAAAAACGCATGGCCTTATGGCAAGCACATGACCTTTATTAAAATAAAGGGGACGTTGCCAAGGGCCACCCCCTGGTCTTCCATGCAAGCATCACCAAGAAAACTATACATACTACTCTACTAGGCAACTCAACATATAGTGTGTCAGGAGCCACCTCCCGGTCTTTCATACATAATAGCAAACAGTGCGTCAGGATCCACCTCCTGGTCTTTCGTGCGTAATGCCTAGGGCTAACCCCGGGACTTCCTATCATACATAAACTAAATGGGCCGGCATTGTGGCCATAGACCCATACAAACAGTAAGGAGACTCACCTTAAACTGCTAAAGTTGCTGATAACCCTCTGACTGCTATCCGACAACTCTCTGATCCGCTGCTCCTCTAGCTCCCCGAGCTACCAATACCAATAATAACAATTAGCCTAACTATCCTCCATAAGTCAAATAGGTCAACTATGGTCAAGGTCCTTGTTAAGGTCAAAGTCAACGGTCAAAGTCAACTTCCAGTTGTCTCGACTCGCCGAGTTGTTCCACCAACTCGTCGAGTCTGTGCTCCTTAAATCCTAAAACAACCTCGACTCTACTCTTCGAGTCTAGCAGCGACTCGACGATTTCTCCTTCAACTAAACATTCAAGACCATCTTCAATCGACTCGCCGAGTTGTTCTACAACTCGTCGAGTCCATCTTCATAAGTGATAGTTAGTTTTGTTTACTTCTTTTTATAGTTTATTTTAGCATATTTCATTCATAATTTAGATAATTTCCATGCATATTTTCCTTTTTGTTATTTTATGACTATTTCGGGTACTCTCGAATCTTGTGAGCATAATTGCAGGTTTTCGGGTCTAGCGGAGCGGGAGTGTTCGGGACGTATAGGAGGCGATGAGATTTGGTAGACAAAAATGACGTTGGGCTTGATGGGTAGTGGAGATGATGCATGGAGTGATCTTGATGATTATTTGAAGGCTTGGAGAGAAATAAACTTTAAATTTGCAAGATGCGGGGGAATATTCAAGCGTACGTAAATTATTAATCGGGCGAGTTCACGAGCTTTGGAGGATTTGGAGAGGTCAAATTGGGCTTAAAATGAAGAAAAACTTGAAGAAAATGGGCTAGGAGGTGATTGGATTCGATCTGGGCCAAGTGGGCTAAGCTATGGAGGCCCAAAACCCCAAAGATGCTACATCTAGGGACCACCCACGCAACCCACCCGCGCAAGAGCACGCGGGTCGCGCAACCTCCTGCAGGGGCAGTTTCGGAAATTCTTCTTTTGAGCTATTTGAGGAAGGTTGGTGCCCATCTTTTGCATACTCTTGGACATCCGATTTTTGGAGATTCTCTCTGGATTTTTGAAGACTTTTGAAGGCCAAGAACCCTTGAAGAACATCATATTTTTACCTCTTGATTCTTGCTTAATGTTTGGTACAATTTTCTCTAACTTTGTTTCTTTGGGTTTAGCCATGCTTGGCTAAGCTAATCTTGGTTGACTTTTGGTTAATCCTTTGAACTTTTGTTGAATGTTGAAGAATCCATGAACATGTTCCTGAATTTTTATGGAAATGTTTTGTGTTTTAACATCTTATCATTACTTGTATGTTTTAGTTCATGAGTTTAAATGTGTTTGTGGTGATTAGTTGGCTAATTTCTTGATTAAGTAAAGGATCCTCAAATTAGCAAGCAACAAATGATTTTTGTGTTGTTTTTTGCTTCACACAATCATAAAAACATTTCCTCCAACATGGTGGTGAAAGCATTTGACCCCTCTTGGGTTTGGTGACTTTTTGGTTCTTAATGCTAGTTGACTTTCACTAATTACATGCTATTTGGAATTAGTGACTTTGACTAAGGAAATTGTTATGAGCTTCTCTAGCCATTTCAACAATTAAGAAAAGTCTAGGTAATCTCAAGCTCCTTGGATTACTATAGCCAAATTAAGGATTTAAATCAAAGTATTGCACCATTGAATTCTAATGATATGTTCATCAAAAGTCAAAGTGAGAAAACTTTAAGTCAACCATCTTTCCCTTATTGATTTTACATCAAATTCTTATTTTTGTTGCAATTGTCTATTTAAATCATAGTTAATTCTAGTTTGTTTCAAGTATTTCAAAACACCAAAACCCCTCATTTTATATTTATTGTCATTTTATAAGTATTTTTACAAAGAGATTTTTTTCATAGAGTTATAAATTGAACCAATCTCCGTGGATTCGATCCCTTTACCACTATACACTATTTTAGTGTGTAATATTTAGGGTTATTATTTGTGTTGGCCTCGACAACCACCAATAAGCTAAGGAGATTGCCTTGGACTCGCGGAGTTCTTCCTTGAACTCGTCGAGTACCATGATCTTCATGTCCATTATGGACACAAACTGGATGAGTCCTTCTTTAACCCCACTCACTGATCCAACTCATAAACATAAGGGTTTGGGTTTGCGACCCGACTCGTCGAGTCCATGAAATGACTCGCCGAGTCTATCTTATGAAATCTCTATTCTGCCGATTCCAGTCCATCCCAACACCTCCAACTCATAGATCTGGACTCCTTATGCTAGCCTTGCACGTAAAGTTGCTAACTTTACATGTATGCAAGGTGTTATGAGGCTAGAACACTTAATCCAAGCTACAAGGAAGGCCTAGGTCATGAAATGGGACCTTAGCTGGATAAAGCCAACAACTTTTGAGCTTCTAAAGCTCAAGAGTGTCCAGATATGTGTCCAATCCATCCTCAAAGTCTTAACACTCAGATGGACCTTGGAAATGGTCCAAATGTGACCAAATCTATGCTAGAAAGTGGATCTAGATGATTAACAATCAAGGTATAAGCTTTTTACCTCTAAATGGTCCGAAATGCTACCCCAACTCTGGATCTATAGCTTCTTCTTGCACCACCAAGGTCCTTCCTCCTTCTCCAAGCTTCAATTCACTCTCAAGGCAAGATCTAGCTAATCAATGGAGTTATATGGCTAGGGTCTTGGGGTTTGGATGAGACAGGCTGTAAATGAATCCTAGGGAAGAGAATAAGATGCTTAAATAGGGTACCAAGTCCCATAATTAGGGCTTCCTAACCCAGACCAAACTCACCGAGTCCACTCTCCGACTCGTCGAGTCGGTCACTTAACCTTGCCCATGGATCCCGCTACGACTCGTCGAGTTCTCCCTTGGACTCGACGAGTTGACCCCCTTTGATTTAGGGTTTTCTTTCCTTTCCGGGTCTTCTAGATTCTGGGTGTTACAACTCTCCCCTACTTAAACTAGACTTCATCCTCGAAGTCTGCCATGGTCAACTATCTTACAATCCGCTTACAGCTTTAAGCACTTCACCCAATTGGTCCATTCCTGGATACATCATCCTCGGGATAATTCGATCATTACTACCTTTGAGTACAACCCTTTAACCAACCGGTAGCCCTACCGGTACTCCCAGTGCACTTACACTGATACACATGGGGTTCCCCCCTCTCCTTGCAATGCCACTGGCCTTTCCAAGGCAACTTCCTATGAGCACGATCTTTCTGATATCCATCAAAAACAAATCTCATGCTGAAACTGAAATTCTGACCACTCTCAACGCCGACCATCATACTAACACTCACGAAATATCCCCTTATACGATGCTCCAATACTGAAAACTCCACCCAATGTGTGAATTCCGACAATCCTCCGAGACTACCTGATTTCCGCAGTGAGCAACTTAGCATTACCCGATCAGCTCACTACCTTCTGCACCAAAACACCTTATCATCATTCCTGCCTGAAGTCCTGCCAACTCCCATCCGACTTCCGGGTGAACTGAGACCACCCAGGTCCCAACCGATCCACCGTTACCCGAAATACCGGTCCCCCACTGGTTATCAAACACGAGAACATTCCCTCAGTTGCTCCCAGTTATTCATAAAGATATCACAACTACCTGAACTGGTCTACCAACCCAGCCACTCTGGATCTAGAAGATCTAGGATCCCCGATCCCCTACCTTACCCTGAGGTCTCTACCAGGTCCCACCTGTTGCTAAAAGAACACGAGTCCCGCCCATGGGTCCCACCCATCCATACGTCGGAGCGGCCTCTCCCACAGGTCTTACCTATCCAGGGCTATGCAGACCCACTCCTCTTCTGATCTCAGCCAGCTAAACTTTCCTGGTTCTTATCATGCTAACTCGAAGATATGAGCCCACACACTTCCGGGCGGCTGCCCCGCCCTATATTAAACTATTTGAAAACCCTGCCAACGAATCATGCATCTGATACATTCGTAATGTCGAATAGGGGCTGACGAATGCTTCGGCTACCGCGTAGTCTTACTATACTCATTCTGCCAACTATTGAATGCTACGGGCCACTCCTATAGTCTTACAACACTTCTGCGTTACCAGCCAACTAACGCTACGGGCCACCCCGCAATCTCACCACACTTCTACGCTATCTGCCGACTAGTGTTATGGGCCACCCCATAGTCTTACTATACTAATGCTAAGGGCTATACCGCAGTCTAACTATACTAATACTACGGGCCACCCCGTAGTCTAGTTATACTCATATACGATTGCTACGGGCCACACCGCAGTCTTACCATATTTCTCTTACTATCTGACCACTGGTGAATGCTACAACTAACCCATAGTCGAGGATACAAGCAAAATATAGTACCCCCAAGCGGTTCGCATGTCCCAACTGATTCTTCTGCAATCTGCTATCAGACATCTCGAGAATGAGATCTCACAATTGGCAAGTTTTCTAAACTTCCAATTCACACAATACTCAATTAATAAAGTTGCCTGGGCCGTCTTTCTCCCCGACAAGAGAGTGAAACTATTCCCAGTTTCAAAACCGATTTTGCTCCCATAACATGATTGTTTCTCCCCCACTTAGCTTCGGCTAAGTCTCTACAGCACGCGAAATTCGAGGATTTCCATTCCTTCCTCCGTTGCACAAAAGGCATGATAACTACCATCGACTTAATATTGCTAGCGATCTGTCACTAGCCCACCCCAAAAACCGTACAATTACAGAGTACAGGATGAATAGTTCCTGCATCCCCGATACTGATAATCCTCTGAGTTCAAACTGATGTCCTTAAGGTCCGAATAACTAATGCGCGGAGATACCTCTTTAGTGATAGGCCACTTCCTTTGTTGCTTCCAAAAGCTATCCCAAACACCAAGACTAGAACCACCCAACCTTGATGATGGTGGAGGGATACTACATGGACCCTGTCCACTGACCTCCACGCAATGTTCCTGAACCGCTTTTGGTCACAACTGAGATAATACTGGATACTTCGAACCCGAAGTGAAAGATGACCCTACACTAGCTACTAATAGTTCCTGGTATGCAATTGGCATATGAGAATTCTGAAAGTACAATCCGGATACAAGCAGAGAGACAACTCAAACATACTATTATTTGAGTCCGGGGTAAGAACAACCCTAATACACATAGAATCGAAAATATCCATTGATACATACCTGCAACATTCCTTATTGTAATCCAGATCTCCCTCATCTGTCGCTGCAAAGCCCTACTCTCTCACCTATCCGTAATCCTTGAAGTTGTCGGGGCAGAAACACTCCCTGCTCCTCCCCTCATCGTCGGGCAGTTGGCCTTCTTGTGGCCCATCTGATTGCAATGAAAGCATAATAGGCTTGCCCCCTGTGGGCAGTCCCTGCTAACGTGACCATCACAGCCACACTTGTAGCAGCCTGAACCCCTGGAACGAAAAACTCCCTCGTGCGGTTTCCCGCATGTGCTGAACTGAATTCTCCCTAGCCCACCTACTAATCACTGATTTGAAGTCTTGGGCCTCTTCTGGGGACCCTCCAAAGTACACATCTGATCCGACCTCCTATTCACAATGTGCTCCAAATCAATCTCCCTTTCCTGCGCCCTGGTAATCATAGAGTCCAGGGTCGGGTAAGTCGAGAAGCTGACATGTTCCTGAATATCAGCTCTCAACATGTCATGATAGCGGGTCCTCTGTATCTTATGATCCCCTGCATATTGAGGCACCATTAAGGCCCTCTCCGGAAACTAGGCGGTAATCTCTGCCACCGACTCCGTCATCTGTCTCATGTCTGCATATTGAGGCATATTGAGGCGCAACTCTGCCCTAAACCTGGTCAGAAAGTCGGACCAAGCCATAGCCTCAATGGCCGAGGCTTGCAAGGAATCACCAACTAACTCCCACCAGCCTCTGGCTCTGTCCCTCAAGCATCCTGCAGCAAATCGAACCTTCGATCCCTCGGGAAAGAAGCTCGTCAACTGTGCCGAATCAATGTATGCAATCCATCTCCTGGAAAAAATGGGGTCCTTCACCCGGTGGAAGTATGGCGCACCACTGCCCCTGAAGTCCTTAAAGGACAGTGTGCGTGATCCTGACCGGCTGGGTGCCATGTCACTCCTGAACGCACTGAGGCGATCTTCCATTAGCTCGATAATCCCTTCCATGATTGAACCAAAGATGACCGGGGTCGCATCAAGGATGCCTCTAGTGATCTCGAACGCGATGAACTCGCGCAGCCTCTCATCCACTGGATTGGAACCTGAACCCGAACCCGATCCCTTCATTAAACTGCCATATGCTGGCCTCGAACGTAGTACCACCATTCTGCAATACATAATGACAACCGTCAGTGATACTGATACATATAGAGGGATCATACCTATTTCAAGTTTCCTAGTCTCGTCTCAGCCTTCCTCGACTCAAGTGCGGATCCTCTACTTTCAGTAGTACGGACCCATACTACCTTCCACATCTATCCGTACTTTCCTTAAGAACTAACTCGACTCCACCAAGTCCCTTCTACTACTACTGGTCTCTGCAACCCTCATCCCATACTTGCCCTGGGGTACCTCTAACTCCACCCAAACCAGTTCTTAGCTGCTGAAGGGCTCTTTGCAACGCCAATTAGCCACCATATGGATACAGTCACATGCCACGAGGCTCGGATAATCCTTCGAGTAAGGGACTCATCCTTACAACGGTTAGGACTCATGCCACAAGAGCTACGTAATAGGGTCAAATCCAACACTCTGAGATTATTCAACCCTGATGGTATGTGACCTAGCGTACCTACCTAGTAGCTAACTCCCATCACTCTGAGTCCCACATAGCACAAAGGAAGCAAGATTCAGAAAAAAGGAAACAAGCTCAAGTAATTCTATCCACATAACAGGAATCTGTACTAGCATGCGATATAAGCTCATGTAATCAGGCATAACCTAAGCAGGCTGTCCTATCTCTGTCTAATAAACACTATCATGCAGCTCAAAAGCACATATAACAGGCACATAAGGCATCCTTCCTAGATCCTTAGTCCTAATCTAGCAAGTTGTTCTACTGAATCTGTTAATCATAACATAAACTTGTATGGGTGCTTTGGGGGGAAAACTTACTTGAGCTCGCGCACATCACACACCTTTTTCTTTCTTAAAACATTTTAACTTAGCTTTTAGAAAACTATTTTCTTTGTAAAAATCTTTTAATCCCTCGGTTTGAGTCTAGACATCCCCGAAGGTGTGTCTGAATCCCTCAAACTAGGGCTCTGATACTAACTTGAAACATCCCAAAATTCAAGACCAAATTTTTTGTTTTAATTGAGTTATTATATAAAACCAACAGTATAGAAACATTCATAATAATATCTCATGTCAAACCAAAGTGCCAATAGTTAAAACATACTATCACAAAACCATATCAAAGTATAATCCCCAAAGATCTCATGTGTGGAAATCATAGTGTGATGCGCTGCGATCGAGCCAGCTCCTTTCTTTGAAAACAAGGTACCTGAAAACAAAACTGAAAACCATAAGCACGAAGCTTAGTGAGTTCCTTAGTTACCACATACCATACGTACCAACTGGTCCATACATGCCATACATAACCAAGAGCCATACATATCCATAATCAAGTAAGGTGCTATGTGCCAAACATAGTCTTGCTAAGGTGCTATGTGCTAAACATAGTCTTGTGGTTATGCCACGGGCCACACGTGGTCTTCCTGGTCAAGCCTGGGGCCACTCCCTCGGTCTTACAGACAAGTGCCAAGGGCTACCCCGTGGTCTTCCATGAAAACATCACCAAGACAACTATACATACTACTCTACTAGGAAACTCAGCATATAGTGTGCCAGGAGCCACCTCCCGGTCTTTCATACATAATAGCATATAGTGCGCTAGGAGCCACCTCCTGGTCTTTCGCGTGTAATGCCTAGGGCTAACCCTGGGACTTCCTATCATACATAAACTAAATGGGCCGGCATTGTGGCCGTAGACCCATACAAACAGTAAGGAGACTCACCTCAAACTGCTGAAGTTGCTGATAACCCTCTGACTGCTATCCGACAACTCTCCGATCTGCTGCTCCTCTAGCTCCTCGAGCTACTAATACTAATAATAACAATTAGCCTAACTCTCCTCCAGAAGTCAACTAGGTCAACTCTGGTCAAGGTCTTTCTCAAGGTCAAAGTCAACGGTCAGAGTCAACTTCCAGTTATCTCGACTCGCCGAGTTGTTCCACCAACTCGTCGAGTCCGTGCTCCTTAAATCTCAAAACAACCTCGACTCTTCTCGTCGAGTCTAGCAACGACTCAACGGGTTCTCCTTCAACTAAACATTCGGGACCATCTTCAACCGACTCGCCGAGTTTTTCTACAACTCGTCGAGTCCATCTTCATAAGCTAAGGAGATTGCCTTGGACTCACCGAGTTCCTCCTTGAACTCGTCGAGTACCATGATCTTCGTGTCCATTACGAACACAGACTGGATGAGTCCTTTTCTAACCTCTCTCACTGATCCGACTCATAAACAGAAGGGTTTGGGTTTGCGACCCGACTCTTTGAGTCCATGAACTGACTCGCCGAGTCCATCTTATGACATCTTTATTCTGCCGATTCCAGTCCATCCCAGCACCTCCAACTCATAGATCTGGACTCCTTATGCTAGCATTGCACGTAAAGTTTCTAACTTTACGTGCATGCAAGGTGTTAGGAGGCTAGAACACTTAATCCAAGCTACAAGGAAGGCTTAGGTCATGAAATGGGACCTTAGCTGGATAAAGCCAACAACTTTTGAGCTTCTAAAGCTCAAGAGTGTCCAGATATGTGTCTAATCCATCCTCATAGGCTTAACACTCGGATAGAACTTGGAAATGGTCCAAATGTGACCAAATATATGCTAGAAAGTGGATCTAGATGATTAACAATCAAGGTATAAGCTTTTTACCTCTAAATGGTCCGAAATGCTACCCCAACTCTGGATCTATAGCTTCTTCTTGCACCACCAAGGTTCTTCCTCCTTCTCCAAGCTTCAATTCACTCTCAAGGCAAGATCTAGCTAATCAATGGAGTTGGATGGCTTGGGTCTTGGGGTTTGGATGAGACAGGCTGTAAATGAATCCTAGGGAAGAGAATAAGATGCTTAAATAGGGTACCAAGTCCCATAATTAGGGCTTCCTAACCCAGACCAAACTCACCGAGTCCACTCTCCGACTCGTCGAGTCGGTCACTTAACCTTGCTCACGGATCCCGCTACGACTCATCGAGTTCTCCCTTGGACTCGACGAGTTGACCCCCTTTGACTTAGGGTTTTCTTTCCTTTCCAGGTCTTCTGGATTCTGGGTGTTACACCTACGATATTAACTGGTAGAACTCGATCTCCATGGCCTATGACTGCAATGCTCGACTCATCACCACATGAACAATAACTATGTCCTTATGACCATCAGTAATCCTCAGTGTGGCTGGAGTAGGTTCTTTCACTGCTCCGCTCATCAAATCTGGACATTCGGCGTTCTTGTGGCCCATTTGGTTGCAATGGAAACATAACAGACTCATTCCCTAGGGACAATCCCGGTTGGCATGACCAATTCTGCCACACTTGTAGCAACCCATACCCTTATATTGACAAACCCCATTGTGGTGCTTCTCGCACGTGCTCTACCGACCTTGGCCCTACTGGTCTCTCAGTCCTTGATCAGAAGTTTGGGTCTTTTCACAGGACCCCCATTTGTCTGAACATGATCTGGATTCCTCTTCTCAAGGTGCTCCAAATCAATATCCCGCTCTCGGGCTCTAGCTATCATGTCCTCCAAAGACTGACAAGCTGAAAAGATAATAAACTCCTCTATATTGTCTCACAACATATTATGGTACCAAGTCTTCTTCATCTCCTTGTCTGTAACATATTGTAACACCGTAAATTTCCAAAACAATTTTTCGCATTTATAACAACATAATTCATTTGTAAATCATAAAAACATCATTTTTTGAAACTCAATTTATAACATATAAAACTCCCAAGATCTCATATCATAAAAATCCCGTGTGTGTACTGATCAAGCTGGTGCCTTCCCGCGATCCTCACTAGTACTTGAAACACATAACACAAAACACTATAAGCACAAAGCTTAGTGAGTTCCCCAAAATACCACATATAACACATATTAGCCACTCGAGGCTATAACTATGTGGGTCTGTGCACCCAAAACTCTGTGAACCCTCGGGTTCTAACTCTGCAAGCATGCACAACATAAATCACATAGAAGAATGCAGTGCAACAAAAAATATATATAAAACACTGTATCACATAACTCTATTTACCTACTCAAGGTAAAGTATAGTGAGAAGACTCACCTTGCGTATCTCGGTAACTCGTAAATCCCTGAAATCACTAGTGCTCGATCTCCCGAGCTATAGTCCTCCTATACGCAAATATATCTCTAATTAACACTTTCCCAACTAGGATTGACTAACTTTATCAAGTCAACATCGGTCAACTCTGGTCAATGGTCAACAGTCAACCCAACTCGCCGAGTCTGGCGTGGACTCGCCGAGTCCCTACGAGGACCCGATTCCTCTGAACCCCTTCCGAATCACTGAGTCACTCACCCAACTCGGTTACCCAACCCATGGTTCGAAAACACAGAATAACTCGCTTCAACTCGCCGAGTCTGCTAATGGACTCGGCGAGTGCATTCCATGTATAACCCCAAACGAACTTCTGAGGTTATATCTGTTCTACTAGCTCATAGATACAGTCTTTCCAAGCTTATTTATCACGTAAAGTTTATGTCCTGACGCTCATATCACACCTATTGACTCATAAATGGTGTTTTAACCTCACACACAATGATCCCAAACCAAAACCTCCATAAACTCATAAAAATCTTGGACGAAGAGGCACTCTGGACCTCCATGGGTCTAAATCCAGAACCTAACTCGCTTAGGGGACCATGGGAGCACTAGATCTAGTCATAAAAGGGCTCAATAAGCCCTAAATCAACATGCACATCACCTCAACAGAAAATGGTTCGAAAATAGTACCTCAAACGTGATTTTCTGGACCTCAGATCTTCAGGAAGTTAACCCTCTTGCTTCCTCTTGGCTAAAGCTTCCTTTCCCTTGCTAGACAACACCTCCAAGGTTGATATTGGCTCCTTCTCTCACTCCAAACGCTCAAGTTCACTAGGGTTTCGCTCTGGGGGCTGGTGAGCACAAATGATGGCCATAAGGCCCTTTAAATAGGCCCCAAACCCGAGAAATTAGGGTTTCATTAAACAAAGTGGACTCGCCGAGTCCGGTCATGAAATAAAATGAACATCCGCGTCCCTACTTGACCAGTCTTGGCGCCAACTCGTCGAGTCCCCTAATAAACCCCAAAAATATAAATGAATAAAAATATACCTGGGAATCCGGATGTTACACATATTATGGAACTTAAAGAGCCCTCTTCTTAAATTTGGCAGTGATCTCTGCCACAGTCTCAGTCATCTGGTGAAGGTCCTGAAACTTCCTCGCCAACTGTTGTACCTTGATAGTTGGTGTAAGCTCCACCCAAAACTAGGTCACAAACTCATCCCAAGTGATCATGTCAATGGTCTTGCATCCCAAAGAGAAATCCACATCCTCCTTCCAGTCATGAGCTCTGTGTTTCAGAAGACAGGAAACAAATCTGACCTTTGACCCCTCCGGGAAGAAGCTCGTCTGGAAAGCGTTCACCATGTCCACTAACCACCTCCTACTAGCGATGGGGTCCTTATCGCTAAAGAATTCGGGAGCTCCAAAAGCATGGAATTCACAGAAGGAAAGAGTGTGAGCTCCCATAATAACCATAATCTTAGTGCGGAACATGCCCAAACGCTCATCCAAAATCTCCATGTCCCCTCCTTGACCGAACCAAAGATCACATGAGTCTACTCCAAAATACCACGTATGATCTCTGACGAAATGAAGTCCCGCGTCGGCTCATCCATCGGTTCAGTGCCAACATCGGAGCCTGAACTAAAGATCACAGGAGCCCGAACTCCATTTTTGACGAGATCTATAACAGGGTTAGACTGTTAACGCCCGTATAAAATCATAACTCTTTCATATGCTATCCTTTCTCGACTGTCTTTATATCGACGAAATCATATAGATGAGATCTTCAACTCTCGTTTAGATTGTTTTCCTAACAATCGACCGGTTTCTATTTTTGTTTCCGTGTCATGCACTGCAATTCTGAAACTTGTAAAAATTATAACTTCCTTTTATGAAGTCAGATTTGGACGTTCTCTATATACATGTTCTCGGTTTTGCGATTACTACGACTTTCGTCAAGACTATTTACCCTAAATACCCCTCTATCAAAACACCTATTTACATAATTGGTCATTTATACTATAAGGCAAAAATGGGGCGTTACAACTCTCCTCCACTTGTAGAGATTTCGTCCCCGAAATCCTACTTTTATCGCATCTTAAGGTAATTCCTATACTATCGTACTGGGGTTTCACGAGATTAACTCAGGTTCTAGCCGACGTTGCCACATCCAATTCATCCACTACTTATTTGGCCATAAAACTTCATTTTCTACCTTAGGCATACTCCCTAACTTCTTGAGAAGTCTTCCAAAACTAGATATTCGTTGGTTTGGACTACGATCGATGATTTCCTTCAGACACAAAATGTCGACACAGTCGACTTGATATAAGACGATTTATTAAGGAAATTTATCTATGACATCCTAACAGAATGCAATTTTCAGATAATGCCACTAAAAATGATTACGACATATCTTAAAACACGCGCGAATCTAGATTGTAATTGGTTTATTTACCAAGTTTGGGAATTCCATCATCCTGAATTTGACCCAAAATTACTACAATGGGTTTACTGACTTAAGAACTTTGAATACTCTAGTAGTGGTGAAGGGCTCATTATAAGGCTTTCTTATCTTCCCTCCTACTAAATTATAATGATCACTAGGTCACCAATAACCCTCTCGCAAGGCTCTAACTACATTACTTATATCGAGGTACAACTATGGTTCGAGCAATTCATTTGCAATATGTCATGACGCTTATCCAACTACTGGGATTTTGATGACAAATCACTATTGTCATCATCCTTCCTTGGTATCTACTTATTACAATCGATCTTTGTTTTCTAAATTTGGAGGCTAAAACTAATTTGGAGGCCCTTAACCTACACTATATGAATGTTAAAATCTAACTGTCGTCCTATGTCAACCTACTAATGTTGAAATTCAATCCTAGTTTTCTATTAGTTCTTATGCTTATCGACTAAAGGAATAACTAAACTAAATACGTAGTCTACCATGAAGCCTAAAATAACACTGAAGTAATAATGGGAATAGTCCTTTTCGAATGGTCTTCTCCTATGGGTCTCTATTCGTACTTAAAAAAACACTATATCCTTTGATGTTGATCCTACTACTAAAATCCATTGGCACGGGTTAACTAATTTCTTACAATGGGTGAAATCTAATCCCTAAGTATGGTTCTATCCCTTGAGTACTTGACGCTCTCTATGGAAAACTATACTACCTATTGAATTCATGATCCTATGCTGCGAGGATAACTCCTACATCCTTGAAGGCACAAACCTATATGATTCTCTTGGCCATCTGAGCCACACCTGAGAATTTAGCAATTTCCTAAATCCTATTATACGTTTGGAATAAAAGACTAACCTTTCCTCTAGAAGAAAGAAACTCATAACCTATGGGTAATCTAACATAAGATTTCCTTCTTTTGTTACCTGCTTAATGAAAACGAAACTAACAACTTCCTCCTACTCGTGTTGCTACTCTCCTGGACCTTGACGTCAAAATTGAAAGTCGAACTACTCTTCACATGTATAACTAACTGTATAAAGGGGTTTTACCAATGTAGTCGAAGTACTAGTAACAACAACAATTTTGAACTCACTCCATCCTTCTTGTAATCACTTTTCGGTTTCCAATTGTCATTCTTCGTTCTCACGACTACAGTCGGTACTACATCGAACAAGGTTCTCAAAACCTATCTTACTCACACAATACTTTATTCAGACTCAATCCTATATGGCCACTTGGGACCAAACTTAGAGTTACATCACCATACAACATGTAATGATGAAAATGAAACAAATTCATAGTGTTAGCTACACTATCTTCCTAACTACAGGCGCCTTATCAAATTTTCGATTCTTCCTGATCCAAGTGTGAGTCTTGTACTTCGGGTAGTATATGCCTCTACTACCTTTCATGTCTACTCATACTTGTCCCACAAATTGTCTCGTAGTTTCCAAGTCACTTCTGAAACTACACATAATAACCATTAAACACACACACACACACACACACACACACACACATATATATATATATATATATATATATATATATATATATATATATATATATATATGTCCCATGAGCACATACAACAGGTTTTCCTAGACTCCACTAGGACTTTGCATCTTTACCGATGCCCTACCTTACGAATATATGCCCTAACAAGCATATATTAAACTTCTTAGATTCTTTTTCTAAGATTCCTTTCTACTTCACCCTATTGTTAGTGAGTAAGACATTCTACTAATATAAACAAATTAGTGGAAGAATACAATTGTATGCCGCTAAAATCAAACAATCTATCGACCGAAAGATCCGACACTACAACAGTTAGACTCATACGAGAACTGCGAAACAACGCCAAATAAGGCAATGTAAGACTATTTAATTCTGGGAGCATACAACCTAATGTATTTGTTAACTAACTAATTAATATCAATATAGGTTCTAAGCAACAATTAACAAGCAAATCCCTAGGCTATAAGGCATCTAATTTATCTGGCAATTCTAACATGCAATTCCTAAAAGACTTCTTCTAGGATTTCTTCCACTTCTCCCTACTATTTTCCGAGGAAAAACTTATACCCATATCAACCAACTAATGGAAAAATGCGATTGCATGCCTCTAAAAATAAGTAGTCTGTTGATTGAAAGATTCGCCACTACAATGGTTAGACTTATACGAGAGCTGTGAAATAGCGCCAAATTAGGTGATCTAAAACTATTTAATTCTTAGAGCATGCAACCTATTGTATTTTTCAAGTAACTAACTAATGTTAATATAGGCTCTAAGCAGCAAATAACAAGCAATTCTCTAACTTACATACTAACATGCATTTCTAACATTTCATATATCAACAATATCACATTCTTCTTGTATTATTCCTTTTTTATTAAAAAATTTATTAAGATATCCAGATCCTCGGTTTGAGTCTGTTGGAACTTTGTTAGTAAGAAAACAACAATTTGGGACTTGTCCCACATAAGAAGGAGAACAAACCTTGAGATGCTTTATAAGTCTTTATCTAGCTTATTTAACAAGTTGGTTCAAAGTATTTGATAAAACATCTTAAGCAAAATGTGTGGTATTGGACTAGTACTTGGGCTAGTGATTAGAGAATAATTATATATATTAATGGTCAAAGGATTGGACTTGGGCCTTGGGGATCTTGGGATCTTCAGATTAAAATCTGGAAAAACCTATAAATACCACATATGTTCTAGATTTTGAGAGACTAATGACACATCATTCCCATATTCTTAAACCTCGTTTTTCTTAACATGATCATTGAGACATTGCAATTAAATCGAAAGATTCAAGATTAGATATTGAATAGATTGTTGTATCCTCTAGACAACTCCATACCCTGGAAATTTCTGTCTTAGGACACTGCTTTTAGGGCTCAATCTTCTTCAAATTTCGTGATTGTATTATGTATTAATTCTACATTCAAGTATGTTTTCTAAATTGTGATTCTTGTAATACTTCTATTTGACTTCGTTTTTATTACAATTATATATTTATCGTTGACTGTATACTACGGTCATAACAGAGTCTGGAATCATACGAGTGTTCATCTAGTTTGCTCAAACCAGGGCTTTGATTCCAACTTGTTACGTCCTAATTTTCAACCTAAAATTTTCATTTTTATTTATTAATATATCAGAGTATAATTACATTTAGCAGAAACATGTTGCGAATACGCGTACATACCGTCGAACCTTTCCCTTCTCACGAACCAATGAAGTGTCTGAAAAACATTTATAACAACGGGGTAAGCGCTAGACTTAGTGAGTTTCCCAAGCTACCATATACCACAATATATATACATACATACAAATAGGACCCACCCAAACTACATGATGAGCCCCGCCCAACTACCTAATGGGGCCTACCTAACATACATAATGAGCCTCACACAAACTACATGGTGAGCCCCGCCCGACATACATAACCATACATAGAGACTACACATTACGTCCTACTGATACATACACATATAAGCTATACTACCAACTCTATCTTACTAACTCATATGTCCTAACATACATGGATATATGTTGTACTACATGGCATATTGAGATAACTGACGGATATCCCTCTGGTGTAACAGGTGATGCGCCGAATAAGTACTAACCTATAATATTTTATCCTATTAATTTCTATGACGATCTAGTAATGAAACCTAGATCCTTCATTAATCCCAATGAATACCAAGAGTTCTATCAAGTAAGGATCAACCAGACTGGACAGTTGGGAGACATGATCATTTCGACGTACAGTGTTTTTAAAATCCAACGACCAAGCCAATAAGACCATTCTAGACACTTCTCCCGTAAGTAGATCAATCAACATTATAATTGGAATTACTGATAAATCTTATTTATATATCCATTACAACAGCTATGAAAACAAATATAAGCTACACTTAAAATGTAGCTTAACTTATATGGATCATAGCGAAAAATCGGGAATTATACGGGCATAGCTCTGATCCGAAAGCTCTATACCTCAGATGCTCCAGGGCCTTACTAAAGTAGCCGAAAACTAGAAAGTAAAGGAACTAAGAGTACGAGATAGTTCTAGAGAGGTTCTGGAGGAAAAGAGATTTCAGACATGAATGAAAATCGACACCTATATAATGCTAATTTTGGGGTGCACGCCGCGCACGTGGTCAAGTGCACGTCGCGCACTTGGTCAGGGGTGCTGACGAGGCTCCATGCAGAAAGTGACACTTGGCGAAATATGGGTGGAGTGTCGGTGCATGTTGCACATCTGGTCTGTGCGTGTTGCTATGCGTGAAGATTTCTGATTTCTTAAAAATTCCATATTTTCTCTGTACGAGCTCTTTTTTTTACGTTTTTTTATATCTATGTGTAGCTATCGACAATATCTACAACTTTCATTTAGACTTTGTCAGCTAATTTTGATTTAATTTTTAAACTTATATTTTTAACATGTTTAGACTGTTAGAGTTCGTATAAAAGTCATAACTCTCTCATACGATATCCGGTCTCGACTGTCTTTTATATCGATTACATATGGACAAGATTTTCAACTCTCGTTTAGATTGTTTTTCCTAACAATCGACCGATTTCTATTTTGTTTTTTGTGTCGTACACTGTTACGCTGAAACTTTTAAATATCACAACCTCCTCTTATGAAGTCAGATTTGTACGTTTCCTATATACATGTTCTCGGTTTTGCGATTACTATAATTTTCATCAAAACTATTTATCATAAATAACACTCTATCAAAACGTCTATTTACGTAATTAGTCATTTATAGTATAGAGATGAAAATTGAGTGTTACATTTAAAAGCCGCAATATACATAACCTTCACTATATACAACAATTAGCAAACTAAGGGCAACAATAACAAGTAAATATAATATTTTAATTTTATTTTTTAATTTATGAAATAACATTATAAGAAGCTATATAATGTGTTCTAACGATGTATGTCGTGTTTGGTAAAAGTAGCTGTTAGCTGCAAGCGGGTAGCATGTAGCATGTAGCATGTAGCAGGTAGCTGGTAGCGAGAAGCTATAACTTTTATTTGTTATACGAGTGTTTGACAAAAGTAGCTGGAAGCTTTTGAAATATATAAAATTACATAAAAGGACAATTGATTAAAACTAAATAAATATATAAATATAATTTTAAGGGTAATTATGAAAATTGATTTCAAAAGCTCAGTAGCGTTTTATTAAACGCTACATGAAGTAGCTTTTAAATTTGAAGTGTTTTGTTTAAACTAAAAACTAAACGCTCGTATTGTCAAACGAAACTTTTTGTTTAAACTAGAACGTTTTGTCAAAAGCTAAAAGTTAGAAGCTCCCAAACGCTTCCAAAAGCTCCGTACCAAACACGTTTGTAGGCTAATATGAAACGATGTAGGTTAACATGAAGTGTATATATATATATATATATATATATATATATATATATATATATATATATATATATATATATATATATATATGGCTACAGCCAATAACCTAAATAGGCCGCTATTTTTATATGTATTTCTGTCTTATAATCAATGTGTCGTAATTGTGGAAAAAAATGGATATTAACGTTTAATCCCTGAACTTTGAAAATACAATAGCCCTTGATAAAGTTACTTTATCAGTATTCAATCATGATAAAGATGGAGAGAGTCCATCATTTTCATCCTTCCTAATACTATAGGATGTGGTATAACTTGTGAACAAAAAAAGGTCACAACAAGATAGTGGCCAGACTAAGTAGGTCATTCGATCCAACTATTTTTTTATTTTTATAAAATATTATATAAAAATATAAATTGTGAGCAACCTTAATATTTTAAGTGAACCATCTTAATGTTTTTGGTAAAAACAAATATACATAGATCAAGATTTTTAAAGCTTATCTTTGATTTTCTATTGATTTCACTTAAATAATAAACTATGTGGTTTTACGTTCTAAATTCGCTACTGCAACAACAAACCACTTTGTCATGAGAGAAAAAAAAAGAGAACAAAAAGCAAGAGAAACGGAAAGCCCTGCTATTTCGTCTTCGCCACTTTGCCATGTCATGTAACGTGCATATTGTTCACCATGCTAAATGGACGTCATATAAGATTCTTGACGAGCCACACCCACACCCACTACTAGCTTAGGGGGTGTTTGGCAAAGCTTAAAAATGAAGCTTTTTGATTTATTAAAGGTTTCAAACCGGTATAAGCTAAAAATGATGTTTGAATAAAAATAAATTATACTGATATCATACTGGTAATAAGTTAAAAATCAATAAGGAAAAAACCTCTAACTTATCAACTTATAAGTTGAAAAGTACTTATGATTTTTCATAAACTTTGCCAAACACCCTCTTAATTTACATGTCATGGCTAATACATATGTCATGGCAGGATCACATTAATTTTTATCTTTCCTCTCACTTCTACACTCCAACAAATGAAAATTCACCTCGTGAATTATATCATTTGGTACAATTTATGCTGCATATGGTACAAGTGAAATTCTTACAAATTTAATTATAATATTAGTAAAATGAAGAATATCCTTTTAGTACAAACTTTATTTTTTTTGGAAGTAGATTGTATCTCCACTTCATGCACAATTTCTTCTAGCCGCAAACATTCTCAATAGTCCCAAATATAATACTACTAATCATCATATATCGTAACACTTCCTACACACATTTCTTGTGTCATTCTTATGTTCAATTCTCAAGTTCCATTTCAATTTTCTTGTTATTCACTTGATTCGTATTCTACATGAGATTCTTGCAAAACATCTTGATATGACCTTTGTCGGTTGTCACCATACTCGTAACAAGTGACTTCCAACAAAGTTCTTTTGCCTTTCTTTCGAGTGTTTGTGGAGGGAGACGAATTACCTGTCCTCTTCTTGCCTCCTTTTTCCCCCAAAAAATCAACATTCTTTTTTGGATTTTCTCTCCAATTTTTTCCAAGTTCGATCCAAAGAAAAATTCCTCTATAACATCAACTTTTTCTTGAGTTCGTGATAAGATGGGGTTAGATTAGAATGTGCATAAACTTTTTCAAAAATTTCACATGATTTCTTGATTTTAGTGACAAAAAGAAATTCATCAACTTGATCAATGATAAAGATGGCTAAGATATATTCATATACAACCCCAAAAACACTGTGCATTATTCATTGAGATTCCATAGAAGATCCACTTATTACAAGAAATGAAAAGTCATTGGCAAAAACAAAGGGGTTATGGTGCCACAGGGAGATTATACATTAAAAACAAAACTCAGAGTGAAAAAAACCTAGCTACAAAAACAACATTTCGAGCAAACCCATTAACTTACTTTTCCGTGCTACTACTTCTTTATGTATATATATATATATATCAAAAAAAGCTCCATTTATCTTTATATATGTCTCTCAAAGAAGCTCCATTTGAAGGTGGAATTGGATTACCCTATAGGGACTACTACTGGATATTCAAAATCCAGAGTGTGTACAGTGTATGTTAGTTTGCGATTTTTGAAGATGTGGGAAGTGAGAAAAACCTTAGAAGAATCGCCTCCTGAAATTCCGTGTGGTTGCTTGATATGAGCGCATGAGCAATCCGACACCAATGCCGATTCCGAGACACATTCCGAGGCCAATTCCGACTCCAACTCTTACACCGGCATTGAACCATGTAAGCTGTCCATCTTCATCGTAACACATCTCCTCTGAATAATAGCTTGGCCCTACTTTACCTTCTGATTCATACCCATCGGCTTCTTCCCCTGCTGTATGATGCTGGACAAGAAAACATATCAGTAATCAGATAGCAGATGAGTAATAAGGAAGAAGATAACTGATAACATGCTCAAGTTACCGGTAATTTGCGTTGCCTGAGAACCCCATTGTCCCTCAAAGGTTCCTTATCGACTTCTTCTTCATCCTCCGGAATAGCATGGAGCATCCCATGTCTTGAACCACCGCGTCTCCGGGGACTAACTTGAATAGTTTTGGTCAATATGACTGGTACAGAGGAGCAACATCCTGCAATGTAAACTTCGATCGACGGGGAAGAAGTACCAAACTTTGACAAATTTGCAGCGTAGAAATCCATACTCCAACCTGTTTTTGATCCGTTGTTATTGTGATTGTGATGATGATGAGCATGAGTATTGCCGTTATCTAAACTCCCATTGCTCCAAGTTGGTTCAATCCTCTCCAAAGACCCACACAAGATCATCTCCCTGTCATCTCCTTCGTTTTCAATCACCTCAAATTCAATCGCCCCAGTGACCCTAATATTATCGGTGCTAACATACGTCACTTCCGACGACTCCTTGTCGACGCGGTCCCTTCGTAACGTTACTAAAGCAGTGTTAGCTGACGGAACCCTAAATCCATTAATCTCGAGTGACACGCCGATTTCACGGCGTAGGTTCCGCAGCGTTAAATGTTCCGGCACGGTGTTCACGGCGCACGGCGTGATTCGGACGTAGAACAGCCGAATTTCGAGCCAACCTGACGTCGTTTGATGATGAATATTACCTGAACCATTCACTACCCTGTAATTGAACGGTTTGTATTCTGCTAGCGACAAATTACTCTCCTCTCGATCCATTGAATCCACAAATGGTGATTCCAAAAACAAATTTCATATAACCTCCGAAAACTCAAGTTTTTCCGCTTTCCGGAACAAGAGATTGAGGATTTCGTAGAGGTTTGTGAGAATTTGGTGAGAAGAAAACCAGAAATTAGGGTAATTTGAGGGACGATTGAATTGGGATTTCGAGATGGAGAATGGGAAGCACAGAGATTTTTTGTTTTTGGGCTTAAGGAACTGCTGGATGTACACGCGCCACTCCACGCGGCGGAGATTTCTACGACACGTGTGTGAGATGTGCCATCAAGATGTACAGGTCAACAACGTTAACAAGTTTTGCAATTTACAATTTTGTCCTGATTTTTTTAATGATTTTTTTACTCTCTCAAATTGCAAAAAAAAAAAAAAAAAAAAACTATTGTAATATAAGAAGATATAATTGTCAGCATTGGTTTCATTTCAATAACACGCGTTATTTTATGTATAGTACTTTCTGCATTTTATATTACCATGGAGATAGTTAATGTAATTTTCACACCTCCCTTCAAGAGTGTTGCAACCTTCACATGAAAATGCAAGGAGAATGTGGTAACATGAGAAAAACCACTTCGATTTTTAACTTTTCGCCAAAGGAACCTCCCATAAACACATTTTCCCAATGCACAAAGCATGAAACCCATGAATGAAAGCATGAAACCCATGAACAGTAAAACTTCTTCAAGAATTTCATACAATCTACTTGATTTCTTCCATGAACCTCAAAGTATCCATACATTTTTCATACATGGTGAGTTCAGAAAAACCCATGTTGAAAAAGAACCAGAAACGCCTCCTTTTCACCAAGTTACCTCTAATGGCGTTTTCTGTCCTCATGGTCATCTTCATCATCTTCAACCTCTACATAAAAAACCCATTTCAACATTCATCAAATGTCCAAAACTACCCTTCAACAAAGCGATTCAGCCTCCTAATAGGGATCCTAACTCGAGCAGATAAACATGAACACCGCCATTTCCTTCGCCTCATCTATGGAATCCAATCCTCTCCCTTAGCTCAAATAGACCTCAAATTTGTATTCTGCAACCTCACAAAACAAGAACAAAGAGTTCTAATCTCCCTCGAGATCATAAAATTCAATGACATTATCATTCTCAACTGTTCAGAAAACATGAACGATGGGAAAACCTACACATACTTCTCTTCACTTCCAAATATTCTATCTCACCCTTATGATTATGTCATGAAAGCAGATGATGATGTCTATTTTCGTCTTTTACCACTCGCATCATCCCTCCAACCACTTCCAAGATCGGATTTGTACTATGGGTTTGTGATTCCATGCCAAAGTATGGATCCGTTTGTGTCGTATATATATGTCCGGAATGGGGTTTGTTTTATCATGGGATTTAGTGGAATGGATTGCAAATTCGGATATTCCTAGGAATAATACAATTGGCCCTGAGGATAAACTGGTTGGAAAATGGTTAAATCTTGGGAAAAAAGCAAGAAATAGGGTTTCTAATAAGCCGGCTATGTATGATTATCCTGGCATAAATGGCAGGTGTTCACATGAGCTTATTCCTGAAACAATAGCTGTTCATAAGCTCAAAAGATGGGATCAATGGCTTGATGTGATTCGGTATTTTAATGTTACTAAAGATCTTAATACATCGAAGCTTTACAATGGTTTGAACTTTGACTCGGTTTTCAATTTAAAAATGTAAAATTTGTTCCTTTTTTTATTGTTAAATGTTATCGATCATGCTTTTCATATAGATATAGCGGCTTAAAATCAGGATAGTCGACTGTATTTACCCCATTATCTAATTTTTTTTTTTTCCTTTTGATCCGTTGTTGATTGTATGAAATAATTCAGTTTCAATAGTTGACGATGTAATTTCTACATAAAAACACAATGTAGACAAGGAATGTGAATTTCTTTATTATCTTTCTTCATATAAAGCTGGTTGAACAAACGCGCCTTTTGAGTCAGCAATAAACTTGTACAACTCACTGTTTCTGTTTCGATCCGTTTGTGCAACTATCCATCTTATTTGACCTTTTAATTCGTATTTTTCGATTAATAAATGCATGTTTTTAATTTCTACCATTTCTTCTCATCTTTTGACTTTGAAGGGTCAAAAAAGCCGGCTACAATTACGAGGTTGACTAGGGATCTGAGTCGCTTGTTTTGTCCGAACCACTCAGTGAGTCCAGTTATGTTTTTCACTGTGTCGAGTCTTGCCATTGAGAAGAAGATTGGTTTAGTTTTGTCTTCTAAGTATCCGCTGTTTAATTGTTTGAGTAAATTAAATTAAATGCATATAATATAAGAAGATATAGTTGTCAGCATTGGTTTCATTTCAATAACATGCGTTATTTTATGTATAGCAAGGACTCTCAAGGGTACTTTCTACATTTTATATTAACATGGAGGTAGTTAATGTAATTTTCACACTTCCCTTCACGACTGTTGCAACCGTCATGTGACAACCTGAAATTTATCCTGTTACTGTAACCCTTTTTCCGTTAATAAAACTTGTTCTTATGAAATTTTCCGTTGACATTTTGGATTAGGTTAATTAAATTGGGACTTTTATTATGATTTCATGAGTGTCCAAACGAATTAGAAACACGTGAGACTCCCTCGATATCCCTTTGAAAAGCTTTTATTTACGACCAAATCGGGTTACGAACATTTAATCGGGTACGACCATAAGCTTCGTTTAACGTCGGTATCGGGTAGATGTTCACCGGGCCGCAAACTCAAACCCTATATAAGCGTGAGTGGACCTCCATTTGAAGCTTTTCCACCCTCTTAACACCCTCTCTCTCTACTCTCTCTCTACAAGTGATTTTGATCAAAAAACACCTCTTTCAAGCTCCAAACTCGTAAGTGATCTATCATAGCTTGTTGTTTAGCTTATTTTGCATGCAAATCTGTGTTTAAGTCATCCAAAAGTCTCAAAAACATGTGTTTACGGCCAAGGAACACTCCAAAACCGTAAACACCCATAAATGGGGGTTTTGAAGCCCCAAAACCTTTCCAAATCCCTTTTAGTGCTTAGCTATGACTTGAGGACTTGCATGTATGAGCTTAGCATCCCAAAATCATATCATTAGGGGAGTAAACATGAGTTTACGGCCCAAGAACATTCTTGGACCGTAAACACCTCTTCATAGGTCGTAAACACCTTTTAAGGTGTTAAATTGCCCTTTAAACACCTCATATGGCTTGGGTTAATGTCTAGAATCAACCACCATCGAAGTAGGGACCTTAAACATCAAATAAACCAAGACCTTAAGAGATTACGGCCGTAAACCCACCAAGGATTGGTTCTTTGGCCATAAACTCCCTTAAGGAGGTCAAATGGTGCCCTAACTTCCCCCTATGGCTTGGATTAATGCATAGAACCTTGTATTCTTTCATTTGAGACCTTAAATCATGCAAGTTTGGACCAAGCATGAGTTTACAGCCATAAACCCATGTGTTTACGGCAGTAAACTCCCCATGTGTCCTTCAAGAACAGCAAACTCCATTTCCAAGGTCATTTCAAGTCCCGATCACTTCCTAAGCCATTGAATCAACCTTAGAACCTTCCGTTGTGCAATGTAAGATCTTTAAACATCCAAAAACACTCCACCCATGAGTTGAAGGCCGTAAACTCATGGTAATATGGTCATTGGGCTGAAATCTACCCTAAGAGTTTACTCTTGAAGAGTAAACTCCATAACTAGGTCATACACCCCTTAAATGCAACCCGTATCATTCCTAACACTTGAGATAAAGTGTTTTCGCGCCTCGGAGTGTATTATCTTTACTTAATTAGTGGTTCAATGTCTAATTAGATACAATTATGTATCTCCTTATGTTACATAGGATCCTCACGCGTGTTCAAGCCCTAAACTGACACTTAACATTCTACCCGGCACATTCTCGTCTGGTGAGTTCATACCCCTACACCATTTTCCGTGTTTTTCATGTTTTCACAGGAGGAATACAAGCAAAAGTACAAGGAAACTTGTACTCAAAACTTATTATTTTGTATGTTATAGTTACATTTTCAGTATGCTTTTAGCACTAAAAACCGTATTAACCAACCGTTTAAATTGCAGAGTTAATTTTCAAACTAATTGTGAAACTCATTATAAAATGTTATATTTTATGTTTCATAAAGGATTTCATGCCATTTATCAAACTATATTTTCCGTATTATTACTTGTAAATTCGTTATTTTAAGATTGGAGACACGTCCTTAGTAACACTCCACAGAGATACGCGAGTGGAGGACCGCCCCTGTAACCAGAATCTCCTGGAAGGAGAGCGTGACTTGAGTGTATAGATCTATATGGGGCTGACTTCACTTAACATTACAAGTATGGTAGATACTTGTACACTTCATTCCGAATCGATAACCAACCACCAACTTTTAAGGAAAATAAGGGTTTTTCCTGGGATAACTTAACTTTTCATAAACAGGTTGTTTAACAAATGGATAACTAAACTTCTTTTATAAGAAAATATGGGATTTTTCTTGGATAACAACCATTTCATAAAACCAAAGGAAACTTATTATTTTACCAGAAACAAACCGCTTATGAACTCACCAACTTTATGCTGATATTTTTAAAACTGCTTGTATTCTCAGGTCAACGTTAGACAGGTATCCCGCATTCTTTTGGAGAAGACGGATCGTATAGAAGTTTCGTCTTTACTTTTTCTTGTATCGATGTATAAATAAAACATGTATTACTTGCTTTCAAACAAATGTAAATATCTCTATGTAATGTAATGGTTGTGTTTACTATGCTTGCTATGTACATTGGTTGTGATACTTTACATGACGTTCTCCACCCCGGAACATTTCCGCCATCGGTTTCGAGGGTTGACACTGCACATGAAAATGCACGGAGAATGTGGCAACATGAGAAAAACCACTTCTAGTTTTAACTTTTCGCCAAAAGAATCTTCCTTAAACACATTTTTCCGATGCACAAAGCATGAAACCCATGAACAGTAAAACTTCTTCAAGAAATTCATACAATCTACTTGATTTCTTCCATGAACCTCAAAGTATCCATACATTCTTCATACATGGTGAGTTCAGAAAAACCCATGTTGAAAATGAACCAGAAACGCCTCCTTTTCACCAAGTTACCTCTAATGGCGTTTTCTGTCCTCATGGTCATCTTCATCATCTTCAACCTCTACATAAAAAACCCATTTCAACATTCATCAAATGTCCAAAACTACCCTTCAACAAAGCGATTCAGCCTCCTAATAGGGATCCTAACTCGAGCAGATAAACATGAACACTGCCATTTCCTTCGCCGTATCTATGGAATCTAATCCTCTCCCTTAGATCAAATAGACCTCAAATTTGTATTCTGCAACCTCACAAAACAAGAACAAAGAGTTCTAATCTCCCTCGAGATCTTAAAATTCAATGACATTATCATTCTCAACTGTTCAGAAAACATGAACGATGGGAAAACCTACACATACTTCTCTTTACTTCCAAATATTCTATCTCACCCTTATGATTATGTCATGAAAGCAAATGATGATGTCTATTTTTGTCTTTTACCACTCACATCATCCCTCCAACCACTTCCAAGATCGGATTTGTACTATGAGTTTGTGATTCCATGCTAAAGTATGGATCCGTTTGGGTCGTATATGTCTGGATGGGGTTTGTTTTGTCATGGGATTTAGAGGAATGGATTGCGAATTCGAATATTCCTAGGAATGATACAATTGGCCCTGAGGATAAACTGGTTGGAAAATGGTTAAATCTTGGGAAAAAAAGCAAGAAATAGGGTTTCTAATAAGCCTGCTATGTATGATTATCCTGGCATGAATGGCAGGTGTTCACATGAGCTTATTCCTGAAACAATAGCCATTCATAAGCTCAAAAGATGGGATCAATGGCTTGATTTGATTCAGTATTTTAATGTGACTAAAGATCTTAATACATCGAAGCTTTACAATGGTTTGAACTTTGACTCGGTTTTCAATTTAAAAATGTAAAATTTGTTCCTTTTTTTGGTTGTTAAATGTTATCGATCATGCTTTTCATATAGATATGGCGGCTTAAAATCAGGTTAGTCGACTGTATTTATCGATATTCAACAACGGATCAAAAGGAAAAAAAGAAAAATTAGATAATGGGGTAAATACAGTCGACTATCTTGATTTTAAGCCTTCGTACCCTTCGAAACCTTTCTTGGGTCAGAAGAAGGAGTGATGAAACCTTTCTTGGTTCCACTTGAAGAAGAGCCATCAAGGATCCTAGCCTTCATACCCTTTGAGGAGTTCTTCCTCTTCTTCCCTCTACCTTTCCCGATTGCCAAGACAGGGGTGGAGTTTGGAGTAGGAGTAGGAGTGTTAACAACCGACTTCCCTTTAAGATCTGTTTCTGCGGTCTTTAGGAGTGCCTGAAGTTTGCTGAGTGTGACTTCTTCCTTATTCATGTGGTATGTCATGCGGAATTGATCATAACACGAGGGTAAGGAGTGAATAATGATATCTATTGCAAGCTCCGCGGGGAAGTTCACATTAAGCTTCAACAAACAATCCACATACCTTTACATTTTCTGCATATGGCTCGTGACGGATTCTCTGTCCTTCATCCTGGTTGTTATCATGGAGGAGATTATTTCATACCGCTCTTGACGAGCACTCTGATGATATCTTTCCATCATATCTTGGTGCATCTCAAAAGGATAGTAGTCGTCATAGGACTTCTGGAGTTCAGCTGTCACAGTGGCCATCATGATGCATGCCACTTTGGTGGCATCTCTTTCATGAGTCCGGAAGTTAGTGATCTCTTGTGGAGTAGCAGTAGACTCATCGATCTCCTTTAGCTCCTTGTCGAGCACATATTCCTTGTCCTCGTAGCGAGTCACCATCCTGATGTTTCAGATCCAATCCATAAAGTTGGAACCATCGAAGATGACCCTCCTACATAGGTTCATGATGGAGAAGGAGCCAGTAGGGTTTAAGCCAAAAGCAGTGTTGTTGGAAGACATCTGAAAAAGAAGAGAACAAGTTTAGTTTAGATACCAAGATAGTCCTTAATAAATCACCCAAATGTAATATTAAGGCTAGGATCCAATCACAATATATCATAACTTAGAAGAGGTATGTTGTAATCTAAGCTATAACATATTTGAAAGGTAGGTGAATGGCGATTCACCAATTTCCACCAAAAACCGAAATATAAATTATTAGGTTTTAATTGGTTCTTAGAAATTCCTAGATTCTTTTGAGATTCAATGAACTTTTCAAAGGCATTTTTGAATCTCGAGTGTGCCCTCAAATTTTTTTCACTGGGATACTGAGGATCACAAAACGAGGTGTGAAGTAAGCATGCAAATTTCTTGGTACCCTTAAAGTTTATTGTGACATCCCCAATTTCACGGCCAGAAAAGACCGATTTTGTTTCTGCTTTATGAAAATCAGAGTACCTCTTTTAATAAAAAAATGTTGCGGAATTTATTCCCAGAAAAACACGATAAATACGTTATCAAATCATTTTCGAAGAAACGTATTTTATTCATTTTAAAACATTTGGGATGTCATCGTCAATACAGAAACATAAGCATAAACAGAACTTACATTCATTTCACTAGTGATCTATATCTCCTTAATCTCTCAGTGTAAAGCAACTTCGTATTGATACCTATGATACAATTAAACTGAGTGGGTCAGGCTTGGGAGCATGGTGAGCATATAGGGTTTTTACCCCACAATAAATAAATTTATTATGCTTAAACATCAAACAATCAACCCAATTACCCAATCCCCATTATCTTATTCATTTCTTAAGGATTTACCCTAAAAATCAACAATCACTCATTACTAAGGATTCATCCTAAGGAATAGGCACGAAGTCCATCGCTGCTCAAGGTTTATATTACAAGCACTAACAACGTCGATCCCCACATACTGATCCTATACAGTGATCTTACTAGATCTATCCTAAAGGATCGATATGAACAACCAACTTACGAAACTGCTTCGGAAATTCCCTAGCAGCAAACGAGGATCGAAGAAGACATCAAATGAATGGAATAAGTTTAACCACGAACCTTTGTTCGTAAAAGAAAGAACCACCAGATAATTATGTCAGGGGTAATTATTAATGCCTAGGCTGTGGTCTGAATATCATGAGGTATAACCCCCAGACGCACCCTATCCAGTAATGGAAACACTGACTAATGCCTAGGCTGTGGTCTGAATATCGTGAGGTATATAACCCCCGGACGAACCCTATCCAGCAATGGAAACGCTGACTAATGCCTAGGCTGTGGTCTGAATATCGTGAGGTATATAACCCCCAGACTCACTCCTATCCAGCATCGAGAATGGAAACATTGACTAATGAAGCTCGTCCGATCACTTCATAAAAGAAACAAAGACTCCAAATCTCTTCAAAATGAAGGTATAGGGAAAATACTAATAAAGTACTCCCGTACGCTCACGTACCCCAACACGTAATAGTGTCAAAAAGAAGAACTAACGGATGAGCACATAGTTCAAAAACACCTAATGAACATATAGTTCAAGAACACCTTATGAACATATAGTTCAAACATACCTACCGATTACAACTCTGCTAACGTTCCACTGGACTATCTAAAATAGTCTGTGGCTGTTGTTTATACTCTGCTAGATGACTAGATCATCTTAAACATCGATACGTCTCATCACCTTTTATTTCATCTCACATCATCTAATTCATCTACCCATGTTTTACCTAACATATTTGTAGATAAAAATACATATACAGTTTAAAACTTGTATAAAACATCTATTCAACAGTCACTTTAATTAAACAATTAATATAATTACACATAGCGCGTAGGTAGAGATGTATTTTACAACTTTTATTTAGATCCCTAAGGATAAAAAGTTCTTTATCTTAAATTCACTATTTACGTCTCCCGGTGTCGTGCCGGTTTTGCCGAAAAACTTCGACGAGCCATAACTTCTTCGTTATAACTCGTATTTCGGCGTTCTTTATATGTACGGAACCCTTGAGACATATTCTAAAACTTGATTAACATTATTTATTATAAATAATTTTTTGTTAAAAAGTCGTTTTTGACCCCTATTATCTCTAAATTAACTAGCCCGGATCTACGGGTGTTATGTTTATCACTCAATCGATGTGTCGGTTAACCGCACGCGCTCCAACGACCTATAATAAACTTTAAGTTACCCTTTACCTAGCTTGTCAAGTTCAAGTTAGTGTGCCGGTTAACCACACACGCTCCACTAACGACTTAAACAAAGTGTAAAGTGTAATTTCAAGGATTAGCACCTTATTCACATTTTCCTCAAGTAACTAAGATTGGGAATTAATAAAACATTTAGTTACTTTATAATATTCATCATACTTTTAATGCGAATTTATAAGTCCTTGTCCTACCCGTTCGGCTAACGACCCTCCACCGATCAAGGAAGCGGTGGGTGAGAGTGGACACCCATTAAGCTGCCATTTTATAGGCATCAACCTTATACCCCCCTTATAGACCGGCTTCGTGAATGAGGCCTACTAACGGTAAAACGACTTTGTTCTTATATATATAATAATTATTAAACTTATAATATTATAAAGTATAAGGGTTTAATTTTAACTTTTAAAATTCTAGGGGTTGGAACTTAAAGTTTTTAAAATGACTTTACATGTTCCAAAACTTGAGGGCAAGTTTTTTTAACTTTCAAAACTTTTCATCTTTCATAACTTATGAGTTAATGGATTAATAAAACGAGAGACTTTTCATTTTATGTAACCTATGTGTTTAATAATGGACTTTAAAACTGTGACCTTTGGTAATCCATAACTTGAGGATAAATTATGAATTCTATTAAAACACATAATGATCAAGAATTAAACTAACAAGAAAGTTACAAATAATTCTTATGATCTTCTAAACTCATAAGTTCATGAACATGCATATCAATAATTTCAAGAATCATAAAATTAACCATATGAAACTTGAAATTTTGATAATTGCTATTGAAAATGGATTAGAAAAACCATTACACCATGTAAAACAAGTTTTATAATACTAAAACAGTTTAGGGTAATGTTTCTAGTCCATTTCCAGCAGCAAAGCTCCAAAAACTGCTCACTGGATGACAAACTCGTCGAGTTCATCAAGGAACTCATCGAGTTCATGCAATAACTCATAAACTCGACGAGTTTTTGGCCAGAACTCATCGAGTTTTCTTGCCTGGACAGTTTTTGGCTTTTGAAAAACAAGCTTGCAGCAAGTATTTAACAAAAAATCCTAGGCTCTGATACCACTGATGAGTTTTGAGCATTCTAACACCCCTAAGTGTACATGCAACCCTAAAAAACCTTGGATCTATGTTTGTCTAATATACATGCAAAATATGATTTCCAAGGTTCATAATCCTATCTAGCATACATGGGGAACTTTTAATCTAAAAGATGGCTTGAATTACATACCTTGTAGTTGATTTGATTCCTTGAAAACCTTGAGAGCCTAGCACCCCAAGTGTGATGCCTCAAATGCTTCACACAACACCAAATGCTTTGGAATAACTTTAGAGTATGTATAACACTTGTAAAAATCGGCTTTCCGTCTCTTGTTCTTAGTGTGTAGCCGATTTTGGTGATTATGATGTCCTTTATTTGGTGTGTCACATCTAGGGTTACACCAAGTAAACCATAATGTGACATGACTCTTCATTTCCAAGACCCATGGGTTTGTAACTCCCATGGAGCATCCATGGAGCATCCTATGGGTTTAACCCAACTTGATAATCCATGGAGCCTTTTAGCCCACTATATAAGTTATGGATAATTTACACAATCAACCCATATATTTAATTAGTTATCTTTTGATCACTTAATTAATTCCAAATTAATTCTTGATCAATACTAATTAAATAATACTATTAATATATTAGAACTTATAATATATTAATAAACCACAAGTGTTATTTCTCTTATTAAGTCTATCCAAATGCATGATGCCATGCAACCCAAATGGACCATGCCGGGTCGGGTCAAGTACATACCAAATATAGTTATGGACTTAGACACCTTATCCAACAGTTACATGTTTAGATTACCTAGGATAATAAGCAATGTATCTAAAATTCACCTTTTATGACGTGCATAGTCGTGTCGGATTAATTGTGAAACTTCGAAGAAACATAACTTCTTCATACAAAGTCAGATTTCAGAATTATTTATATGTACGGAATCCTTATCATATATACTATAACTTTGGTTAAGATTATTTATCCTAAATAATCTTCTATTAAAATTGCGTTTTACAGCTTATTATACCTTAATTGTTTAGCTTGAATCTTCAAGCGTTACAATTCATATCATGAAATTATAGGAATGCGTGTTGGAAGCGATGTGATGTGAAACAACTGCCACATGGAATCAGTTTGTCTTCATATCTGGGAGGCTGAACACTAAGACGACCAACTTTCTCAAACAACTTATGGAGAAATACTAAGGAAAAATAGGAACCTTAATGTAGTGTTTGCTAGCCACGAGAAAGCTTATAAAGGTATATCTTGATGATGATTTAGAGGATCCTGGTAGATAAAGGGGAGCTACAAATATATGTTACAACTATATTAATATGTATTGGTATTTAAGGACCTATGTAGGGCTGGTCCAGAGAATTCAAATGCCCGGGACGAGCCGGAAAAAAGGCCCTTAGGCCCTACTTGTAACGAATTATTTCAATCCAAAGATGATCCCTAAAACATGATTTTCTCAACCCAAGATGAAATCAAATTAATCTACATAACAAAAAGGACAAACTGAACTTGAAGTTATAAAACGTTAACAATTTGATTACAAATTGTAGACTAACCTTATTTGTTCTTTTTTAAAGAAGCTAACAACGCCTTTCTCCTTTTCTTCTGCAACCTCGACATATAACAAATCTCACAAATCATACAAAATTTCAACAAAAAATTTTAATAAAAAATGGAAAAAAAACTCAAAAATTACCCTCCCAAATCTTTAAAACGTTAACTATATAATTGAAGGGTCCAGTGAGTGGTTTGGTCTAGGATTTCAATTGTAATAGTTCTTTTGAGTCTTTATTGTGGTTTAGTAAGTTGTTTTGGTGTTCATGACCTTGTAGTTTGTTTACGGCCGTAAACCCTGTTTCCGGCCCATGTCCCCTATAAATAGAGGTTGTGTAGGTCATTATTGGTTGTTGATCCTAGAAAGTTCACGGTTACTGTAAACAAGTTGTACCCAACGTTTTTTAGTTATAAAGCGTGTGTAAGCTTGTTTCTATTCTACTTCTACTCCAACTCTTGTTCTCTTCGATTGTTTGATTACTGGTAAGATCCGTTTCCAGGACCTTAAAATTGGTATCAGAGAAAAACCGGTGTCAAAGCATCATTCAATCAAGTTTTCGGCCATTTAGACTCGCATTCTTCGTTGTTCGAGATTGGGTTTGGTGCTTTCATTGCTAAAAGGGATTGAATTTGATCACAATTCGTGTTTATGTAAATTTCTGGGAGTTTACTGCTAAGTGATTACGGCCGTAAACTCAGTTTACAGCCGTAAACTCAAGAAACTTTTTGGACTGTATACAGAGCATCTTTAATAATGAAAAACTCATCTTTAAAGACCATAATCAGTGCATCTCTATTGACCGTAAACTGCTGGACAGTAAACTCTTGGACTGTAAATCCAACCGTAAACTCAGTTTACGGTTGTAAACAGTCGGACCGCAAACTCAAATTTGATATTTTTTTGTTTTAATCTTTGACTTAAAAATTAATAATAAATGGATTCTCAAAGTCAAACACATCATCATGAATTGGATTCTATCATGGGCACAACCACGTGTATTCCAAGACTGTTGTGTGTGTAGATGGTTTTCCTGAATGGAAATCCCGGATTGAAAAGTATATTAAAATGAAAGACTTCAAAGTTTGAAGAAGCATCATCAAGGGTCCTTTCCGAATTACCACCACTGTTGCAGGACAACTAATTGACAAAGCAGTTGAGAACTATACAGATGAGGATTTTGAGAAAGTTGAGGAACAGGAAAGGGCTTTGGTCACTCTGACCATGGCTTTATCTCCGGATATAGCTCAAGGTTTTAGAGAGTATACTTCAGCTAAAGCTTTGTGGGAATCCTTGATTGAGGTATATGATGGAAATGAAGACATGAAGGAAAGCCGCCAGGACATGCTACGTTAAAAGTTCAACATGTTCAATTACATTCCCGGAGAAACCCTGGAGGCACAACTGCAACGATTCACAACTCTCACTACTGAGATGAACATATCTGGGATCTTCTTGACCAAGTCCTAGATAAATAAAAAGCTATTGAATGTTCTGTTGGATTAGTGTCTAAGTCCATAACTATTTTGGTATGTACTTGACCCGATGGTGCATGGTCCTTTTGGGTTGCCTTCACCAAAGCAACTTGATTGGAGAAATGAATAAAGAGAGAAAGTATAATATGATTTATTAATATGTTATAGGAATAATATATTAAAGGAGAAATCATATTTGTTTAATTAATATTGGTCAATAATTAATTAAGAATTAGTTTTGTGATCAAATGTAATTAATTAAACTAGAGGGGCTGATTTGTAATTATGTGATAGTTACAAAATAAGGTAAGAATTATCTTATATATATGGTGAACGAATTTGAGGTGTAAATCCCTTAGAATTAGAGTATGATAAGGATTCAAGGATTATCTTATTGGTTGCTTAATGGATAATCAACTAGATAAGGATAATGACTGAAACCCTATCTCTACACCTATATAAACACCCCTAGGGCCATGAATTCGTGTATCCCTTCCCAAGAGGTCCTAGATACGAATTCTAACCTCTCACCTCTTTCTTTATACTTTCTCCACTTGCTTATGGTGTTTGTGAGCCATTAGAGGAGTGACACTTGTGACTCTAAGCATTCCAAAGTCAATACAAGGAGATTTGGGATTGTTATTGCTACATAA
Source organism: Lactuca saligna (assembly GCF_052625555.1). Taxonomy (NCBI): domain Eukaryota; kingdom Viridiplantae; phylum Streptophyta; class Magnoliopsida; order Asterales; family Asteraceae; genus Lactuca; species Lactuca saligna. The sequence continues at coordinate 42,663,697 of NC_136420.1, read as the reverse complement.
CAATCAAGGTAACACTATAAACTTATTCTCATGTTAATATGATTATATGTATGCTAGAATTAGGGTTTATAGTCTTGGATTCAAAGCATGTACAATAGAGAAACCTAGATCCAAGCATTAGGGTTTGTATGAGCACATAGGATGTCTTATGACCAAAACCCATCAGTGGTATCAGAACCTAGACTGGTTTCTATTGTATTGATGCTTAACATGTTTGAAAATTTCGATTTTTTGGATTGTGAAGGCTGGACTCGCCGAGTCCATGGCTGAACTCGCCGAGTCCATGCAGACTCGGCGAGTCCATGCAGACTCGGCGAGTCCATGCAGACTCGGCGAGTCCATGCCTGACTCGATGAGTCAACTCGTCAGATAATGTTTATCTCGGGATTTCTTGCTGTTTTTGCATATGGATAGTTACCTTATCATGTTAGATCAATATAAATCCGATTTTATGATATATATGACTATATTCTTGATCTAATTAAAGATAATTATCAATTAACAAGATAATTGTTTCCTTATAAGATAATTGATTAATTATTTTGAGTAAATTGATAAATTGTTTTGCAAGAAATCATTAAACAAATCAAATATGGATAATTATGTAACGAAATGTTAGTTTAGATTATTTGTTATTTGATCCTTGTAGTTATGAAAAGTTTCATATTTTCCCCTTTAGGTTTTATAGTTTAAATTTGAACCCAAAAGTTTTTAAGTTTTGAAATTTAAATAGTTAAAATCCTAATGTTTTGAAAAAGGTTTCAAAACTTGCCCTCAAGTTTTGGAATTTAAAAGTTGATTAAAGGTTTAATTAGAAATGTTAAATTCTAAAACTCTAGTAATGTTTTGAAAAGTTCAAATCACCCCTTTATGGTTTTATTAATTAATTAAGGAGTATAATTAAAAGAGGTTTAATAAATCCATGAAAGTTTAGGTTAACAATTTAATTGAATTAAAAGTGTAATTATTAAAGTTAACCACATAGTATTTTAAAAGTATAAAATACACCCTATACTATATATAAGATTAAAAGTCTAACATTATATATATGTATGAGTAAAAGTCAGTCTTACCTTTAGTAGGCCTCATTCACGAAGCTGGTCTATAAGGGGTGTTTAAGAAATTGCCTATAAAATGGCGATTGAATGGGTATCCACTCTTACCCACCGCACTCTTGACTAGTGGATGGTCGTTAGCCGAACGGGTAGGATAGGACAAAACCTTCCATTATAAGTATAATGAAATACCAAGTAACTAATTGTTTTTTTTTTTAATTCCCAATCTTAGTTACTTAGGCAAAGTGAATTGATGCAATTCCATGAAATTACACTTTGTGTCCTTGCGAAGACGTTAGTGGAGCGTGTGTGGTTTACCGGCACACTAAATGGTTCTAAGCAAAGGTAGCAAAGGGTGACTCAATGTTTGTCATAGTTCGGTGGAGCGTGTGTGGTTTACCGGCACATCGAATAGGTGATTGTAACATGTGAGGGCACCATGTAGTTTGCATGGTTATTCACACCCGCTTTGTGATCCTCGGCATCCCAGTCACAAACAAGAGGGGCATATCGAGATTTAAACATGCCATTGAAATGTTCAATGAATCTCAAAGGATCTAGGAGTTTTCATAGATTTAAAACTTAAGTTTCTTTTTCGTTTTTTCATGGTGGAAACTAGTGAATCGTCATTCACTTACCTTCAAATGTTCTGCAATTTGGGTTACGGCATCCCTCTCCCGAGTTGTAGGATATTGTGTTGGGTCCTAGCCTTGGAATTTCATTTGGGTGATTTACCAAGGACTCAATCAATCAACTAACTTGAATTCGTTTTTCTCCCGATGTCAAAGTTCGACAACTATGGTCTTCTCAAATCCCGTGGAACAAGCATTCCACATGAAGATGATATTCCACGATTCGATCGAGGAACAAGAAATCATGCTTCACTTCCTCCTCCTCCTCCAATTATTCTCCCTAACCCACAAGTTCAAAGGCTTGAAAAGTTCAAGATCACTCAAGCCCTTTTGGCAAGTGAACATAAAGAAGGAAAGTCGGTGTGTGCACACGTCCTAGGGATGAAGTCACACTGTTGGGATCCGTTGTCTGTGAGGAAATGGCTGTTGATTGGGTTCTTCAGTCACTTCCCAACTCATATAGTAAGTTCGCAAGAGAGTACTATATGATGAGCTACGACGTGACCCTTATAGATCTCACCTATATGCTTGTTGCTGCTGAACCAACAATGGTTTGGCGCAATAGAAAAGCAATTTGATTGGTGAATCTGCCTTCAAGACCTCTATGGATATAGACAATGGCAATGAAAGACATGCAATGATCGAAAAGTTTGATCATAAGAGAAAGGCGATGTCTGAAGTAGTTCCATGTGTTGTTCCAAAAGAGTCAATTTGCTTTTATTGCCAAAAGAAGGGGCATTGGAGATGAAGTTGCCCTATTTACCTAAGAGATCTAAGAGATGGGAGAGTCAAAAGTATGACTACGCTTTAGGTAAGAATCCACTATCTAACTCCATTAAGTTCCTATTCATTGATTCTTAATACATGATGTGATAAGATTGCATTTGAATGTTTTGAAGGATCGGTGAAAAAGAAGGGAAGCTTGATAAGAGAGCAAGATGAATCTAATCACAAGTGATGGATCTCGATCACATGGACTTGAAGATTGGATTTTGAGCTTAGATAGTTATGATAGAGTTGTTAGAAATTTTCTTTTACATAGTTTTCAATGGATTTTGCATTGTAAGGACAAATGTTTTTCCGCTGCTTTTAATAAATAAAATAAATTTTGGTTTGACTTATTTATTTGTTTACTTCCTTGCAATGAAATCGTTATGAAAATTGATGTTTGCATATTTCTACAACGAATGGATATGATTCTTAGTTATGTTATTTATGGAAATGTCAAGAATTTACCAAATAGGGAGAGTTTCTCATTGCCCAAGTTTCAATTGGACAGAAACTTGGAATCATGCAACTTGGTTGCATGATGAATGAGAAATTTCGTATTTGGAAATTGGACTAATTCATTGACAAAGTGTCAAGTGAAGGATTAGGAGATCGAGTACACAAAGTTATGTGTTGATCAAGTTCACCATAAGAGTAACAAAGATATTCGTCATGATTTACTAAAGACTTAGTAAATATGATTACACTTACAAGATTAAGTGTAATTTTGAATTGATTAAAGGGTTTAGATCAATAGCAAAACGAATAAGAAGAATCAAGTAGGCAGAAAGATAAGAGTTTCTCCATTCTAAGAAGAAGGGAGAGTAGCTTTTATGCTTTATGATAGGTCTTAATGATTTAGAACCATATCTCAATTGATCCTCTAAGTGAGTCTTGGTACAATTGTATGTCCAAGAAGAGGAATCAAAGATTGAAGAAATGGTCAAATCAAGAAGTCAATCATACTTCGTTCCAAAACAAGTCTTAAAGTCAAGATTGTGACATTGAGTGAATAGTATTAAGAAGGTTTATAACATTCATCAATCGTGGAAAGTTGTGATGTCTTGGATAAGACAAAGACCAACTAAGACCATTTTATGAAGTGTTTTGATAAAAGCTACACTAACTCTTGAATATTTGGTTGTCAACAAATGTTTATTGACAAGAGAATCTTATATGTCAAGGAGTCAGTGGGAGTCTTAATGGTCTTGAAAGGTTTCAAGAACAAATCAAATAAACCTTATTGATCATCACTAGCACACGAGTTGAGGTTTACAACCTATCGTGAAAACATTATTTTGTTTCTGTGCCAATCCAATCGAGTTAATTATGCATGTGAGTCCTATGAGTTCTCATTTGAATGCATAAAAGGCAAGGACCTTGATCAATGGAAAGTACATTGATAGGAAAAGGTGAGCCGCTTAACTACTTGGAAGACGTGGTGGGCAGCTGTGCTACCATAAGGCAAGAAATCAAGATTAAGGAAGTTCGATCCATATGAGTTTGAATTTGTCGTAAACTTTAGTTTTAACAAATTCACATGGATAGGAATACATACACCGTTTAAATCTAAGTGTCATAAGATTTCCTCCTTCATGAAAATGATTGTGAGGAAATGCTTTCACTAAGAAAGATTTTAAAAGATAGTGATTGTAAAATTGCATTCTCGAATTCAATCATGGTTACGGTATCCCTTTCCATAATTTGAATTGTGAGGTTTGGCAATTAGTCTTAATTGTTTAGACACACATATCAACTATCAAAGGCAAAGGTGTACAAGTTCAAGAAGCCTTGATAAAAGATTATCAAAGCACTAAGTATTAGAGACATGAACTTAAGAAATTCAATAAGTATTGTTTTTCTGAAAGTTAAGAAGTTTATGAATACATGTCGAAGCTACTGGGAGCATAAGTGTTATGTTTTATAATAATCATCATGATAGTGGGAGCATAAATGTTATGATTGTATGATTATTAAGACACGTATTGCAAAGTTAGCAATATTAATTATAGAAAACAAGAGTTAAACCTTGCAAAGTAGTAAGGGTTATAAAGTTGTTTTGCTATAATTAAGGGAGAGAATATTATGCTTCATTTCAAATCTAAAGGATTAGGTTGTGGAATGTTAATAAATTTAGTCAAAGGTACATAGTGTGTTCTTAAAATTTCGATTATGATTACGGCATTCCTCTTCACAATTCGAATTTTGAGAACATAGCAAATAAAACATTGTGCATCGTGTCCCATACGCGATGGGTATAGGATCGATTGCAAATGCTTTAATGTTTGACCATTCTAAAATTTTCCAAATGTCTAGTGCATTTAGAGGGAAAAGGGACTAGAATTGGTTTTGACTAAAATAATTAAACAACTATCAAAGGACAATCCAAAGTTCGACGAGGATTGGTCGCTTGTGAGTAGTTGGAAGTATAGTATTGGAAATTATGGAAATATTTCCATATTGGATGGACAATATCGACATCATTACGAATAGATAAGATTCTATTAAGAAATGAGTTGTCATATGGAAAATATGGAAGCGTGTCCATATTAGGAAGTAAATATTGAAAATCTATGTCTAGATTAGAAACTTTTATGCAAAAGGATGTTCAAAGGAATGTACTTTGAGTAAGAGACATCATATCTAAGGAATTGTCTTGTAACAATCTCCGATAGAGGACTTTGTAATATCATTGGCAATAGTCTTTGAGACTTTGGTGCAGTGACATTACAAAAGGATCGTTGCATAAAGTGTTAGAATCTAGTATATTCTATAAGTAACAAGAATTTGATATTCTTACACTTAAGAAAATGGATTTGGAGTTGTAAAATGAGAAGGATTGGAAACGTGTTCAATATGTCTATTTCACAAAAGTAAGAACCATAGGTAAACATTGTGTGCATGCTAGGAGCATGGGACAAGTGTTAGAATTCAAGTAAGAAGTTGATTACCCGAAACGACAAATAATGAGTAATCGATATGGTGATAAATAAAACGTGTTTTGTTTATACTCAAAGGTTTGAGGCTATATGGGATTAGTATTATTCTTGTGTTTCACTTTGCATGTTTTGACTTCCAGAATAATTGAGTTTATTAAGAATAATCGAATTATTCGAACGGGCCACAGTTGTTCATATGTTGGAAGTAGATATGAATGAAGACTGTCATGAATTGGTGTGTGGATTGTCTAGAAAAGTATTAGACATAAGCAAATGTTTGCTGCAACGTTCATGAGTACTTATGAATATGATTTGAGCATTGGATTAAACCCACGCTCACTTGGATCACTCCATGAATTGTATTACGAGTGATTGGTGAGACGATAACATCTTATATTCTTGAAACCGAGATGTGTGAGTTGTATCTTGTGAATTGGTTGCACATTGATAATATGTAAACGCACCAGTAACTTGGTGTTATAAAACATATTGCTGTGTGTAATTCGGTGAGTGAGTGCAAGCGAGCATTGTATCAAAGTTTATCCGTTCCTTTTATCCAAGGTAGGATAAAAGCGATATCTTTGGGCCCCTCGATGGTTTAGTGATGACATACGTAAATGCTCGGCCGGGCTAGGGCTAATTTGATTTGTTCAATTAGTCTGTCGTCATAAATCGGAAATCGAGATATAGTACAAAGAGAATGATCGGAAATCATATCTCAGACGATATCTAGAATGGAGGAATATATGATCCCTTATCTAAGGACACGCGTATCTGATATGATCAGAGTTGACAGCGGCTTTGGAAAGCTACGATTGCAGATCAGGATCTGAAGTCATACGCAGAATAGTTGTTAGACTTATCCAAGTGGGAGACTGTTGGATTAGTGTCTAAGTCCATAACTATTTTGGTATGTACTTGACCCGATGGTGCATGGTCCTTTTGGGTTGCCTTCACCAAAGCAACTTGATTGGAGAAATGAATAAAGAGAGAAAGTATAATATGATTTATTAATATGTTATAGGAATAATATATTAAAGGAGAAATCATATTTGTTTAATTAATATTGGTCAATAATTAATTAAGAATTAGTTTTGTGATCAAATGTAATTAATTAAACTAGAGGGGCTGATTTGTAATTATGTGATAGTTACAAAATAAGGTAAGAATTATCTTATATATATGGTGAACGAATTTGAGGTGTAAATCCCTTAGAATTAGAGTATGATAAGGATTCAAGGATTATCTTATTGGTTGCTTAATGGATAATCAACTAGATAAGGATAATGACTGAAACCCTATCTCTACACCTATATAAACACCCCTAGGGCCATGAATTCGTGTATCCCTTCCCAAGAGGTCCTAGATACGAATTCTAACCTCTCACCTCTTTCTTTATACTTTCTCCACTTGCTTATGGTGTTTGTGAGCCATTAGAGGAGTGACACTTGTGACTCTAAGCATTCCAAAGTCAATACAAGGAGATTTGGGATTGTTATTGCTACATAACAATCAAGGTAACACTATAAACTTATTCTCATGTTAATATGATTATATGTATGCTAGAATTAGGGTTTATAGTCTTGGATTCAAAGCATGTACAATAGAGAAACCTAGATCCAAGCATTAGGGTTTGTATGAGCACATAGGATGTCTTATGACCAAAACCCATCATGTTCTTCTAAAGTCATGGGACACGCATGTAGTTGTTGTTAAGAAGACCAAGGATCTGAATCGTCTCACTCTTGCTGAAACAATGGCGATCATCAAAGCTTGTGATATTGATGATAAACAGTGAGAGATTAACCATGTGAATTCATATTCGACTGCAAATCTCGGGATTTCCTCTAACAATGCTCTTTCATCAATTATTTCTTCCTCAGGTCAAGCTGTTCAACAACCTCATATTCAAACTTTCAATGTTGCATCATCCATGCCTCATTCTCAAACCTAGTCGTTTGTCACTCCACAAGTTGTTCCCTTCTCCAATGTGCCAGTTGTAGCCTCTTCCTCAAATACAAAGGAAAGTGATGACAATCTTGCTCACGCCATAGGACTTGTTAACTGCTATAATGCTTTTGTAGCTAGAGAGCTTCCACTTCAGTTGTCATTTGCTGATCTGGATCAGATTAATCCAGAAGATGTAGAAGAGATGGATATTACGTGGCAAATTGCTATGAAAGTATTCAGGGCGAAGCAGTTTGCTAAGAAGACAGGGAAGAATAACTGGGGATGAATGTTGATAAAAAGGTAGGGTTCAACAAGGGGAAGCTATGATGTTTCAACTGACACGAGCCACGTCATTTTGCTCGTGAGTGCCCGCAACCGGATCGTAGGTTGAATACTGATAGGACGATGGTTGCATTGGGAAACAATCGTGGATGTGCAGTGGTCAACGGTGAGACCGCTATGGTTGCTCAGTCATTTGACTGGAAGGATCAGATTCAGGCTTAGAATATTTAAAAACCTAAAAATGCTCACCTAGTCCAAATCAATGATGATGCTCCCGTGGAGAATGTTGCAGTTGATCCTGAAGAAAAGATGATGGAGCTACAGTTTGCACCGATGGTATCTTCAACTTCTCGGCTATTATAGATATTTCATCATCTGCATTGTAGCCTGAAAAACTTGATGAAGAAGCTACTTATCCTTTATTCCTCCTGAGCATCGAGGTTCTATTGGCTCCATGTCGTCATCCTCGTTAAGGAGATCAAAAAGACAATGTGCATCCGATGATATCGTATAATCATTAGAGTCATACGTCTTGGTTCGTTCCCGACCACATGTTCAAGTCGGATGTCTATGTTCGTTTTGGCTCATTTCCCATTGGTGAACGTTGATGTGGTTTAACTAGTAAGGTTAGGAGCCAAGATTAAAGTAAATGGGTATTCTCGAAATTTTTCCAAAAAAATTTTTACACTACTGAAAAAAATATTCAAAAAAAAATTACACTACAATTTTTTTTGAGGGCCATCCCAGGCTACCCCGGGAACCACCTAGCTCCGCCTATGAGTAAGGTAATTTTTGTTACAACTTACAAGAGGATGTTGAGGTTGGTATATTACTATATTTTGAAGGATTTTGTGAATATATTTTAGGTGCAAACAAGAAAGAATTACAGAATGAGTGTGTAAAAATGTTGAAGGTCGAAGTATTTAAAAAACATTTTTAAGAAAAAATTGACCTTTTAGCGTCACAAACTAACAAAGAAAGGAAAGAAAAGAGTGACAACGAGTGTCGGTTCACGACTGCAGAGAAAGCTCGGGGGCCGCCCAAGGGGGTATGGTGTTTCCGTTCGGGCCCGATAGCCACCTCTACACCCCCAATGTTTGACTTTCCTTTGGTAATTTAAGATCTAGTCGCCAAGTCCCATTTTTCTTATTTGATCTTTTTTTATTCTTGGTCCCAATGTTACTAAATTATTTGTTTAATAAGAAATTAATATACCTTCTTTCTCATTTGGTTAAGGATGTTATTACAAATCTTTTGAAGGCTTGTGGACACCAAGATCGGTAATTTTTAATGAACGTAAAGAAGTAAGATTAGTGGATTTATATGGAGAGATTGTTCCCTCCACCCCCTCCCTTTCGTCTTTCTCATGTTAAATTAAGATGCAAGAATGGTAATTAATTTTCCCAAACCAACGTGGAGTTAAGAATGTCATTTTATATTTTTCAGAGACCAAAACAGCAACTACTATACTCTTGGACACAATCGTTACAAAGAAAATATATTTTGGATTGCTTGTAAACCATATTTCCATTGTTCTAATTTGCTCTAATAACTATATTGTCAACTTGTCAACAAATAACAAATAATCAACAAAGTCAGCAAAAGATATCATTTTCTATTCTATTTTTCTGAAAAAATCATATCAACAAAAACATATTAAAGTTGGTCGAACCAGAAAAAAGAATATATAAATTAAATAGTTTCATTAGCATAAATTGATTTATATGGTTAAGAAGTTCCGATCCGTCCCTTTTCTCTCATGTTTCTTTCATGTTCTCTCTTTCTAAATCAATCTAAAATAAATAATGTCGAAAAGCATTAATGTTTCCTCTGATCCTAATCATTCTCATCCTTTATACCTTTATCCTTCGGATCATCCATTATCCAGGATTAATATTTGGTATCCAAGCAATTTGATGGATTCGGATTTCAAGAGAAAACATATATATATATATATATATATATATATATATATATATATATATATATATATATATATATATATATATATATATATATATATATATATATATATATATATATATATATATATATATATATATATATATATATATATATATGGAAAAGTTATATGGAAAATGAATGATTAGAACAACACATATTTGAACCAATGAAAACATGACAACACATCACTTCCACAATACATTATTTGTGAAGAAAGAAATGGACACTGATTATTGGTTCCAGTAGATGTTGCCCTAGTTATTTGTTTTCTATAGAACTCATATATATATATATATATATATATATATATATATATATATATATATATATATATATATATATATATATATATATATATATATATATATATATATATATATATAGTTTTCATTTACGTTTATTTCAACTTTCATTTCGTTTAAAACAAATCATTTGTTAGTCCACTCCACAAAAAATATTAAATTTGTACCAAAAAATTAATTAATTTTCCATTTAAAATAAAAATAATTTAATCTAGAATGGGCTAGCATCCGATTGTCGTCAAATCCTAATGTAAAATTTATTTTTATTTATTTTATAAAATAACCAAAATTTTAAACTTTATTTTTTTCTTTTAGCGACTGATCATTTTCACCAATTTGTATCCAAAATTATATATATATATATATATATATATATATATATATATATATATATATATATATATATATATATATATATATATATATATATATATATATATATATATGAAAAGTGAATATACTCTTAAGGGTATATAAGTTTACGTACCCAAACACACTATAATACGTCGTTTTGTTTGATATATTCATTATAATATTGATAAACTTCAACCCTAACTTGATTTGCTTTCAAGATATTTGAAATTTCACTATTATCATTCTCTTACATTACATATTTTTACCGCACACCTACTAAGCTATGTATATTGTAGTTGAAAATGAAAATTATATAAGAGGAAGATAAATATGTAAATTATAAAAATATTGGAAGTAAATCAAGTTAGAAGTTAAATTATAAGAACATTGGACAATTAAAATATATTATATGATATAAAATGACGTAGTATGGTGAGTTTGGGTACCTAAATTTATATACCCTTAAGGGTATATTCGCTTTTCCATATATATATATATATATATATATATATATATATATATATATATATATATATATATATATATATATATATATATATTAACAACTAACATGCATGAAAAATGATGGATGTGCTATAATGTTTGTTTCCTAGAGTTTGTGTGATAATTAAATTTAAGTTTTGAATTATTAAGAGACTATTACAGTAGTTTTTTATTTTAAAAATTTATAAAAAAAACTTGTTAGAGTTTTTTCACTCAAGAATTTAACTGTATTAAACATTAATTTTTAATAAACATTAAAATATATATTATAAAGTATTAACATTGAGTTTTTTTTTTTTTTTTTTTTGAAAGAGAAACATTGAGTTTTTTGAATTGAGATGTTCTAAACGTAAAAGGAAACAAAAGGAAGAACAGTTTATTTATAATCAAAGAGGATTTATCAATCAATTTATCGTCAAACAAATATCAAAATATCATCGTAATGTAGAATCACTTGTGAAAGAACATGGAGATGAAGAAGTTGAATTGCCTGTGCTAGAAAATATGAATGAAGATTATGAAGTTGAGGAAAGAGCTTAGAGAAGAAGTTCATGATGTTGTGGAAGAACCTAGAGAAGAAGAAGTTGAACTGAAAATGTAAAAAGATAGCCACATGAATGGTAACAGTGATTACAAAAGAGAAGATATTCCAGTGAACATCTAAAATTGTAGAAATGGAACATCTAATGAATGAAGACATGATATTATGGTAATGAATAATGAGATGTTTGTTCGCAACTTTGACTTTTGGATTTAATAGTAACAAATTTACTTAATATTTACAAGAAAACTTTTATGGGGTTTCACTTTGATTTTCACACAAGGCCTCCAGAATATTAGAACCGAGCCTAATGGTTCGTTCTCCCCGCCACAAATGACCATGACAAGTACCAGCAACACCAAAGGGCCAATGATCTAGTGGTATGGAATGACCAGGGCCGACCCAACTACATGGGCAAGTTGGGCTTAAGCCCAGGGCATCAAAAAAATTAGGGCATATTTTCTATACAGCAAGTAATGTTATATATGTAAGTTTGGCCCAAAAATTTAGTCCAATTACTTAGCTCCAAAAATTTACAGCGATCGGCAACATTGGGGCATTCGATTCTTGAGCGCGAACCGAGAACGCAATCGTCAATCGTCAAATGAAAAAGCTAAATTTTTTGAAAATCGGACAGTGGGGAGATCGAGGAGTCTACGAACGTTCAAATCGACTGAAGGATTTGTTCAATCGATCTTCATCTCAAATCGACTGAAGTATTCTGTGGTATGATTTGTCGATTCCATTCCTTCCTCTCTGATTCTTGTCTTCTTGATTTCTAATCAATCTTCAAACACAACCCGGAGACTCGATTCTTGTCTTCATCTCTGATTATTGCCTTCTTGATTTCTACTTACTGAGACCTGAGTTCGAATACATCAAACACAACCCGAAGATTGGAGAAATCAAGCACAACCCAGAGACTCAAGACTTGATTGCTAATTTCTATTCTCATCCACTCGATTTTTGGGTGAGTTTTCTTCAATTGATTGTGATTTTGCTCGATTTTTGGGTGAGTTTTCTTCAATTGATTGGGATTTTTCTAAATACATAAACTTGCTGCCATCAATCATCGGTTCTTTGTTCTTAATATGAGTAATTGATTATTGTGATTTGTTGTACTTGTAGGAACGAAAGACGTGTGTGGTTTCTCGGTTTCTGATTCTTTTCTCATCTTCTGCTCTTCAACTGATTAGGGTAAGTTTTCTATTTTACTTCAAGTGATTTTTTTAAAATTTTTGTTTGAACACCAAACCTGCTGCATCAATCTATCACCTCTAAACTAGCAAGTTAGAATTTCTTTACCCCATTTAGGAAAAGCTGAATTTGTTCATTGTTTTCAAATTAACGTTTGTGTTGATTCATGCTTCGTGTTAAAGTTCAAGATTTGATCTTTAGGTTTCTTTAAATCAAACAATAGTGTTGTGAGGATGGACCTTGCTTAGTTTGATAAGTATGATATTTCAATCCATCCGAAAATTGTGATCCAACATATGAATCTTGCTTACTTTGAAAAAAAAATATGTTATGTGTCACTTGTGTGATCTTTGAAACTAATTAATACACTTGGTTTGTACATACATTGCTGGTTGAAGAAACAGAAGGATTCTTGAAAGGTATATATTTATTTCATTGTTTATTTTAGTCTATTGAAAGGTATATATTTATTTTAGTCTCTTGAAAGGTATATAATTTTGTACATTTCTGATTTTATGTTTTATTTTTCAGATTATAGACATCTTCAAAGTGGGATTATATGTTTGGTTATATGTTTTTGTTATTGTACGGTACACATATAAGGGCATAATTTTTTTATCTTGCCCCGGGTAGTAAAAAACAATGGACCGGCCCTGGGAATGACCATCTCATATGAAAGGTCAGGGGTTCAAATCTCGATGAAGACATAGATTGTTATTTAAGAGTAAATTAGTTAGTTTGTTGTTTCAAAAAGAACTACCAACAACTATCGACCACCAACCACCAAGGTGGTGTTCACGGATAGTGATTGATGTCAAGTAGACCACCGTAGGTGTCTCTAATATATATTCTAGATAGCCTAACCGTTTGAATCTCATCGTATGGGCATAGGTATCGATTCTATTAAACTAATATTTGGGTTTAATATTATAATCATACATAAAGACCATCCAAATGTTTTGATAGATTGTTTTTCCCTTTGTTATCGTTGTATTAATAAGAACTAGTAGGTGATCCCATGCTTTACATGGGACGGTTTTTTTCCTTTTTTTGTGTTGTGTTGAATTGGATTGTTGGTACCCACTCGAGATAAAAAAATCGACAACAATACACACACACAAAGGGAAAAACCATCTTTTACATCTCCCAATTCTTGATTTGTAAAGGGTTAGAAATAAGTTGTATAAAATGTGTTATAGAGTATATGCAATAAGGGTACAGACAAAATTGGATGTAATTCTTATCGATAAATGGAAGGTTCCATCTCTCCCATACAAATTTCAAAAAGAAGTTGTTGTCAATAGTAATCTTTTGTTCTAACCTGAATAAATCCAAAAAAATGCCTTGTTTTGCAATGATTTCACTTCCCCGGGTGGTGCTAAGGCTATGTAGGTGTGGTTTGTTGATATGAAACCTTCGCTAGAAATGAACCTACATACAAGTCAGGCATTTTACAATTTAGCCAAATTTGTTGAGAAAATTACCTACTTTTGTTGAGAAAAAAAATTTAACGTTGTGTTAGATTGAGACTTAGTAAATATCCCCGGACACCAAGAGGTATACCAGAAACCACACGGGTCAACACTTGGAAGTATTCACAAGTCTTACTCTTTTAATATGTATTAAACAGAATTTTAAGATCTAACCTTCTCTTCCAACTCTCTAGAGTTAAAAGCATCAGACTTTTTTCAAAGTACTCCATTTAACCTTGCTTTTAGTTCTCCTATCAGTGAGTTAAAAAAAAGACTAACCCAAATTAAACATTATACCTTCAAACCAATAAATAAAAACTAATGTTCTTTTAAATAAACCAATACTTGGGAATCACAAAGCAAAATCAAAAAGTTACAGCAAGACATATATGTAATTGTAATTTGCAATTCTTTTTTTATATCAACATTAGGACCTTAGTACCTTTGTGTAGATGGCTACCAAAATTACATCAAATCTGCATTTGTAGTAGATTGAAGGTAAAAAATAAACAATAAAAACCATACTTGATATATGCTCCTTTTCTCAAATAGAAGAAAGAGTACCATTTCAATAGTGTAGCTGATAAAGTTAGCTTCAAGCCAAATACAATCAGTTGAAACTAACAGTTATGTCACCTGCTATTTTTCTAAATTTTGAAGTGAAAGCCAAGCTCTAAAAATAAATAAATGGAAAAGCCAAAGGGAAAAATGGTCATTCCTATTTTAAGTCTACCTCGGCTTTCAACTCTTCAGAAACAACCCACCTCCAAAATTTGCACAACTTCTATACCTTCACTTATAGATCTTACCTTGGGATTTGAAGCGATTGGTTGAGAGAACAGAGGCTGACTGTCGTCTCTAACATGAAAATATGTGCAAAACCAACCCATCGTCCTGTGATTTAACTCTACAAAATTCAATTTTAGTTTAGCAGCATAACATGAAAAATATATGGATATTTTTTAGTATGAAAAAGTAGATGTTTTTAGAATTTTACAACTAAGCACTGGATTCATCATAAATACTGTTATATAGAAGAGTCATCGAACAGATTTAGACTTGGATATCAGAATCTTGTGACACACATATCAGAATCGTGTAACAGATTAGTCATTAATCAACATACATTGCTATAAATTCAACTAAATGCCCTACAAGGAGTATATAATTTATATATCATTAACCCCATCTGTTAAAATAGTAATCACACATACAAACACGTCTATTACTTGCTAAATATTAATTATATGATGAAAAAAACAAAAAACATAGAAAATGAGGCAAATTTTTTTTTTAAAAAAAAAACATGCTTTTAGAATAGTTTAAACCATTCAACACGAATTATTTGTTCAACAGAAAATTAATGCTCAACACTAAAAATTATCATTTTTACAACAAAAAAGACATTTTTCAAAACAAAACAATGACAAAAAGGATCCTTTTAATAACAAACAGTTACCATTTTGACAGCAAAAACTATACAAGCAACTTGCAAATTTTGGTCTAATCAAACTACAAATTAATTTTTCATCTTGACACGTTTATTGGAGCATTTTGAATCATTTTAAAAAATCTAACAGGAAAAAAGTTAAACTGTTAAGTAGACTTGCAAAAGTTGGAAAGGAACATTGACATGAAAACCTTTTGTAGAAAAAATAAATATTTTTTTGGGTTTGAGACAAAAAAAAAATTATATATGACAGAAGTTTACTCTAAGAAAAAAGTTGAAAATATGATGGTTAAATTGAGAAAATAGAAGTAGGATGCTATAAGAAAAAACAAATGGAAGTAATATTTTTTATAAGTAATTGTGGGTGTATATGTGTATTAGCGTATATGTATGTGACTGTAGTGTTTATGTGGTGGAGGAAAGTCATTAAAATTGGAAAAAATGTATTTAGAAGAGCAGTTGAACAGAAGACCATAATCAAATTGAATCAACATACAACATACAGAAACTCCGAAGAGCAACTGAGACAGGCGGTTGGTGACGGCTATACAACGCAGGCGGTTGTAGGTGACAGAATTCGAATTCCTAAATTCTTGGTTGAGAAGTCGTCGGGAAACTCAAACCAAGAGAGTCAGAAACGAAGAAAGAAAGGAGTCCAAGAATTTGAGAAGTGATGGCGGTGGGTTTTTGGATTGGGAAAGTAAGGTTGTGAAAATTTACAAAGTATCTTGGTGAAATTCTGAATTTGTTGAAGTTTACTGTTCAGAGAACGGCTATAGAGCACAAACAAACGTCTGGTGAAATTGAAATCCTGAATTCTTTTGATGGATGCGTTTAACTGCTTAAAAAAGTAGTTGGTGTTATGATGGCTACATGTGACTTTAACATTAAGTAAATATTTAGGTGGCGTTTGATTGGAACAGGAGAGTATGTTGAGTAAGTGGTTCCAAAGTATCAAGGGTCCATGATTCTGCTACACATTCCTATTTGATGTAAAACAAACATGATTTTTCAATTTATTTTACCATACCTTTGGTTTTCTTGCTCTTTGTCGATTATAATCAACATGTTAACTCTATATGAGAAGGTGTAAGAAATCTTATCTTGATATGGAGCTTATTTCTTAACATGAATGGCAACTTTAAAATTGAGTGTTAGAGAAAGGATCAAAATCATCTTATGATCATTATCAAAATATTAATTAATAATTCTAAACTGAATTTTTGAGAAAGGATGAAATGATCTAATGATTCATTATTACACTGAAATAAAGGATTGGATACTTATAGTGTTATGAATCATTGTAGTTAACAATGAAAAAATTGTTTTCAAATATTTCAAGGACATCAAAATTGAGAAGACTCATGCCCCAATTTCAGCCAGAAACCCATGAAAGTCCAAAAGGTTATAAAAAAAGATTAAATTATCTGAAAATTAGATATATAATGATTAAAATATACATCACAAACAGGTTAACAGTAGATTCTACCGGAAAAGTCAATTTTATAGATTTGGAAAAATAGAAAAGTTGAAATCAAAAATTGGATAGAAAATCAAACTCATATGGCAGCGAACATACCCAGAATTCAAATAGCAATTGAGTGTAGATGATTGGAGGCGGCAACAATCACAACCGTTTTTTGGCGACAAAATTGAAAATTCATAGTTCTTGATTGGGATGATTTAGGAGATGTCAAAACCAAAATTGAAAAATCCTAATTTATTGATCGAGAAGGCGTAGGAGATGTCAAATCCACTCAATCAGAAAGGAAGAAGAAGAGGAGTCCGAAGAATTTGGAGAAACGTATGAAAGCGATGATGGGAGAAAATTGTCGAGAGGCTTCCGTAACTTCAATTTCATCGAGTCAGAAAGTTAGAAAAATAGCATATTCGAAATTTAAAATTAGACATAAAATCAAAATTGAATACAACAATAGAGAACATACCCAGACTTCAAATTCAATTGATTGTAGATGGTTGGAGGCAAAATAGAGCATAGCAGTTTCTTGCCGATAGAAGTTGAAATTCTAAGTTCTTCATGAGTTTAATTTCAAGAAAATTTAATTGTCAATCAGTAAGATGGCAAACGGTTTTGAATAATGGTAAAATTAATTCATGAGATGTCAGACCAAGAATTCAAATTTTGGATTCTTGTTTGAGAAGGCGTATGAGACATCAAATGATCAAAAAGAGAAGTCTGACGAATTTGGATAAACTTATGGAAGAGATGATGGAGGAAATATTGGATTAACTGTAGGGTATGTTTGAAATCGTTAATTGGTAAGTGAGGATAGAAAATGTTGGACAAAAGTGTAAAACTGTTAATTGTTAGTGTTAGAAGTCTAAATTGTTAATTGTTACTGTTCATAACCATGTTGGTTTTTAATATTATGTAATAATAATAATAATATTTCTTATAAAGTATATAAATACAATATAATATAAGTTTGAAACTGTATGTATTACGTTTTAATCTAATAATTTGTGTTTCATCTCAATTTTATTTCATGGAATACTCGTTATAAATATTTTTCATTTAATTAGCGGCGAAACATTCTTAATGAAGTTTATGCTAAAAACACTTTTAAGCAGGACAAAGCCATCGATCAATCTCTACAATGTATGTGGCGGCGGTGCGGCGGCGGCTGGAAGAGTCACACCTCCTGGATTGTTTGGTTGGTTATCCTGGGAAAATATTATTCATTAACTTTGAAAAATTGTAACTATTGATTAAAGTATAAATTAATTAAGAACACATCATAGTTTAGTCGGTATTCACTAAAATGACGTAAAGAGCGGTATTGTTTAATCAGAAAATTAATTTGATTAGGAATTCAATAAACCGACAACTTAAAAGGTCAAAGATACATCGTGGATTCGCAATTTCGCATATACTTTTTTTTACATGAAACAGAACCGCCAACCATTTACAATAATTTCATCATTCTTAAAAAAAAGTAAATTACACGAATGATCCCTATGGTTTAGGGTAATTTGCAAGTTTGGTTCCTATCTTATTTTTTTAACTCGGAAAGTTCTTAATGTTTGTTTTTGTTACACACTTGATCCTTACTATTTGTTTTTGTTACGCGCTTGGTCCCTGTCTCACCTAAAAAAAAACTATTATTTAAATAGAGAAAAAATAGTATCGTAGTTACAGGTAAGGTGAGGAGGTGGGGTTGGGGTGTGTTTATTTAAATAAATTAAAAATCAAGGTTAAAATAATATTTTTAAGCAAGACAGGGGGATCAAACGCGTAACAAAAACAAACAGTAGAGACCCTCCGAGTTAAAAAAATAAGTTAGGGAGCAAACGTGCAAATTACCCTAAACCATAGGAATCATTCGTGTAGTTTACTCTAAAAGAAAAAAAAACATTTACAAGAGATATTACCAAGACCGGTGCTGAGAAACTAAATACTTTTAAAGATCCAGAACGAGTCAGAAAAAAATAATCCTTATTGTTATTATTTTAAATAAAAAATATATATATATATATATATATATATATATATATATATATATATATATATATTATATAATAAAAAAATAAACATTATACAACTGCCCATTTTATCCCTCTAAATATAACTGCTATAGAAAACAATGTTAAACATAGTTGATTATGGCTAACTAGTGGTCTCATTATCCTTACAATTTTTAGTGTCATATAATAGCAATCTAAAACCAAAACTTGCTAATTTTAGGTTTGTTTTTATTAAGTAATATATTTGTCGGTTCCGAAAAAGAAGTAAAATAAAACTAATCTAAAATTGTTGGCATTTCATGTCATTTGATGAAATATTGAAATTGCATCATTGATGTCTAAATTTTTTGATTTCACCATCTAAATTGTTGGCATTTCATACCATTTGATGAGGTGGTATCATTTATTTTTAACATTAAAATATTTAAATTAAAAAGATCATAAATATTAACATTAAAAGAAAAAAATAGCATTAAAATTATAAAACATAAATTACAAAAAAAAACATAACATTAAATTTAAAATTACTAAGACATGAAATTGAAAATTAAAATTGAACTAAAATAAGTCATTTAATCCCAAAAAACTTATGAATCACTCTATAGAGTCTCAATCGATAAGATTAAATTGAAATATATGTTCCGTAAAATAACTGCGAGGGTCATGATGTTTGAGATTGCTACACATCTCGTTACTTTAGTTAACCTACAATGAGGTACTAGGTTCTATAGGTGACACATTGAGGAGACATTTTAATTTTTGATATACATGTATATTGCTTTTCGTTCATGTTCTAAATTCTTATTGTGTAAAATGATACACGTATACATAATAGTTGTGAGTTTTTTCTTATCTCATTATGTATCAGATTGCTTAGCATGTGTCAATGCTTCTAGAGGGCTCCAAATGCTCGTTCAATATTATTTGTAGCTCTTTATTGAGTCGTTTTATATTTTATATGTTTTGGATCACGTTGATATCTTAATGTTTTTACAAGCACAATATATTCATGATATATACCATCTACAAGATAATAATCGTATATGTATGTCATCATGTTTTACTTTAAACGGACAATCAGAGATGGACCCGTCAAAAAACTTGTCAAATATAATTGACACGACCAAAACATTGATTTAATTGTTTGAATTATGATCGTATGATGAGTCTAAGCGATCGTTATTTCTATCAATTTCAAAATAGTTGACCCCACATTAATCAACTATTCATTTCTTTGAGATGGTATCGGTAAATTTAAGAGAGATTGGTGAGAAATAGTTATGGCTGTTAAATATGTATAGGTGAAAAAAGATATATATATATATATATATATATATATATATATATATATATATATATATATATATATATATATATATATATATATATATAAGCTGAAATCAAGATGTATCTTATTTAGACAATGCTCATAAATTTTAATATTATTTTGATTGTAGTTAATCATATTTTTTTGTTGGAAATAGTTGTTGGAACTTTATATATAAAGGAATTGCAAGTTGGCAATTTCCTTTGTATCCCACATTGGTGGGGGGAAGAAACTTTTGTGGGTTTATAAACTTATTCCCTTGGTAATTAAGCCTTCAAAGGTTTTAGTGGATCAAGGGAACGGGTCAAGCCCACGCGTGTGCCTAGCCTAGCCAACACCGTGAGGGCGCGATTTAGGCACACATTGCACAATGGTTGACCGGCGTTGACTTCGTGGAGGACAAGTCAAGGTATTCTAGAAAGATCAGGAAATGGCTTGCTTGGAGAGCAAGCTGTCGCCCTAAGGTTTTCTGGGGCCCGTTTGATGCATTCTAGGGTTACAATACCTATAAATACAGCTGCCTAGGAGCCGCATTTACTCTCTCGAAAATCTGAAAGCTCTCTCCCTCTCCCTGCGTTTTTTCCTGGTTTCCTAGTAGTCGCTTTGTGTTTGTCGAATTCCAGTGCTGTTGGAGTATCGATCAAGCTGCATTAAATCCTGGGGTTTTACTCTGTTGGTTACAGCCAGTAGAAGCGAAGTAAAAACCTTTAAGGACATGAATCTGATCCGAGCAGTTGCTTCAAGATCAAGATCAGCAATCAACAAGTCGGTTTTACTTTTCTGTCTTATGATTAATTCGTCCAATAACATGACAATCTTCTTCTACCTTTCTTATAATCAGATCTAATTGAGAATGATAGATCTGGTTTCTGGACGAAACTTGATAAATATAATAATAATAATTGGATCTATTATTCGCAACTAATCGATATATAATTCTCAATATTATTTGTCGGTTTCCTTGTGCATCTATTAGTTTGTTTTACAACAGTGTAGAATATCATTAACTATTGATAATACTTTTAATAATAACATAGTCATTCTAAGTTAGCATCATGACCTATTTGATCAAAACACAAAATAGAATAAATTAGTTTATTAATTTATCATGGCTTGATAAATTAATTAGAAACTATTTTGAAGTTAATTAAGAATTAATTAATTCAGTAAATTGAATTGGAATATTCTAAAAACCCTAAAGGGATAAGGTAAAATCTATGGCTTATCTAAAGGGTTTAAGAGTTACTTTTGGACTAAGCAACTGAAGCCTACAAATAGGGTTCTAGGGATCAAACTCTATTTGCTCATTCCTTCATTGAAATTTTTTTTCCCTTTTTCCTTTAAGGAGGATCGAAATTCTTAACCATTTTAGTGTTTGTAGAATTATCGATCTTGTTCCTCTCTCCTAGTTTCTTTTGAATTTGCTCTTTTTGTGATTTTGTGTGTGATACCATTAGAGGGATTATGGTTTGGGGCCTCTCATCCAAGGAAAATGCAAATAAAAAGGTCTCAAGCAAGGAGATCATTGAATTCAAAAAAGATATGTACTTTTCTTGTTTCTTTATAGTAGCAGTTATAGCATGAAACTTAGATCATCTAGGTTGCATGAAGACATATAAATTATTGTTATGTTTCCACAGTGCATTAGCGTGTGTTTAGATGTAGAAAACCTATCATTTTTATTATTCATGGTAATAGTATACATAGTTTAAATTTAAATGATTTTTGTTGCTATATGGTAAATATCTACGCCCCTCAAGACTTACTAGCTAAATCTCAACTATGGGATGAGATTACAGCGTTCATCAACAATAATCAAGTTAGCTATATTATGTTTGGGGACTTTAATGAAGTCCGAGTTGCAAGATGAAAGTTTTGGATATGTGTTTTCTCTACAAGGTGCAAATGTATTTAATCAATTTTATTGAAATGTGGGTTTATTGGAAATCCAATTAGGAGCAAGGAGATATACGTGGATGAATAAAATTGGAACCAAATTTTCAAAATTAGACAGGTTCCTAGTTACTCCTGATGTTATTGATTTTATCCCAAATTTGGCCGCTATAGTGCTTAAAAGGAGGTGGTCTGACCACAACCCTATCTTATGTATAAGTTGAAGGAAAATTATGGCCTTATTCATTTTATATTTTTTTCATTCATGGTCCTTAGTTGATGGTTTTGAAGAGGTGGTAAAGCTAGATTGGGCAACCGGTTCTGGAAATAAAAAATAATCAGATTGATAATGGAGCAGTTCGATTTGAAAACAATCTCAAAGTTCTAAATTTTTTTTTCTGAAAAAATGGAGTAGTGATCTTAAAGCCAAAGAAAGATCAAGTAATTTAGATCTAGAAAAAGATAATGATACTCTGGATAAAAAGATAGACACTAGTATGGGTTAAGTGGGACCATGTTCTTGCTCCTTTTAAAAAAAAAGGAGGTCTTGGTATTGGTAGTCTTAAGGCCTTCAATATTACATTACTTCAAAAATGGCTTTGGAGGTTTGTATTAGATAACAACGCTTTTTGGGTGAGGCTTGTGAAGACAATTTATGGCCCCGATGGTGCTATTGCCTCTAACAGAAAATTACAAGGTGGATATTGGTCAAAAATTGTGTCAACCATTCACCATATGCATGCTTCTAATCTAGTACCGTTAGATACACTGGAAAAAAGATTAGGCAATGGTAACTCCATTCGTTTTTGGCATGAAACTTGGATTAACCAACAATCTCTAAAGTCTTGTTTTGATAGACTTTGTAGGCTTGAGTTTAATCCTGAGCGCTTAGTAAGTGACCGTTGTTTAAACGGGTAGTGGTGGTGGACTTGGCGCAAGTCAGTTAGAGGTAAGGTTATAGAAATCGTTCGGCAGTAGCTCGGCGGTGGATTGGGTCAAGCAATTAATCGGTTAGGCGGGGATTAATCGATTAATTATTAAAAAATTAATAAATATAACATTAATCCTAAGAGTATAACATTAAGTATAACATTAATAAATATAACCTTATATCAATTAAAAAATTAATAAACATAACATTATAACAACAAACTATGATCACAACCCCCCCCTCCCCAACCGTTTGATCCTTAATACATCACATCTAAATAACCAACTATTGTATTTGGATCTAAGTTATCAAATGAAAACAGGAAGAATCCATTCTTGTGAGGCATGATTTCACATTATCAGCATGTTATTGCACCTTATCAACATTAACACTTTCATTCCGAGTTCATAACCAATCCATTCTTATGTCTTGCAACCCACAATCCATTCTTGTGAGGCATGATTTCACCAATCATGTCATATTACATGTTTGTCTATCAGTGTTTGTATGTATAACCAATCCATTATTATGTGTAGCATATATATTCCAGCAACAACAACTAAACCCAATACATATTTATTGCTAAAGTTTTGATCAAGAACCCGTGAATACCAATACCTTGCCTTGATAATCAAGACTATTTGATAATCATGACTACAAGATTCATTCAGGAAGTTGATCGAACACTTGGTGGGCAGATGGTTTCATACACCAATCGAGCGATTTGCTAATCATCTTAACCACTATATACACATAAAACCAATCTGTGTCGAGATTGAAGAACTAAGAAACGTCAAACTAAGATTAAAAAGCCAATCAACATTAACATCTTCCAATAGGGCGACAGAGGGCAGAGGGTCGTCGAACGATGGCAACGAAGTGTGAATCAGGTTGTCGATGACATCAGGAATCAGGTCGACATGCGAACGGTGGTGGAATTAGGTCGTCAACGCATCCACAAAGCCTAAAATTACAGATAAAAATAAACGATTAGATGTAATCATGTAAACGAAATCGAATTGAGACTATAAACGATTAAACAAAATCCCAACAAGCACCACACTTCCATGGTCGACGATCATCGTCTTCAAGGTAACTATTCGACAGATCTTGAGAAAGTTTCATCTCGACCTAATCCTAGATTCTGAACTGATAAATTTCATCTCAACCTAATCATGGGGAAGTTTCGTGTTTCCAGTGAAGAAGAAGGGTGGTGTAGAGGGTGTTCGATGGAGTTGTGAAGAAGGAAGTTTCATGTTTGCATCCCACATCGCTCGTGTTTCCCGTGAAAAAGGAAGTTCCGTGTTTGCATCCCACATCGTTGGTGGAACAATAGATGAATGCACACATATCTTATAAAAGGAGAGTTAGTTCCTTCAAAAAATCAAACCCAACTACTTGGTGGGATAAGAAAACCCAACCCAACAATATTTTGGGCAAGCGGGCTCCTTTGAGCTGGCGGGTTAGAGTAATTTTGGTTTGGTTTTAGGTCCGAGTTGGGACGAATTAGTCCGATTTGGACCGTCTTTGACCGATATTGACCAAGGCCGACTAACTTACCTGATGTTAGCTATTCGTAAGCGGTTGGAGTCCGCCAAGTGCATAGGCGCCGATTAATTGACCGCCTAGACTGATTTTTACAACCATGGTTAGAGGTGGCCGAGAGCAAGAGCAAATGAGCTCTTTGGAATTGCTTTTGCTTGGTTTAGGTTACTAGGAAACACATTGAGAATCTCTCACCAGGGGTGGTGGTGGTCCAACCAGATGGTGTAAGATGATACCAAGGCGAATTAACATATTTATATGGAGAATTTCTTTAGATATATTACCAACAATATTTTATCTTTCTAAGAAAGGAATTGAACTCTCGTTCATCTTGTGGCTAGCATGTTGTTGTGGGGTGAAAATTGTTCGACACTTGTTTTTTTTTTTTTCCATGTTACGTAGCAGTTGATGTTCGGAAGCTTATTGCAAAGTGGTGTGGTTTGGTGCTTCCTGTGGTACTCTCGATAAAGGAATGACTTTCGTGGGTTGATGATTGTCAACTCCATGCTGTCAATAAACAACATTAGGAAGTGATTATTTTAACATCATTTTGGTTTATTTGGCGTCTTCGTAACTCTTTACTTTTGGCGATTTGCAGGTCAAAGAAAATTTTCATTTTTGATAGTATAGTGATCAATTATTTTTCTTGGTTGAATAATCCACCCTCCAACTCCGTTGTAGTCTGGAATGCTTGACTTTTAAATCCATTGTAATTATTATTTTTTTTTAACATTTTAGTAACTTACTAGAATATTTAATATATAAAAATGCAGTTGTTCGAAAAAAAGAAAACCTAAATTACTAAAAAAACATCGAAAATAAAATATAAATACTAAAAACTTTAGAGCCTAATTTCTATATTTTTCGCGGACTTGTTGAAAATTTGATTGTAAGATGTTTTTTAATTTGAAAAATTTTTTTTAAAAAATTTGTTTCCAACACATACAAAAGAAATTTTCAAATATGTAACTGTTTGTGAGAAAAAGCAGTGATTGGGTGTCTTCCTCCATCTCAGCGACCACGTCACAACCAACCCAAGGAGCTCATGGGCGGTGTTCACGCGTCTTTTGGCTAACCACGTCGGAGGCCACATATGGTCTAGTGCTCCATACCGTTTAGCCTAAGAAAACATACTTGATTTACTATTAATATTGTATCCGATTAAACACTTAATCTTTCTGCTTCCACCGAAGAGCCACACTCCAACATTTAGAGAAACAAATCCCAATCTTTGAATATTTGCATCCCTAGCAAGACACTTTAGGCACACATTCATCTGCTATTCCATGTTAATGAAATTGACATTGCCTAAATTTTCAATTGAGTAGCCTAGCATCTTTACTCGCTTGATCACTTTTATTTGCCAAGTCTTTAATGGTTTCAATTTCAACTTAATAGCTTCAACTGAACCTGTTGGCACTTATTTGTAATATTTTTCTATGTAATTGATTTATGGTCTCAATTTCATCCTGATCGATCACCTTTGAAAGTGCCTCATTTTGTCCAAGTGGGAATTTGTTTACAATAAAAATACTAATTTTGGGTGATGGACCAACATGAAAGGTTTGAAGATAGGGAGTGGTGAGTCTACAACAGAACAAATATATAAAGGAAATTGTAAAATAAATAAATTTACATACTAAAAAAAAAATATTTTAATAAAATCTTATTAAAAATAATACAGTTATATACTTTGTCAACTGAACAAAAATATGTATATAATCTGTATTATTGTATAGATGATAAAAATTAAACAAAAAATATTTGTCGACAATATGCTTAAAAACTAAAATGAAGAAAGAAACTATAAATAATTATCCAAATTTGTATTTAACCTTTTCTAAATTGGTTTTGTAATCTCTCTCCTACTCTGCAAATTCTTGTTTTGATTCTAATTCTTCATTCTCTGTCCATAAATCTTCTTCCCTTTTCAACAAACCATTAATCTTATTCATTTCCACTCCCCTTTCTCTCTTTCTCTCAACTTTTTTTTTTCTTCTTTTTTCTGATCCCCAATTCTCTCATCTTTAGGGACCCAATTCAACACAACTACATGAAGGTACGATTCATTTGATTCTTTATTTTTGTTTAATATATCCGTTTCACTTTCTGTTTCCATGATTCTTTATAGAGTTCAATGATCCTTCTTTTTGTTCTCAAGGTCAGATTCTTGACGTGTTTTTGATATCTAGTTCTAAATTGAATCCAGAATCTGCTTTCAGACAGCTTCGAAAACAACTTTCTGTTTATTCTGTTTTCCAATTTATTAATCTGTTTTTGTTATTTTAAGCTCAGATTCTTGATGCGATTATGATTTCTTGTTCTAAAAGAGGAATCCGGAATCTGTTGCAGAAAACTTTGAATCTGTTCTTGATGGGTGTTTGAATCCCAAATCTGTTTTCATGAACATTTTCTTGATTTCTGAAACACTTTTAAACTCTGAAAATCTTGGAGTAGATTCGAAGTGATTCAATCTTATAGTTTCGTATTTTCTGATTTCGAATTTCAGAAGTTCATATTGAAATTGGATTTGCATGATGATAAAGAGAAAAGAAAAGCTCTGAAGATTGTATCCACTCTCTCAGGTAACCATAACCATAATCATCTTCGACTTTATTTTCTATTATTATTATTATTATTCAAATTTGGTATCTTTCAAATTCAAATTTTATATTGCTTTTTTTAGTTTTTTTAGCTTTTTTTTTTTTTTTTTTTTTTTTTTATCAAAATTCATACACAAAATCAAATTAGATTTCGATTATTTCACTAAAAGCAGCTTTGATTGTTTTGATAAATTTGGATTTAAAAGCTAGTCAAATTTGACTCTTGAAAGTCAAAAACAACATGTTCTTCAACAGGACAAGTTGATTCGCTTTATGATGAATTCATGGCTTCCTTGAGTTTCTTTTTCTTTACTCCACATGGACTTGTCATTTCTTGATCTTATGTCACATTCCCAACAACAGACACTTGTACCTTATGCAGTACCAGTTGTACACACCTACTATCGACACATGAATTTTCGGAATTAAGCAAAAAAGGAAAGTTATATTTTTTGCTACTTCAATAAGCACGAACAGTTTGATTTAGACGATCAACACATGTAAATGTTTCCTAAAACTTCTTTTTAAAATTTTAAATTTACCAATTAACAGCTATTAGATGATATTAATTAGATGAAATGATGAATTGTTTTTCGTAAGTTTTCAACCTTTTGTTCTATTATACCAATATGTTTGATATTTGATTATCAACAATGCATTTCATCGAGCTATCTGTCAAACTAATTGTTATTGTTTATTGGTTTATTAGATTATAACATTTGACTTAACATGTGATTCATAAAATATATTCACTTATTGGTTAAATATATAAAATATAAATTAATCTAAATAAGATAATGGAAAAAGGTTCTTTATGAATATCAATGGTTCCTATATTTTACAATTATTACTATTAAGATAAAAGTAAACCGCTGTTCAAAAAAAAAAAAAAAGTAAACATAATATCAAAAGATTAAAAAGAATAATTTTAATTTATAATTGTTTTATAATAAAAACAGAAACATTTATTTCACCATTTGTTTCCAACAAGAATGATGTGGCTCATTTGTCCTATATGGCATTCCCTTTTGGTCCGTTGCTTAGTGGGTCGGTGGAGTTTGTTGGGTGAGAGATGAGGTGGGGATTCCAAAGGGTATATTTGTCATTTGATCATAATTTACCTTATTATTTTTTTTGATGTGAAATTTTATTCACAAGGACAACGAAATTTTACGGGTCCCATATATTTTTTCTTATTTATTTATTTTTTTTTCAAAAACCGAAAAGGCAATATCGTTCGAAGTCTACACTCATAAATGATCGCATAAAGCGATAAAAACGACTTTGTGCAGGCATTAAGTACGCATCACACGAGGAGTGGTTGTGGTTGCTTTAACATTTGAGATTTAAAAAGATTGTGTCTGTTTTAAAAGTAGATTATGTTTTAAAAGAATAATAAAAAACAACCAAAATGAAATAAAAAGACAAAGAACAGATGGACAATATGGTATCCCGTAGGTACTATTTTCAAAGTACACTAGATTTCAAGAAAATAAAAACAAAAACACTTATAATGAAAAGTATATTATAGTTCATTGACTGTATTTTAATAATAAATCTTATAATAAAAACATAAAACAAAGTTGGAAATACACTATTTATCATTGAAAATGATAGAACTAGGTGGAGCTGTATCGTAGTTTTGTAGGGGCCAATTACGAACATGTAGCATGACTTTATTGAAAAACTTTTGTATTTAAGAATAATCGACAAATTTATTTCATTAAATTTTATTATTTTGTTTTCATTAATTTTATATTAAAATGTATGTGACTATCATAAGAGCCCCAAAACATTTTTGACATATAAATCAAATATATTTACAAATCAAATAACTTCTTAAAATTTAACATATAAATCACATACATCTTACTAAAAAAGCGGACGCGATTCATCTCAGAAGTTATTAAAAGAATAATTTCTTTTGTAGGGATTGATTCAATCACGATGAACATGAAAGATAGAACATTGATAGTCGTGGGAACTGTTGATCCAATCAGTGTCGTGAGCAAGCTTAGAAAGTTTTGGTCGACAGATATAATATCAGTGGGTCCCGCTAAAGAGCCAGAGAAGAAAGAAGAACCAAAGAAGGAAGAAGGTAAGAAAGATGAAGCAAAGAAGGATGACAAGAAAGAAGAAGAGAAAAAAGAAGAGAAGAAGGAAGAAGGGAAAAAAGAAGAAGCTCAAAAGGAAGAACAGAAAAAGAAAGAAGAAGGTGGTAAGGAAGAGAAGAAAAGCGCACCACCACAACAAATGATCCCGATGCGAATGCCACCACAATATAGACCATATTACCCTCCAATGAACGCCTACTATAGTAACTACCAACCTAATTATCAACCACATTTCCAACTACCTTATCAACCACATCACCACAGTATAGAGGAGAATCCAAATGCGTGTGTGATCTGTTGAAATGATTGCACATCAAGAATACTTTTTCATGCAACAAGTTTTGGATCGAAAGCGGAAATACTATCTTGACCTATGGGTCGAGGGGTAAAAGTTGTATATTGTTCGGGGTTTTCATAATTTTTGGGTGGTGTCTATATGCATTATCTTGATGCAAAAGTTAAGGCACAAGCGCCTAAAAAGACAAGAAGTTTTTTTTCTTTCTTTTGTATTTTGTATAAAAGAATGGTATGCGTTATTGGGATTTTGTTTACGTTGTCTAGGAGATGTATTAAATAAGAAATTTTGGTTGTACTTTCAATAATGTATAATGTAAATATGTAAATAAATTAAGTTTGAATCTTATCTTAATTGTTATCTTTTTGGTAGTATCGTATTTTGTGTTTGGTTTTAGATAGATGGCGTGTAAATTTATCAGGTAAGTCATTTGGTTAATAAAAGACTTAACGATGCACCTTGTTTTCCGTTTTATATGATAATAATAAAATTAAGGAAAATGACAGCTGTGAAAATTTTTTTGGTTAGCTTGGAAAATGTGATCTTTTCATATTGTCTATTTTATGTCGTGATAATGTTTGAGTCACATTGCATGATTGAAATGAAATGATATCGCTTTTTTTTAACAGCTCAAACATTTACAGTGGGGCCGTAAAAATTGGGTTATTTAGTCAAGAAATCTAATCAATTTTACAATGATGTACCAATCCACAAACCAATCAAATGACAAGTTCTTCATCAAGTTAATTAAACTATCTTTTCTGATCTTCTTTTCACCAAAAAATAATATTCTTCCAGTACGTTCAAATCACTAACAGAAGAGTCAATATAGCAGCTTCGAAAACCGACCTTCTTGTTGCTGTAATATGATATGAATCAATCCAAAGAAAAATGTAATCCACTGAGACAAAATTCGGGATAATCTGATCGCACTGTATCACAATTTTAGACCATAAAGGTATCGTTATATCACTCGTAATGAAAGTGTGGCTGCTAATCTACGAAACCAAAATAGAAGTTGGGCAAAGGTCCGGCTCCAAGTCAATCCCCCTATACACCAAATTACCTTTAGTAATATGCCAAATCACATTACACTCCTATTCCATCGAGTTTCAAAAACATAACGAGGAAGATTGATATCGTCAATATGTTGGAACTTTTAATGGAATAAGCAAATTGACTAGTTTCCATTATCCGACACTGGTGGAGGAAGAGACATTTGGTGGACTTATAATGTTTTTCTCTTAATAGACCTTCAAAGACTTTAAGTGGATTGAGTGTTCGGCTAAGACCACACATGCACACCTAACCTAGTTGAGTCGATGTCATGAGTGTGCACTTTAGGCGAACTTCGCAAGCTATGCAATTATCGCAGTTAAAATTCCAATAGCGGTCACATGCTGCTATTTGAGATCGCGGTTATCGTGGTGGTATAGCGGTTTTTTAATATTACGTATAATTTTATATTATATTTATATAGAATTTATATATTTGAGTATTAGTACTATAAGTCTATATAGAATTAATATCATCAAACCTAAAAAGTCATATAGAAACATAACTTAAGGTTCTATTATATTAATATGGAAACTAGGTACTGTAAAAGCATCAAATAGAGTTTAATTGGATTGCATGGGTTCAATATCGTATTAGTAGGCCGTGGTTGATTTAAGGAGTTAAGTCCCAAATCGTAGCCTCATAGGCGTGGGTAGATTTAGAAAAAACATTATTGGAGTGTGACCATGGCAACTCAAGTTGGCGTGAGTTCAAAAAGAGATGAGAAAAAGAATTGTCGGTAGACGTCGTTGCTTTGAATGCTTTTAATTATGTTATTTGTTCAGGCTTTTTAAAATGAAAGTGTAGCGAGATCATTAAGACTAGTTTTTCATTGAAAAAAGTAACCAAATGGCAAAAAATGTAAACAAAAATGGAATAGCGCCCGTAGCGCCGCTATAGCCGTTATTGAAATAGCGGTAAATAGCGGTGAATAGCGCCGCTAATAATGGTACCGCGAAATGAAAACGCTAAACAGAAAATAGCGGTTCTTGACCTCCGCAAAAAGCTATAGCGCCGCTATAGCACGCAATTGATAGCTTAGTTCGCAAGAGGAATAGGTCACTTGGAGCTGAGAAGCTTTCAAAACATATATAAATACAACTCATGTGGCACCAATATTCAACAACAATAATAATTGAATTATAGATGGAGTGCAGAAACCCCAAAAATTGCATGCCAAATAATTCTTGCAAATCATGCCACAAAGGTTTCCACAAATATACGTCTCCAAATTGTTTCAACAACACCTTTGGACAATGTATACACGCTCTCCTTTGCGGTTCTTTTAGACATTTTCATATAGTTGTCCATGGTGTCGGGTTACTCCCTCATAGCCATCCAACGAATGGCCGCAACACATTTCTGCAACGTTGTAAATCATCGTCTACCTATAGCATCATATCTCAATTTAAAAATTTTCGTACCTAAAAATAAATTAACTAGTGCTTAAAAATATAGTACACTTGTATTAAAAGTAAAGAAACATGTAGTATATTTTTATTTATTTTGTATAAAAGTATAGTAAATATGTATTAAGATTAAAGAAACGATATCGGTTTTCCAAGGTGTTGGCGATCCGTAGGAACACATTCCTACTCAAACGAAATCTTCTTTTGAAGTCCTTCGACCCGTATACACAGTTATTCACAAAGTAATCGTGATATATATGTTTGTGTCCTTCCTCAAGATTTCTGTTTAACATCACACGTCTTGTTACTAGCGGGGTTGGGTCTGGTTGTAGCAGCTCATTAATGTAATAATGATATATCATCCTAAAAAATATATCATCATCGGAATCACCAGACAAGTCGAACGGATCCATAATTTTTTTGAAGATAATTGAAATTATATAGAGAGAAAGAGAGAAATTGTGTGGAAAAAATTGTATAAATAGTAGGTATTTATATATGAAAAGAATAATTAATTTTAAAGTTAATTTTTTTTTATTAATTTGACCTTAGTCAAAAGGTTTAAATTCAAATGGTACAATTTTTACTCGTTTCAATCGGTGGTTAGGGGCACGAGATTCGCCATAACGAGAAAAGGGAGCGATGTTTTGCTCGTTATGACGTCGTTATAGCTTCGCCACGTCGGCCAAGAAATCATACCGTGTCCTCTTAGGATTTCTAAAACTCTCCTTGATCGGAGTAAAGATTATGTGCTTTCAATAGTACAGACCCATACTACCTCCACACCTATCTAGTGTTATAAAACTCGGTCTACTCGGCCGAATACTAGGAATTGGCCCTCCACTGAGGCGAGTTATGTGAACTCGGCAAAAAACTCAGATTAAGTCAAACTCAGTCAAAAATCGATCAACCTCGGTCAACATCTCTTTAATTCGGGCCTACTCGGTATTACTCGGGCCTAATCGGTTTAACAAAGTCAAACTCGACCAACTCGGTCAAAATCAGTCGAACTCTGTCAAAGGGTCAAAATTATCATAAAAAGAGAAAAAAATCAAGAATTTCAAGATCAATATGTATAATACACTTAATGATTTATTATTTAACACACATATGTGATTATATATATATATATATATATATATATATATATATATATATATATATATATATATATATCTATCTTATATTTTCAATAATTATTCACGAAGTGAGACAATTGTGTGTATTTTAACTTTTATATATTCACATGTATCTAATTTTGTTACATATTTCAATCGAATTATGATTTTAACTTATTATTCTGACATATATAATTTTCCTAAAAATATTTCTACAGAAATTACCAAATCCAAGTACTCCCGGAGTACTCCCGAGTACTCGCTAATCGGTAGTCGGCCGAGCAAGTACCGAGTAGCGAGTTCTACAACCTTGCACATATCCATACTTTCCTCAAGGATCATGTAATGCCCGTAGATCCGAGCTAGTCAATTTAGAAATAATAGAGGTCGAAAATGACTTTTCGACAAAACATTATTTAGAATAAATAATCTTAACCGAGTTGTAGAATATATCTCAAGGGTTTTGTACATATAAATAGCACCGAAATCTGAGTTATAACAAAGAAGTTATGATCCGTCGAAGTTTCGAAACGGAACCGGCGCGACACCGGGAAGACATAAATAGTGAATTTATGATATAACGACTTTTAGCTTTAGTGATCTAAATGAAAGTCGTAGAATATGTTCACCTGAGAGTGTCCATAAAAAGAACGCCAAAATATAACTTCGTATGACGAAGTTATGATTTTTCTAAGATTTGGCTTAGCAGTGCACTACCCGAAACTCGAATTCTAGTTCGAGTGTTTTTAGCCTATGTGACCTAAATGAGAGTTGAAGATCTCATTAATAGAAACTCAACGATAAAAAGACAGATGAAAACGGAGTCTGTATGAAGGAGTTACGAATTCTTTGCGGTCATTTAAAAGTCTAATCTCCTCCTACTGTTAAATTTAAGATCGGTCTAGATTTAGCTGACGAAGTCTAAATGAAAGTTGTAGATATTGTTTTTACCTATGCGTGGATATAAAGAACATAAAAAACGGAGTTTGTATGCGAAAGTTGTGAATTTTTGAAAATTGGATGATTTCCACCCTGTGTGCGATGCCACGTGTCAGCACTAGGAGAAA
The DNA here is from genome assembly GCF_052625555.1 of Lactuca saligna. NCBI lineage: Eukaryota > Viridiplantae > Streptophyta > Magnoliopsida > Asterales > Asteraceae > Lactuca > Lactuca saligna. Next base: position 42,629,442 of record NC_136420.1, on the reverse strand, counting down.
CCTTGGAGCCTACGCAACACCATGACGTGGTGAGAGGCACCACGACGTGGTGATGCCCCCAGGTAGCCTATAAATAGAGGTGTCAGGTGAAGCTCATTCCTCACTCTTTCAATCCCTTCTTTCTCTCTCTAAAACCTCTCTCTAACACCCCCTCCCCCCAACCCCCCCAAAAAGCCTAGGGAATCCCCTAGCACGAGGCGGAAGCCCCGGAGCGCCCGACGGCTCTGAAAAAAGAGCCTTTGGCATAGAAACTATGCTTCAGCGGAGCCCGGTTTTGAGAGAAATCCGCTGTAAATGAGCTACGTCTACCCTATCTTTAGTGTAACTTATGTTTTAATATAGTAACATTATTAGGACCTTAAAATAATTATTTGGGCTATTATTATGAGTTATATAAGAGTGTTGCTTAACGCTTATATAATAGTAATAATAGCTAGACTATTAATTAGTCGCGGTTAACATTAGACTAAACCCTAATGGTATTGATACTAAGTTTTGTCAAGGGAAAATTGTTTTGAGATAACTAGGAGCTGTCCGAGTACCGAGTCACCACCTTTTCAAGTGAGTGCATGGTCCCTTTCATCTTACACATAGATATGAAGTATTTAATATAAATTACGTGTTGTGAGTGCATAGTTACTTTCATCTTACACATAGATATGGAATATTTTATATAAACTACGTGCTATGTGTGCATATTACTTGAATACTTGTTGTTTATGCTGGATGAACGATTTTATATATGTTTTAAATGATTTAAACTGTATACGTATTTTATATATGTTTTAAATGATTTAAACTGTATACGTATTTTATATCTACAAAATGTGTTGGGTAGAACATGGGTAGATTAAAGATGAGATGAATGATGAGCGATGAGAGATGAGATGAATGATGAGCGATGATAAATAAGTGGTAAAATATGATGAGAAGCGATGACCTAAGCGATAAGCCAAAGCAATGAGCCAAACGATGACCTAAACGATGACCCAAGCGATGGCCCCGTCATCTAGCAGAGTATGGATGAGAACCATAGACTATTCTAGACAGTCCAGTGGAACACTAGCAGGCTCGCAACCTGTAGGTGTTGTAAATGATGTGTTTACTGGTGTACTCTAAAAACCCTTTGACATGTATTGCGAGTGGACTCTCGAAAACGATAATGTCAATAAACGAAATAACCCTAGCAGATGTGCTCGAAGGACAATACTGGCAGTTGCGCCTCATAGAGAATGTCACAATAATGGCAGCTGCGCCTAAGTGATAGAACTAGCAGCTGTGCTTGACAGTTGTGTCATTGAGAACGACAGACTTCGCGCCTATTCCTTAGGATAATCCTTAGGAATGAATGAATGAGAAATAGCTGATTCTTAGGGTAGATCCTTAATAGTAAAGAAGATAATGGGGATGGGTAATTGGGTTAACTGTTTGATGATTAAACATAATAATTATATTATTGTGGGTTGAAAACCCTATGTACTCAGCAGGTTTCCCAACCCGACCCACTCCGTTTATTTATATCACATGTGTTGATATGAAGTCACATTACACTGAGAGATTAAAGGAGATATAAATCACTAGTGATAATGAATGTAAGTTCTGTTTATGCTTATGTTTCTGTATTGAGGATGACATCCCAAATGTTTTAAAATAAATACAAATACTTTTCTTCGAAAATTCTTTGATAACATATTTATCATATTTTACTGGGAACAAAATCCACAACATTTTTATTAAAATAGGTACTCTGATTTTATAAGCATAAAAAAAATCGGTCTTTTTGGCCGTGAAAATGGGGATGTCACAGTCAACCTAAATTCCCTAAGTCACTCCTCTATGACCACACTCATAGGCCCTTATGCTAAATAGCGCATACAATTATAATAAGACAATTCCTAGGCTCTCCTAGGATTCCATCCTTTACTCGAGATAGAAAAGTGTTGAGTCAAGAAATATTGAATATGATGATGTGGCATTTCTGATGTAGAAGGTCTCGGAGAAGATGATAGAGAAGATGTGTTGTTATACTCTATATAGAAGGTGATGTAGACGGCCTTTGACATATCTATCTATTTTAGTGTGCAAAATGTGTTTGTAATTCATGTCTTAGTCATACTATACATTTTGAGTTTGATGAATATCACAATATATAGTTCTGTAGTCTTAAGTGTTAGAAAGAGAGAGTGAGAGAGTTATTACATTTCCATATTTGTAAACTTGAGATTACTCAAGACTAATGAGAGCTTAACAAAATTCTTTACACCTTGTGTTCCTTTCTTTATCGTTTGATTCATCATGATTGCTCTTAATTCTACAATTATATTTCAATGAGATCCTACAATAACCTCTGCTGACACCGATGATCACCCAATGAATGCAGGTTGTACATAATAAAAATAAAATAAACATTCAAATAAGTGTCTCTACCATAAGGCCTTCATCAAACAAGATCATGCAATAGGCCTGAATCAAATATTCTAATGCTATATGGTCTCAACTAAGGCTATCAAACATCACGGTCAAAGTCAACTCCAGCTGCCTTCCATGCCGTGACCAACTAATGGCCACGTCGTGGTTATCCAACTTACTCTCGATCAAAAACTGTTTTCAACACCGTGGTAGAATCCAACCAACATAGTCGTGACAGACCGGTCCCCACGTCATGGCAAGCAAGTTACCACGTCGTGGAAACTGTATATTCTTATCTCCTAATCCCAAGAGCTCTAAAGCTCACATCTGAATCTCTACAAGGTCTTGATGGATAACGTTTCTAAATTTATCCTTACACACCCCAATAAGACAAGATCTCTACCCTAAAGTTTTTAATAATTACACCAAAGGCTTGGGCACCAAAATGATTCATGCAAGACCACTTTCCAACCAATACCATGGTCTAGAAGCCAAAAAAATACACCCAAAAGCTCTGGAGTACACTCAATACCCAAGGACAAGAATATTGGAACTAAAAAGCTCATAAAAAGACTTAGAGTAAGATCTAGAGAATCAAAGAGCAAGTTTGAGACTTTATTCATCCACAACGTCTGAAAGGAGATGAAGATGCTGGATCTAAGCTAGAACCAAGCTAACAATCCACAAGATGAGCTTCCCATTCCTCCAGGATTCACAAAAAGGCTTCACACTACACACAAATAGGCTAGGGTTTGGGTGAGTATCGATTTCATAGGATGGAGGTTGCCAAATGAGGTTGCATTAGAATTTAGTTCCCTTAAATAGGGTACAAACACGAAGATTTGGGGTTTGCACCAAAATGGTCGCCACGCCATAGCAAATTGGTTATCACGTCATGACGCTACATAGCTCCATGATTTAGTTGGACAATTGCCACATTGTGGGGCTTTAGTTACCACGTCGTGGCCTACCCAAAACCTTTACAATTATAAATTAAAAGAAATAAATTAGGAAAAAACATTACTAGGGAAATATTTACTAGCATATTTCAAACTGTCGTTGTGCGCGGGTGGCTGCCACCTCCTGCCACTATGGACCGCCGACGACCACCACTACCCGAGGTGGCAGTGGGCGGTGTCGAATTTGTTACTTAAATATTTATTTAATTAGATAATCATTTAACTTTAGGGGTTGGAAACCCTAATATCAAGAAAACCCTAATTTTAGAGTTGGTCGGGACCCGCGTTAAAACTATTAATTAAACCTAAAATAATAACTTAATAACTCTCCACAATTAACTTGATGCAATATTGGAATTAATGGATTAAATCATTAATGGTTTAAGTGAGGAACACTAAACCTAGTTATCATTTTATGTAAAAACCCTAGAATCGAGGAAGTCTATTTTGGGCAATAATCAAACGCATATTTGGGTTGTTGACTGGATTATTATTTCACCCAAAAATGACTAAATCAAACCTTAGTCGTCATACCCTTAAGTGATTAAGTCCTTAGTGGGTTAAGTGTTCTTACTTAACCCTAATCGTCATTTCATGTGAAACCCTAATCACCATTTCATGTGAAAACCTAATCATCATTTCATGTGAAACCCTAATCATCATTTCATGTGAGGTGGTCACTGTTGCAGGTGACTATGACCTGTGGTCGAGTATTGAATCAAGTATCTTCATGTAGGTGATTGGAAGTGAGTTGAAGCTGGTAGAGTCCTTCATTTGCTATGGTGGTTTCTACATGCACATCGAGGTGAATTTCGTCTTACTGTACCTGTGGGTCGAAGGCACCAATGCCGACCCACTAGTATTGATTATCAGCTAGTAGAGGGATGCCCTAGGGACTTTATATAGTCATGTAGGATACATTAAGGACTCTTGATATAATCTCTCTTACATGTTCCTTGTTTGGTTGTGGTTTTAGACTAGGATACCTGTCCGGATGATTATCTCACCTTTAAGTATATACGGTTATGCATTCCTTGGATTGTTGATATTTAGTATGTTGTTATGTTATAGTAATCTATTAGATCTATGTTCTGGTATTGAGTATGTTGTTATGTTGTAGTGATCTGCTAGATTTGTATTCTGGTATTTAGTATGCTGATGTGCTGTAGTGATCAGTAAGATCTGTCTCCTAGTAATGAGTATGTTGCTTTGTGTTAATAACCTATAGAACTGTATGTTATATGTGCTTTTTGGTTATCATCTATGGAGTGCCCTTAGGAACTGTCAGTGGTTATGTAGGATAGCCTGATTACTCTTGGTCTAGGCTTTTTTGCCTATTCCTTTTTTGGTTGTGGCACTAGAGTAGGACTATCTATTCGGGTGGCTATCTCACCTTTGGTTACTTATAGTTGTGTATTCTATGGGGATTAGCTGGTAGCGGGACTGTATGTTGTGAGAGGATCAGTAGGTAGTAGTGAGTTGTATGATTGTTGTTTGCCTGTATTATGTGCCTACTTGATCATGATTGTTTATATGTCAACATATTGTGTTTGGTTGGGTTGAGCGGTCCTACTTTGTGCGGTAGACCAAGATACCCGATGCATTCCAACAATAAGCCGCATGCACGGAGGCTCGGGAGAAGCGGTAGGGTTGAGGCGGTAGGCCAACAAACCTTGGGTATTCCAACCCAATGATTGATTAGACCCTAGTTATTGGTATTCCTACCCGAGGCTGATTGGGCCAGGCATGAGTATCTGTGTTTATGCTTGTTTTGCGTGGTGGTATTTTTGGGGCAAACTCATTAAGCTTTGTGCTTACAGTTTTGTTTATGGTTTCAGGTTTTTCAGATGATCGGAGTGGTAAGACGAAGGCGTGACGGTACACATCCTTGGCTTTACAACATATTAGATCTTGGGAAACTATGATTTTAAATAATGTTTGAGAACACTATTTTTGTAAACATTTTATTAGTAAAATGTTCGTTTTGAAAATTTTAAATTTGTTGAAATTTTTGGGACATTACATCTAGAAGTTGATGACTTCCTAGAAGACAATAGAACAACATAATGCTCATGATGCTCATCATACTTTCAATGTTGATAAAGAATGCTCAAGAGAAATGAAGACTCAAGACTTGGATGGAAACCTAACAGAATACTAACGAAAAATGAAATATTCCATCAATTCTCCACTAAGTAGGGAAAATATATCAACTAATGATTAAGTCATGATGACATGTCAACAACTGAATCGTCAAGCCATTTTATGGGCTTTTCCAAAGCCTAAAAATAGGCCCTTTAGGCTCCATTATAAAGTTGCTTAATTTCGCTCCTTCCGGCTCATCCTTGTTCATTTTCTGTTCATTCTGCTCATTTGTTGTTTAGATTAGTTTTTAGAGAGCCATTTGAGTGTTTTAGTGTGTTTTCCATTCAAATACTTGTAACTGAATATTTATGAATATGAGACACTTTTGAATCATTGATCTCAAACATACAAAACCATTTTTATCATAAGTTTTTTGATTCATAACTCTTTATTTTCCACATTATTTGGCACTTGATGGTTCTGAAACTCTGTTTCTGTATTTTCAACACATGGACACTTCAAGTCTCGGTTTATTGATTTTCTCATTTCTTCAGTTGTTATCAGAGTAACTAAATTTTCTCAATCCATTAGTTGGTATTAGAGCAACAAAATTTCTCATTTCATCAGCATATAAATAGCTCCACCTTTTGAAGTAACTCGAGGCGGTACCCACAAATCTAAATGGACATAGTAAAGTAGTCCTTTTTTTGTATGAATACCACTTATAAATCTTACTTATTTTCTCTTTCCATGTAAACAAGGTTAACAGAATTTTAAATCAACAGCCTTTTGGTTACCAAGTAATCCTCTTTGACTTAATTCAGACATGCCTTGAAAACTCATATGGCTGAGTTGAAGGTGCCAAAGACGAGACTGATCTGGATCAAAAATAGACTTAGAAACAACAACAACATCACTTGAAATTGTTTTCCTGTCAAGAAAGTAGAGGTCTGAGAACTTTCGTTTGGCGCTTAGTTTATTAGAACCATGAATACCCTGAGAACTCCACCTTTACCAGCAAACTCATCCTTTTTTATCAAAGGAATTAAGAGATAACAACTTTCTTTTAAGGTGAAGAATATATCTAACATCCCCTGTTGTTCAGATAACTCCATCAAAAATACAGATTATGATTGAGCCATATCCAACGACTGGACATGTAGAATTGTTACCAATCAAAGCATATCCAAGTTAACCTTCTTACATGTATAAAACCAACTTTTATTATGACACATATGAAAAGTACAACCAGAACCATATATACATTCACTAGTGGAATCCAGTTCATCTGAATCAATTGTAAAAATTTCTCCAATACAATCAACCTCAACAACATCGTCTTCACCTGAAGAACTAGCTTATTTACCATTTGTTGTTGTTTTCTCTTTATTCTTCAACTTGAAGCATTCATAAATCAAATGTACCTTCTTTTGATAGTAATTGGAAACACTTCTTTTGCGTTTAGACTTGGATCTGGCCTTGTTAGAAGATTGAGAGGTTTTACCTCTATCCATTGTTCTTCCTCTAGCGTTTAAACATCCGACTTTAACATTACTTGAACCGCTACCATTTATATGCTTTATCTTCTCTTTTGAATCCAAAGTTGTACAAACTTCATCTAAAATAATAGTGTCATGGTTGTAGATTATATTCACGAAAATGGTTGTAGGATTCAGGTAACAGTGACCATAAGAATAAAGCAAAGTCTTCATCTTCATATTGAACATCTATATGCTCCAAGTTATTGACCAACTCTTCGTATGTGGAAATATGTTCAACTAATTGCTCCAACTTTAACCATAAAGTAGCCGCTAAAGATTCTTTTAAATCATCTTGCAATTTGACAAATGTAAATGAATTTGGGATTAAGATTTTAAATCTTTTGTCTCTTTAATTATCTTATTCCGTCCATGTAGTGGGCATCTTATTGAAACCCAAAAGTGTCTTATGTAAATCTATATGAATAAGAACATCTCTTATCTTTACTTGCCAAAGTGGAAACCTAGTATTTCGATCCAACAACAGAATATTGTATTTCATCGAAGAAATGATTAATCAGTTGTGAAAATAATCCGAACAAACTAATATTAAACACTGAAGCTTTGAAACTAATTGCAGTAAACAAAGAGGGTAAGGATGCAATAAAACGAAAAAACCTTAATAAATCAAACAACCCAAAAATCCGAATCACAAGAATAATACTAGCTCAAGCGGAATAGGACTAAAAATATAAAACCACAATCAACCACATGCACTGAAAAATACTAAGAAAAGTAGTAAATCTGAGAGACATAGAGATTTACATGGAAACGCCAAATCAGGAAAAAATCATGGGCGAAGGAAGCCAAGAACCAATCGACTAAAATAGTGTAGTGTTTACAGAGCTTGATCAAAGAGATTACAATGAACAATAACGATTTGGTGATAAAGGGTTGAGCCCTATAAGTGTCGCTCAAAAGGGGGGAGAAAAGAACTCTATCAATTTTGTCTTATAAAACCTTTCTTCTATTTTTTTCTCCATTCAATTGAAGCTACAAAGGGGAAAATGTTTTCCAGATTTGGCAAATTTGGCCTTTCAACAATGCATCATTGACACATCAGAAAATAGTCTATTTTAGAGATAATAACCCAGTATAAGGCATGAATTCCATTTTAGACCAGATTATTCCAAATTAAACATGAAGTCTAATTTAGACCAAATTAACCCATTTTAGACCTTATTAGTTGGGAAGAGAAAATAGCCCTTATAAGGCATACTTCCATAATTTATACAACAAAATGTAGTTGATGTAAATAATCACAAGACTAAACTGAAAATCTTTTATTAATAATGCATTTTTTCTAACAGAAATCTTAATAAATTTATGGTTACAAAAAAATTATTGAGACCTGTGCTTACCCTAATGTCTTTAACACTTTATTCTCGAGTTCAACATAAAGAGGAAAATATAGGAGAAGTGAAGATAACCAGAAAGAAGAGAGAAATTATTTTGTTCCTGATATTATTTTGGACATAATTAGAAAGAAGAGAAAAGAAGATAAAAGATGATATTCTCTCATAATCTTTCTCCCAAATTGGATGGGTTTGGAGGGAAGTAAGCTTAATCAAATTATTAAAGTCTAATCCCTTATTTCCTTTCTTTCTAACTCATAGACACCAAAAATACACTTTCCTTTCACTTCCATGGATTTGTTTTCTCTCCATATCTTCATTCCCATTTGTGTGCTCTTTACATTCAACTTAGGAACTAGGTGTAAATGAAACAATAAATTAAAACTTAGTATGAAATGTGTTTATCACAATCTCATTAAAACAAAATTGTTGGAAATCGGACGTTTGTTTTCTAGGATATAATAGCTAAAAATAGTTCTTCGAGACCGCTTGAAACTAACGAAACCAAGATTTTACATTTATAGCAGCATGAAAAGAAGTTAAGTATTAGAAAGATTAATTCTATTTCTTATTTTGTAAATCTATTACACATGAGTTGTATTTATACAACAAAATGTAAACGACAAAATTAATCACAATATTAGAACAAAAAATTTATGATTAATGTATCTTTAATGCATGTTTTGTGAATGAAATTTTAACAAATATACAATTACGAAAAATAAATATTTACTATAAAAAGACGCTGAATGTTTTTCAGCCGATCAATGATACATTAGTTTCTACAACACGACGCTCACACACAAGTTTAGTGAACCAAATATATCGGCGTGCACACACAAGTTTAGCAAACCAAATATATTTTGGTTCGCATTTACACCCTTATGCATGAAAGATACAACCTTGATGCTATAAGTTTTACTGGGCTTAAGAAGGCTTTCTACTTAAATACAAACTTCTTTTTCATTCCCACGTTTATGTGAGATGACTTAAACCCATTAATGCTATTTATCTAATTCATAAAAATACTTGATTTTAAAGATTAATTTGTCATTAATTTTAATTTCATTTTGGATGTATAATATATCAAAATGAAAGTATTGAATATGAGAGCACAAATATATATTTCTATAATGAATCGAATTCATAATTTGTGTACAAAATAGAAAAACCACATTTTTGGAAAATTGCTAAACCTAATTTTTCCAAATTTCACCAACATAAATGAAAATTGATTTAATATTTTCAAGTTTTCCATATAAAATCCAAAATTTGAACCTTACATAAGATAAGTAGGTGTTACCATTTGATCATTCTCTTAGAGAGACATGTTTATTTTACTAATGGATTAGTAGACTCATTGTCTTTGAATTGTTATATCGTTCGCAAAACTAATCAATATGTAGTGATATTTTCGTTGTTATGTTCATTATGCTCATGAAATTATGCCATTGACAGTTCCTTTTGAATCGAGCTTACTTCTCTTTCTCTCTCTCATATATATATATATATATATATATATATATATATATATATATATATATATATATATATATATATATATATATATATATATATTACATTACAAAATTACAATATCCAAAATTTGATAGAAGTGTAACAACTCATTAGTCATTATTTGGTTTACATTTATGAATTCTTTCTTGGTTTATCAATTTAACCCCAAACATATTGTTTTTCCTCATAATTTGATATTCTTTCTTAGTTTAAATTGGATAGAAGCATCATAACCCAAATCGAAACAAATCTATATGGGGAGAAATCACAACTTATAATGGAGGTTATTACTGCATTTTGCGGATGAGGAACTATAACACACAAACGAACAAACAAACACACACACACACACACAGAGAGAGAGAGAGAGAGAGAGAGAGAGAGAGAGAGAGAGAGAGAGAGAGAGAGAGAGAGAGAGCTTTTTTCTTATTGTTCATCAAAGGTTATCCGTGAAACATTGAGAATGAACATGAAGATATGAAGGAACAAGGTTTACAATATATTCAACAATATTGCATAAGTACTTATAACTTAGATTATTTGATTTGCCCTTCATACTATAAATTTTGGTAGAAAATAGAGAAAAACCGACCTATAACTTTTATGCGATCTCCAAATTTTAATTATTTTTGTAAAAAATTGCAATTATATCGGTGATTTTAAAATATTGGATTTTATAGCTACATATTGTGATTTTACTTAAAAAAAACCCTTAATTCCCTCCCTTCTCTTCCCATTTGGATTTTCTAGCTACGGTAATTATATAAATTTCAAAAGGATCTGTCCTCAAGAATTAAATATTATTAAATGCTCAGAACGAACAATAAAAAAAGACCGTTATCTTTATCATAAATCTTTTATTTTTAAATGAAAATATATAATGAATAAAATTGAGCCTGTGCAGCCCACTTTGCCCCTCAACACCTCCATGAATTTCAAGGATATTTTAAACTAACATGCTAAAAATATTATTTTAAAGTTTATTAGGTCTAAAACTTTTAAGATAACATTGTTTGCATATTGTTCTAAATTATTTCATATATATATATATATATATATATATATATATATATATATATATATATATATATATATATTATTCTAGTTTAAAATAATACCTGTCACTGAGTATATTATATTTATTTGGAAATTGTCATATTAGCTCATCTAGTCATGGTAATGACTAATATACACCCACAAACTATAAATTAAAAAAAAATTAAAATTTTATGTAGCTTATGTCATGATCCAGATTAATAATATAAATGTTCTATTATGCTAATTAATAATATAACTAATTCGGAAAAGCATAGTATATAAAATAAGTTCTCTTTATTTTAAAATAAATCTGAGATCGAACGAGTCGAGAATAGAGGTGACGCTGTCGGTGATTATCTGAGTCCTTGCGAGACAATCCATCATTGTAACATCGCTATCACATAGGGTTTCCACGATGTTTTAGTTAAACCACGTTGTGTTCTAATTTCGCTTGTAAATCAAATTTTGTTGTGTTCTCATTTCGCTTATTGGTTGATTGGAATTTGATGGTGGAGTACAACGGTGAAGAGAGATCGTATCTTACATGCAACTCGCAAATTGACAAAGGTGTAGAGTTCGAAACCTAAATCAGGAGTGAGTGACAGTGGTTAGACCACAAGAGCATCATTGGGTCGTCAAATGTAGTAACATAGACAATGTAGGGATCGATGGATGTTGTGCTAGGTGATGTTGGGCAGAGCTCCGGAGATGATGGGGAATAGAATGGCACATGTCATTGAAAGAAGCAAAATTGGGAGGAAAAAACACAAGCAGCCGGCTTATGAACAGTAATGTACATAAGTATATATATATATATATATATATATATATATATATATATATATATATATATATATATATATATACTCAGGATGTTTTGCGAACCTATATTTTAATACGAACCACTCTTTAAAATGCAAACATTTTTGTGTGATTTTTTTCATAAAAAAGTAATATAAAACATCAAATCTGTCCTATATAAACAAATCCTAGCCATTTATTTTTTCAATCTTAAGGTTAAAAATTATTCTCGCGGTTCCTATCTTTTTTGAGTTCCTATCTAATCGTACTTTTATATATATATATATATATATATATATATATATATATATATATATATATATATATATATATAAAAGGTTATAACACATGAAAACCAACATCAATATATTTTAAACAATGTTATATATATATATATATATATATATATATATATATATATATATATATATATAGTAGTTATAATCATATTTATATATACTAATTAAGAAGTACTAGATGAACAGGTGTTGATTCCTATTGGACCACTTCTTTAATTTCTTTTTTATTTTTTTCTTCAAACAATGATATTGTTCATTATGTACACCTGTTGTCTTCTCTTTCTTGCGTCTCCACCGCTTCATTAAAAAAAAACACGGTGTTTAAATGTGTTGGACACAACATGTTAATCTATCACCGCCACCACAACCAATCATTTTCTTCCAAATACCCGATTTCAGTTGATAATCTCGATCATTCTGCCAAGTCACCCATTCTTTGGTTAAGCCCTAAATACATTCCACCGCCTATTGCTTGGTATTCCTCCTCAATCAAACTCAAAGTCGCCGGTGTCGTAGAAATAGAATCCTCCACCGCCAGGTCGCCACCTCCAAAGGGTTCTGGTTCGTCTCCGTCACCTCCTACCACCATCACTTTTGATTTTGGATTTTCAATTGTCAGTATTTGTGTGCTCTGCTTCAATATGTTTTGCTGCTTCAATTCATCGTCTTCTCTCGATTTTGTATCAGGGTCTCCATTGTGTATCCGTAATCGACCTCAAAACTCCAACGTCGATCTTCCGATTTTTCGATATTCAGCTCTCCATCCCATCGTCGGTCTTCAGATTTATGATTTTATTGTTGGTGTTATTGTCTTCGGTTTGATGGGCACAAGTCTCTTTTAGATGTCTTCCACTGTACTGTTTATTTTTTCATCTTTAACTTCTATAAGTTATTTGCAAATTTTTTGGTCGCTGTTGTTTGTCGTCGGACCTCGGAAGGACATAAAAAAGCAATACATATTGAAACTATACACTTCTATTATCCTTGCACACCAACTGTTTGATTTTATGCTGATTATAATTTTTGGTTTAGATTTCTGCTTATGCATATGCTTTGTATTGGTTAAATACAGACTATGTGTTTGATTATTATATTGCTACCTACTACAACAAATAACCTAATTTGATCACTTTTGGTTGTAGAAGATGTTTTCCATTTTTGACTGTTATTGTCCTACAAACCACAGACAAGGTAATCACATCGGTTGGAATCTTGCTGCTCTTTGTTCTTAAATGTTTAGTTTTTATAAATTCTTAGTTTTTATACTATTTCCCCAAAAAGGTATAAAGAATCTCGACATTTTTTTCATGTGCTCACCTGTTCATGCAGCCATGGCCATAGAAGCTCGAGTAAGGGAGATTGCAATTCAAGATACGAAGTACTTTCCTGAAGCATCTCAGTTGCAGAAATATTTACGTCTCATGATTTGTAATTTTGTTGTCATGAATACAGGAAAACAGGTGGATTTTTTTAACTCTCATTCAAATTTTCAAAATCAAATCTTTTTTTTTTTTTTTTTTTTTTTTTTTTTTTTTTTTTATAAATTCTTTTTGAGAATGTCTATTTTTTTTAATGATATTGAAAAGATGCTACGGAAAACAAAAGATAGATTGTGTTAATTTTTATCAACAATATATTGCCATCAATAGTGGTTAACAGAGGGGGTTTACCTCACTGCTATAGATATGTTTCCTACCACTGGATTGAACGTTGGTTCAAGGGTTATAGCTATCAAAAGTGACTCTCAAAAGGCACTTTCGAAGAATGAATATGTAAATAAAAATGAATATTTTAATCGCCTTTTACACTTTCTCTTACTGTTTTCAATAGATTTTGACAATTTCAGCGTTTTTCTGTCCTACAGATTGTCATACCATTCACGTAACAATTTGTATTTGGTCCCTTAACTCCCCATGTTCATCTACTCTTAATTCTTGGAATTCATGTCCTTCACAAATTGTTTATTAATAGGGTTTCTCCTAATGTGAGACCGAGTAGATGAAATGATTAACATATAAGACTTTAGGTATGCAAGTAATTACGCAAATCAAAAATTCGATAATTTATGACCATTTTCCCCTCCACAGTCCATCATTTAGACAGGGTTAAATGAAGTAATTTCTTTTTCAATACTTCATCATAGTGCGTCAGTTTGTGAATGATATGTAGATAACTTTATCATGAACGGTGGGGGGGGGGGGGGTATTTTTATCTGCTAATCTTCTTCTTTTTTTGTGTTTTATGAACTTTGTCTATGGTTCAGGTTGATGAAGATGGTGGTCTGATTGAATTGGTGATGAATGCTATAATCAATAAGTTGGTGGTTTATTGACAACAGGTGGAGGAGTATTATGGAAGACACAATGACTCTAGGAGTCGAAGCACTGGCCTGGATGGATAATCTGGTATGTGAAATTACTAGGTGTCCTATTTGTATTCCAAATACTAAAAAAAAAAAAGTCTTTTTTATCACTTAAAAAATTTGTTTACTCAAAAAAGAAAAAATTTTAATTGCCAGAAAATCTAAAATAGACTTATGATTAATAAAAAAATTGAAAAAAAAAACTAATTTATTTGAAGTTATGAATTTTTTAAAATATTATTTTCATTCAAGATTATATAAATATATTAATTATTTATAGTTTGTAATTGAATGGTATCAGGGCGTTCGATAAACTCAATGGCGATCAACTTTTTTTATTGATGAGCTGGTGGGAAGGGTAAAATTGTCCGAATGCTGAGAAAACCAACTATAAACCTCTACATTCCTTAAGATCAAAGTAGGATGTCTTAATTTGACCATTTGAGAAGTACAATGCAATATTTTAGTTTCAGATTTTTTTTTTAAAACAAATTTGTTTAGTATTCTAAAGTTTATTGTTATTATTATAGTAATAAACTATTCAAAAGGGGAAAATTCATTGTCATTTTAGGTCCACATTCAATATCTAGAAATGTGAAAAAAGGGAAAGCTATGGTGTATCCAACCCCGCAAAGCGGGGTCCTTCCCTAGTTTTTTCTAAAAATAAATGTTTAAAATACACGTCTACCTTTAAAAAAAATGACTTTTCGTTTCCATGATCCCTCGATGAGTATGTAATTTTCGTAAATGACGTAGAGGTACCTTATGTTTTATTTTGTGTTAAACCACCCTAGTTTCAATTTATTCGTTAATAGATATTAGGATTGGAACTTGGAAGTATAATAAAGCACGTCATGCAAACATTATTAAAAAAGCATATTAGTCATTCAATCACTTTGACCAACTTTTGCCCTTCAAAATTTTAATATTAAGAACCACATACCACGTTTAAAAATAACAATTAGATAACATTTTACAACTTCATTCTTCATGAACCAAATTGATACAAAAATAAGGAGTTAATGGTAAGATGTTAATTTTCCTTAAAATAAATGTTCTATGTTGAAGCCCTTGGGATAAGATATACTAATAATAGTGCCTACTAACGTAACTCTGACTTCAACAAAGTCAAAGATCCTTTTTGAATAAAAAGATTATTATACTTAAAGGTTCCACAATGCAAGTAGTATAAAAGTTGAATAGGATGATGACTATGATTGAATAAGAGTTGAATGGAGTGTGGATGATGATATGAAGTATAGTTGAATGGAGGAGTTGAATGATTATAAAATGGTTCAATAGAAGAAATAAAGTGGTAATTAAGATTGAATATGTGTTTAATGGGTTATGAGTGTTGTGTATAGATGTTTAATAGATGATGTGGTAATTCATTGAACTCTATGGAGTTCAATAGGTTATGTATGCCCTTAACATGATAGGATTTAAACACTCATGAGTACTCATTATCTACTCGGTGATAAATCAACTTAATGAGTAGGGTATTCCTAACAAAATTTAACTACTTTGGGAAGAATACTGTCCTCGGTCTGTAAAGATAAAATCACGTTACTTACCGATCGGTAGATTATTAGTTGTTGTAATCAATAAAAGATAAAGTCAATATGATTCATGATACAATTTCATTTTGATTAAAAAAACGTATTAGAATGGAAATGATGGAATCTATCTACCTGAATTGAATGAGATCCGAGTAACTTTACATCATCGGAAGTAGAGCACCAAGAAGGAAAATCCCCAAGAAGATACAACTTCACCTTTTTCTCAGATACACCCTAATTGTTGAAATTAATGAACAAAATTTGGATAGTATCAACTACCTATTTCTCCAAACACCTTGAGGGATCCAAGAAAGTTGACATTGCAATGAGGTTAAAAGCATTAATATGTGTAGGCCATTGCTTTGATCTTTTTCTGAATCATTTGGCTGTAAAAAAACGATCAATGAAATATATACTATTAAGAAAATGTTGTAACAAATATGCAAATCATTAGAAGAAAAAACAAAAACCTTTTCGATCACTTTAGGAGGAAATTTATAGATTCTTCTTCAAGTATAGCTTCAGAAAATCTGGTACCATGTACACTTGGATACGTCCCCAAATATATGAACAATTCATCAATAAAGTATTAGTACCTATGAAAATCTAGAAAGCTAGAATTCAAAAAAATTGAAGCAGTCATAGTTGTTTTGTATTAGAAACGTACATACACAAAATTTCAGAAGAAAATCTACTTGAGAGATAACTTTGGGTCTCAATCTGCAACTGTCAACGAAACTTCATATATTAACATGGATCAACAAAACTTTTGATAAAAACATAAACTAAAAAATATGAAATCGAAACAAAATGTAACATTTCGTTTAAAATAAATAAATAAAATTAAATGAATATATAAATAAAATAAATGAATAAATAATAGCCCTAAAACCCCAAGATGTATTTTATATTTTATATAATTTTAGCCATAAATTTATAACAGTTGATCAGTGTTAGCCATGAGAGTTAAATGATATAATTTCCAGAATTTGTAGTGTATATTGTAACATTCCAAAATTGAAGCCCGAAAATTTCATTTTTGAATTAATAAGTTAATAAACATTTTACCAAAATATGGTCAAATAAACAACACGTTTCAAAATCATAACGTTGTGTTCCAAAACTATGACATCAAAGAAATGAAAATCAGAGTACAATCCTAGAAACTCAATGCGGAAACCATGTGTGTGTGTGATGCGCTGCTACACCGCCGACTCCTTCCCCTTCAACGAAGAGGTACCTGAAACCAAAACCAAAACTGTAACCACAAAGCTTAGTGAGTTCCCCCATCATATCGCATACTATACAGTATCGTTGGTATCTTTCAACCGGTAATCTTCATCGGTATCTTTCAACCAGTAATCATCATCGGTATCTTTCAACCGGTAACCGTCATCGGTATCTTTCAACCGGTATATGGGGGCTATTTCACCCCCTACTACTAGTATATAACAATAGATATAAGCATGCAATCAAGTATATCCGGGTACTAACTAACCCTTTGGTCCTAAGGACCACTGTCAGGGAAACTAATCCCTACTATACACATAACATATCATACAGATAAATCTCATGACCAAAGCACATAACCAGACCAAGATAATTATCACAAAGACAATCATATTCTAAATACCCCTTTTTAGTGGGCCGACATTGTGGCCTTAGACCCACCCCTACTGGAAGGTAACTCACCTCAATGTCGTGCAGTGTTTGAATTATCCTCGGCGTACAAGTCGACTCCCTTCGTATCCTCGATCCCTACACGACAACCTTCAAGTCAACACACAACACGTGCAACGCTAAACAGGGTTAGTCCAAGTCTAGTCAAAGTCAACTTCAAGTTGACCCGACTCGCCGAGTTGGGCCGTCAACTCGTCGAGTCCCTAACCCTTTACTCATCCTTATCTATGACTCGACTCGTCGAGTTTGGCATCGAATCGACGAGTTCCTCTCGCATATGAACATCGTATGAACCTCATCCGACTCGCCGAGTTGTATGAACACTCGTCGAGTCCACCTTCATCTGATAAACAAGTCTTGTATGAACAACTCATCGAGTTCATCTCCAATCTTAAGGAGATTGCCTTGGACTTGCCGAGTCTGTTCTAGCACTCGTCGAGTCCCATGAACTTCAGGTCTAAAATTACGTCCCATGCGTTGGGTCACTCTTTATGTCTGACTACAACCCTTCTAACACTCAACTGAGTTCTTTGACCCTCAACAGATTTGGGACTCAAAGCCTTGGACTCGTCGAGTCCCAGGAACGGACTCACCGAGTCGGTCATGTCCACACTCTAAATCCTCGATTTCTAATGTACAAACTTTGATCAAAAGATAGATCCAAGCTTCTACAATTGATCTAGCACGTAAAGTTACAAACTTTACGTGCTTGCATGCGACTTTGAGCTCAAAAGACATAAAACAAGCTCTTAAGATGAATGGGACCCTTCATGGGTGCAAAAGCAGCCCCTAAATGCCTTGAGACTCCCTTAATGACTTGATTTAGAAGCCCCAACCCCCAACCATGTTTGCAATCATGGTTGGTCATCAAAAATGGCTTATAAAAGCCCTAAATCTCCCCAAAGAGTGATCTAATAAATGAAAGATCAAGGTTACAACTTTTTACCTTCAATGAACTGTAGAAGGTGCACAAACTCGGGTTCCCTTGGTCTATACTCGCTTCCTTAAGCTTTTCTCCTTCCTTCTTAAGACGACAAGCACCAAAATCCATCAACAAGGCTTAGATTGCTTCAATAACGGCTAGGGTTTCAATGAGAGGTGTTCTGGGAGCACAAGGGACGTTGTGGCCGACATAACATTGTTTAAATAGGGTGAAAACCCTCATATTAGGGTTTTTGTCTAGACAGGGTCTACTCGTCGAGTCCGGGACCCGACTCGCCGGGTTCATCGCTTAAATCCTGTGTCCCATCCCGCTTCTACTCTGCGAGTTGGTCCTTCTACTCGCCGAGTCCAAGGCCAAAAATGCAAAATACTTAGATAAAAATAAAAAGAAATACGTACCAAGAACCAAGTGCTACATATATTGTAACATTAGGACTTCTAATGTACATGAATTCGGGTAGAAAGGGTTGTTCGGTAAATATTGGATTTAAATTGAAATGGATTTGTGGAGACAGGAAGCAATCTTGTACAAATAGAATAAAGTTTAAGTGGGATATATGATTTAAACCTAATGCTCCTCCCCCTCTTTTCCTTAATGCGAAACCCTAAATCTAAAAGTCAACAGCAACCCTTATATCTCCCATCTCCAGCCACCGCCATCCCCTTTCGTTGAACCACCACCACTGCCGCATTTGCTGCCATAGAAGCCACGCGAAGCGGACGTCAAGGTTATTGTTGTTTTCATCCTCGGTCACACCTGCTCTCCCAAGTTTCTTTTACTATGCATCGCTGCAGCTAGCACCACCACTGCCTTCTCGTCATCCCCCCGAGAGTGTTGGAATAGTGTCTAAGGCTATAACTATATTCGGTTGTGCATGGTCCTTTTGGGTTGCCTTCACCATAGCAACTTGAAGGATGATTTATTAAGAGAGAGTAAATATTATAAGGAATAATATTTGGCTATTTGATTAATATAAGTCATAAATTAATTGGTATTAATTTGGTGACTTACAGAGATTAATTAAATAAGAGGGTATAAACTGTCAATTGTTTGATAGTTAGACTTTAGACTATAAATCCATTAGGATATACCTTGGACGGATTCTAAGAGCTTTAGGATAGCTCAAATCGTCCATAGGGTTATCTATGGAATGGATTTGGATAGCCTTAAGAGAAGATTATCCAATTAGGGTTTAGGGTGAAACCCTTAAGGAGTCTAATAGTATAAATAGCCCCTATGAGTGAGGAAATTCGACACACAACCTTAAGCAAGGAACCTCTGGTCGAATTCCTCCCCTCTCCTCTCTCCTAAATCATCTTGCTTGCTATTGGTGTTTGTAAGCCATTAGAGGAGTGACAATTGTGACTCTAGAAGCTCCAAGACAAACAAGATCAACAAGGAATTCAAAGGTATGATTCTAGATCTGTTTTAATATTGTTGTTTAACCTAATTAGCCATTAGAAGTCTTGGATTCAAAAGCATGTTTATTAGAAAGCCTAGATCCAAGCATTAGGGTTTTGCATGCGCACATAGGAAAGTTCTTATGGCTAAAACCCATCAGTGGTATCAGAGCCTAGCTTGGTTTTCTTTAAATTGTTGCTTAATTAACTGAAACAAACCTGCAAAATTCGTTTTTTTTGGGTTTTGAGTCACTGACTCGTCGAGTTCCAAGGTGGACTCGTCGAGTAGGCCTGACTCGGCGAGTCCCCTTGTGACTCGGCGAGTCCAGGCGTCAGGAATGGCCAGCTTCGGGATTTTTTCATAATTATCTTATGGAAACTTACCTTAATCATATTAGATCAATATAAATCCGATTTTTTGATAAATATGACTATTATCTTGATCTAATTAAAGATATTTATCATCTAATAAAATATTTAATTTCCTTATATGATAATGATTAATTATTTTGGTAATTATCTTCAAAGAAATCAAGATAAATCAAATAAAGATAATTAGAATATTAATTGTTAATTGGAATTATTTGTTATTTGATCCCCTATGTTTTTAAATGTTTAAAACATACCCTAAAGTTTTGAAATTTATATTTGTGATTAAAAGTTTTAATTTAGACAACTTAAATTTCAAACCCTAGATTTTGAAAAGTTTAAAATGCAACCCTATACTTATATGATATTACTAGAATAATATATATATATATGTATAACTAAATGCTAGTCTTACCACTAGTAGGCCTCATTCACGGAGCCGATCTATAAGGTGGGTATAAGGTTGCGGCCTATAAAATGGCGCTTAATGGGTGTACACTCACACCCACCGCTTGCTTGATTGGTGGAGGGTCGTTAGCCGAACGGGTAGGATAGGGCAACCTCATCCTCTCATTAAAAGTATAATAAGAAATACGAAGTAACTAAATTTTTTTTAAATTTCCCAATCTTAGTTACTTTAGGAAAAGTGAATTGATGCAATCCCATGAAATTACACTTTGCACCTTGCTAAGATGTTAGTGGAGCGTGTGTGGTTTACCGGCACACTAATTGGTTCTAAACGAAGGTGGCAAAGGGTGATTCATTGTTCATCATAGCTCGATGGAGCGTGTGTGGTTTACCGGCACATCGAATAGGTAGTCGTTACAATGATGGCACCATGTGAATTTGCATGGTAATGCACACCCGCTTTGTGATCCTCGGCATCCCAGTCACAAACAAGAGGGGCATATCGAGATTTAAACATGCCATTGAATAGTTCAATGAATCTCATCCGAATCTAGGAATTCTCAAAAACACTTAGGACTAATAGTTTAAGTTTTGTAATGGAGAATTAGTGAATCGTCATTCACTTACCTTCAATTTATTTGCATATTGGATTACGGCATCCCTTTTCTAGTATGTAAATGTTATTGTTGGATCCTAGCCCTAATTTTTCTTATTGGGTGATAATTAGGGATTCTTGTTCTAATCTATCTTTGTCCTTTCTATAGATGTCAAACGCAAACAACGCTGCTGCTAGTTCTTTCACGTTGATGAGCCTTTGCCAAAACGTCACCTTCGATGGAATGAACTTTAGCGAATGGATAAGATACATTCGCACCATTGCTCGCTATGAGGATAAAGAGTATGTCCTCGACGAGAAGCTCGAGAAAATCAACCCCGAAGTTGCTACTCCCGAAGAAATCACCGCCTTTGAAACTCATGAGCGAGATGCAACGAAGGTACATTGCATCATGATCGCCACCATGAACTCCGAATTCCAAAAGTCCTACGAGGACATGTATCCATACGAGATGCATCAAGACTTGTTGGAGAGGTACCACCAAAACGCGAGACAAGAGCGTTACGAGATCTTCACTAACATGATTTCCGCTAAGATGGGTCATGGAGAATCTCTTACCGTGCACTTGCAAAAGATGCAAAGGTATGTCGACCGCCTTCGCAAGTTAAATGTTGACTTCGGCGAAGACTTGGCGATCGACATGGTGCTTCACTCTTTGCCTCCGATGTACAATCAATTTAGGATGACCTACCATATGAACAAAGAGGAGGTCACCCTAAGTAAACTCCAAGGTCTCTTGAGGGTTGCTGAGAGCAATTTCAAGGATAAGTCTGTTGCACCAACTCCTAATCCATCCGCTGCTCCTGTCTTGGCTATTGGTCAAGGGAAGGGAAAGAAGAGGAAAGCTTCTTCGAACAACTATCGCAAGGTGAAAGCCCGAGATGGTTCCTCTTCTAGTGGGACCAAATTTGATCCCTCTAAGCCCTGCTCTAACCCGAAGGAGGCAGAGTGCCACCACTGTCACAAGATAGGACATTGGAAGAGAAGCTGCCCGGATTACCTGCAAGCCATCAAGGAAGGAAAGATCAAGCCATCTTTCGCAGGTATATATGCAATAAAATCTAACGATTCTAATCATGCTATTTCTTGGGTTCTTGACACCGGTTGTGGTTATCACATTTGTTCTAATGTGCAGGGACTAAAAAGAAGTAGGGATGTGGAGCAAGGAAGGATCAATCTAATCATGGGGAACAGAAGATCGTCGCCTGTGACCAAGATTGGAGTGTATTCTTTAGTGCTTAAGAATAGTTTAGTTTTGGATTTGAACAATTGTTGCTATTCGCCAGAAATGGCTAGAAACATCATTTCGTTTCATGGTTTATATAGACAAGGATTTAGATTTTCTTTTAATAATGAGAATGGTTCTATTTTGGCTTATCTAAATGGTGTCTTTTACTTTGAAGCTATACCATGTAATGGAATATATGAAACTATTATGATTGTTGATAACTTAGGAAATGATGTTTTGAATATTGATTCTTCCACTAGTATGGATAAGGCATCCTTGTGGCATTGTCGTCTTGGACATGTCAACAAGAAACGCATAGCCCAACTCCAAAAGGATGGAGTGTTGGAGTCATTCGACCTTAGGGAAGATGACACATGCGAGTCTTGTTTACTTGGAAAGATGACTAAATCACCCTTCACGAGTATTTGTGAAAGGGGTGAGGGGCTATTGGACCTAATACATACCGATGTATGTGGACCCTTTAGATCAACCACGAAGGATGGGAACCGCTTCTATGTGACTTTTACCGATGATTATAGTAGATATGGGTATATCTATTTAATCAAGCAAAAGTCAGAAACCTTTGAAAAGTTCAAAGAGTTCAAGAATGAAGTGGAGAATCAATTGGGCAGGAAAATCAAGATGCTTCGATCCGATCGAGGAGGAGAGTACCTAAGTCTTGAATTCCACGATTATCTCAAGGAGTGTGGAATAGTTTCGCAATTGACGCCTCCTAGGACACCGCAGTTGAATGGTGTGGCAGAAAGGCATAATCGAACCTTATTGGATATGGTTCGCTCTATGATGAGTCGTGCTTCACTACCTATCTTCTTTTGGGGGTATGCCTTAGAGACTGCCGCCCATATCCTTAACCGAGTCCCTACTAAGAAGGTTGCCAAAACACCTCACGAGATGTGGACGGGGAAAGCTCCCTCGTTGGCACATATCAAGGTTTGGGGTTGCGAGGCTTTTGTAAGACGAGATACTCACGACAAGCTTGAACCTCGAAGTGAGCGATGTATTTTCATCAGCTACCCGCAAACTTCCTTTGGATATCTCTTCTATAGACCGAAAGATAATGTTATCTTTGTTGCGAGGAGAGGAGTTTTCCGAGAGCGAGAACTCATAAGCCAAGGAGACAGTGGGAGGCAAATCGAACTTGAAGAGATTCAAGAATCGATAGATGAAGGAACCTCTACCGCTGGCATTCAACCTGAGGAGGAAACTCCGGTTGAACCGATTGACGAATCCTTATCTCTTAGACGTTCCGATAGAGTTAGAGTTCAACCCCAGTTTTATGGTTTTCATATTACCACCGAAGGGGACACGTATATTAGTGATGGTACACTAGTAAATCTTGATGAACCTAATAGCTATAAGGAAGCCATGGCAGGACCGGAGTCTGCGAAATGCAAAGAGGCGATGGATAGCGAGATCGAATCCATGTACGATAACCAAGTTTGGAATTTGGTTAATTACGTGCCCGAACGTAAGACCGTAGGGTGCAAGTGGATCTTCAAGAAGAAGACCGACGTGGATGGGAACGTGCACACATATAAAGCGCGATTGGTTGCGAAGGGCTTTACTCAAACTCCCGGAGTTGACTATGATGAGACCTTCTCACCAGTTGCGAAGATTAAATCTATTAGAGTGATGCTAGCAATTGCCGCATTTCATGATTATGAGATTTGGCAAATGGATGTCAAGACCACTTTCCTTAACGGAAAGTTGGCTGAGGATGTTTACATGGCTCAGCCAGAGGGGTTTGTGGATCCGAAGCATCCGAATAGAGTGTGTAAGCTTGAGAAGTCCATTTATGGACTTAAGCAAGCGTCTCGCAGATGGAATCTTTGCTTCGATGAGAAAGTCAAAGAGTTTGGATTTGTAGGAAGCGAAGACGAATCTTGTGTATATGTCAAAGCCAGTGGGAGTATAGTAAGCTTCCTCGTTCTATATGTCGATGACATATTACTCATAGGAAACAACATCCCGACTCTGCAGGAGGTTAAGTCCTGGCTCGGGAAGTGCTTCGCTATGAAGGACCTTGGAGAGGCTTCTTACATTTTGGGAATAAGGATAGTAAGAGAAAGAAGTAAGAGACTAATTGGACTTAGTCAGAATACTTACTTGGAGAAGGTACTAAAATGTTTTAGTATGGAAAACTCAAAGAAGGGAGAACTACCGATACAAGGAAATGCCAAGTTGAGTAAGACTCAAAGTCCGAGTACCGAAGCTGAGATAGCAGAAATGAGCCGAGTACCATACGCTTCCGCAGTTGGCTCAATCATGTACGCTATGACTTGTACTCGCCCTGATGTAGCCTTCGCTTTGAGCATGGTTAGCAGATATCAAGGGAACCCTGGCAAAGCACATTGGATTGCGGTGAAGAACATCCTTAAGTACCTTCGGAGGACGAAAGAATGGTTCTTAGTCCTTGGAGGGAGTGATGACTTGAAGGTGCGAGGGTATAGTGACGCCAGCTTTCAGACCGACAGGGACAACTACCGTTCGCAGTCGGGCTGGGTCTTTACCCTAAATGGAGGAGCAGTGACATGGAAAAGTTCCAAGCAGGAAACCGTAGCTGATTCAACGTGCGAATCAGAGTACATCGCAGCGAGCGAAGCGTCAAAGGAGGCAATATGGCTGAAGAACTTCATCGGTGATCTTGGAGTTGTGCCGGCCATAAAGGAGCCCATGGAGATTTTCTGTGATAACGAAGGTGCGGTTGCCTTGACCAAGGAACCGAGGGATCATGGTAGATCTCGACATATCGACAGAAAATATCACTTCATTAGACATCGTGTAGAAGAAGGACAACTCGTAGTGAAGAGGATATCATCAGAAGATAACCCAGCAGATCCGCTTACGAAGGGACTGAGTAGGGTTAAGCACTTGCAGCATGCTAGGAGTATTGGGCTGAAGGATGATATTAGTATAGATTAGATAGTATTAGAAACGTATAATAGATAAATGTAATTAACATTTGATGATTAAATAAATGAGTTTTATTTATGAGTAAAGTTACTGTCACATGTTAGTTGTTTAACTATTGTTTCACTTTGCATGTTTTGACTTCCAGAATAATTGAGTTTATTAGGAATAATCGAATTATTCAAATGGTCCACAATCGTTCATATGTTGGGAGTAGATATGAATGAAGATTGTCATGAATTGGTGTGTAGAATGTCTAAATGGTGTTAGACATAGCAAGGGTTGCTGCAACGTTCATGAGTGCTTATGAACTGGTTTTGAGCATTGGAATAAACCCGCGCTTGCTGGAATCACTTTATGGAATACGATATAAAAAGGTGATCGCAAGACGATAATATCATATGGTCTTAAAACCTAGATATATGGTTTATTATTTGTTAATTGATTGTGCATTGATAATGCGAAAACGCATCAGTAACTTGATGTTATAAAACGCATTGTTGTGTATAGTTGGTTAATGAATAAGTAAATGCATATAAGTCGAAGTTTATCTGTAAATTTTATCCTAAGAGGATAGAAGAGATATCTTGGCCACTCGATGGTTTGATTTGACTTATGTGCCGGGCCCGATCAGAACTGAATTGATGTGTTCGATTAAGTTCTATGTCAAATAAATCGGAGATCGAGAAATCTAAATGCTAGACTAACCATTCCATAGGATTGTCAGCATGATATCTAACAGAGGACTGTACGATCCCTTATCTAAAGGACAAGATTGATTAGATCAAAGTTGACAACGTCTTTGAGAGCTACGATTGCAAACCGAGTTGTACTTGTATAGTTACTAGACTTATCCAAGTGGGAGACTATTGGAATAGTGTCTAAGGCTATAACTATATTCGGTTGTGCATGGTCCTTTTGGGTTGCCTTCACCATAGCAACTTGAAGGATGATTTATTAAGAGAGAGTAAATATTATAAGGAATAATATTTGGCTATTTGATTAATATAAGTCATAAATTAATTGGTATTAATTTGGTGACTTACAGAGATTAATTAAATAAGAGGGTATAAACTGTCAATTGTTTGATAGTTAGACTTTAGACTATAAATCCATTAGGATATACCTTGGACGGATTCTAAGAGCTTTAGGATAGCTCAAATCGTCCATAGGGTTATCTATGGAATGGATTTGGATAGCCTTAAGAGAAGATTATCCAATTAGGGTTTAGGGTGAAACCCTTAAGGAGTCTAATAGTATAAATAGCCCCTATGAGTGAGGGAATTCGACACACAACCTTAAGCAAGGAACCTCTGGTCGAATTCCTCCCCTCTCCTCTCTCCTAAATCATCTTGCTTGCTATTGGTGTTTGTAAGCCATTAGAGGAGTGACAATTGTGACTCTAGAAGCTCCAAGATAAACAAGATCAACAAGGAATTCAAAGGTATGATTCTAGATCTGTTTTAATATTGTTGTTTAACCTAATTAGCCATTAGAAGTCTTGGATTCAAAAGCATGTTTATTAGAAAGCCTAGATCCAAGCATTAGGGTTTTGCATGCGCACATAGGAAAGTTCTTATGGCTAAAACCCATCAGAGGCCATCCCCGTCCGACGGTGAGGTTGATGTTCCGATTGGGTGTGTTTTTTAGGTGTATGGGTGCTTGTTTCAGTCAATGTCGCAGTTGTGGGTGTGTTTAGGTGGCCGAAAAACATGAATGAGCACCATCTGTTCGGGTGGCTATCTCACCTCTGGTTACTTATGGTTACACATTCTATGGGGGTTAGCTGGTAGCAGAACTATATGTTGTGAGAGGATTAGTTGGCAGTAGTGAGATTTATGATTGTTGTTTGCCTGTATTGTGTACCTACTTGATCATGATTGTTTATATGTCGACATATTGTGTTTGGCTTGGGTTGAGACGACCCTGCTTTTTGCGGTAGGACAAGATACCCGGTGCAGTCCGAGTATAAGTCGTAGGCACGGAGGCTAGGGAAGAGCAGTAGGGTTGAGGCGGTAGGCTAACAAACCCTGGGTATTCTAGCCCAATGGCTGATTGGACCGGTTATATATTGGCATTGCTACCAGGGGTATTCCATTCTGATGATGACTGGACCCGGAGGTTGACTGGGCCTGGGGTATTCCTATGGGTGAGCATAATAACCGAAAAACCAAACCATAACCAAATTAACCGATATAACCGAACCATAATAACCGAACCGTTTTAAAAACCATTGGTTCAATTTCTAATTTTTGTTAACCGATAACAAACGGTTCGGTTCTGGTTTTATAGGTTAACTGAACCATTATTAACCGAACCGCTAACTTTATATTTTAATACATAAAAATTATGGATTATATATAAAATAGTATAGTCAAACTTATTTAAGACCCATTAAAATTTCAAAATATAATTCATTAATCCCCACTTATCAGGAGACGAACGTGCAATCAAACCATCAAAGGATGATCACATAGATTATGCAGACACACACAATTTTCCAATCATGCATTGAGTTAGATTATTGATTAATGTTATAATTCTTAGTCGATTAATTCTATAATTTGTAAACATTATTCATAATTAGTTTAATCTTCACACTCATAATCCTAATCGGAGGCTTTTCACACATAAATCCTAATCAAAGATTCTTTTGACTTTATAATTCTATTCTAAGGATTTTTTTTAATTTATAATCAAAACTTTTAGGTAAGTTAAGTTTTTGGTTCTTCTTCACTTTGTGATCCATTAAGAATTTATTTACTGTTTTTGACTTAATTACATTGAATGTATATGAATGATTGTTTTTTTTTTTAACCAGATAACACGTAATATAAATGTTTAGCTATTTTATTTTATAGTTTTTTTATTTAATCTCATTGAACTTATATGAATGTTTGACTTTATTTTAATATTAATATCGATTATCAATATATGAAGTTATTAATGTTGATTTTTTTAATGTTTTATACTTTTTTATTAAATGTTTTTGATTTTGAATGTGACTATGTGTTATCTCATACTGAGTATCAAAGTTACACATGTTATTATATTATTATAAGCTAGGTTACAAACATTGGCACCGATGACTTTTTGTATTCTCTTTTCATTTTTATGTCACTATACTTTCGTCATTTATATTATTTTGAACATTATGGTTAACCAATATTAACCATTAACCAAAACCGTTAACCGTCAAAAACCATTAACCATAACCAATATTAACCATACCCAATGGTTACCAAAATGCGTTAACCAATCATAATAGTTACGGTTCGGTTTTGACCAATAACCGAACCAAACCGCCCCATACACACCCCCGTATTCCAACCTAACGGTTGACTGGACCCGACATGTTTGATTGTATATGTGATATGTTTATATGGTGGTATTTTGGGGGAAACTCACTAAGTTTATGCTTACCCAGTTGTTTATGGTTTCATGTATCATCGGTTATTACTGGAAGGCGAAGGCAGGATTGTACACACTCATTAGCAACATTGAAGATTTCACGTTTCTACAATACATTGATTTTTAATAAATATATTTCAGAATAAATGGTTTTCTTAATTAATGGATTAATAAACAGGGAAGTTTTATCTTAATGAAAATGAAAATTTGTGGTTGTGAAAATGGGACATTACAAGTTGGTATCAGAGCCCTAGGTTGAGTGAATTTGAGGAACACTTCTGTGAATCCAGTCTCAAACTAGGATCCAAGAGTTTTTGCAAAATGTTTTTGAAAAAGAAATTATAATAAAAGATTGGGTTAAGGGCATGGGCTTGGTCTCTTGTCATGTTCTTTGTTTGATTTTTGGATTGGGATTAGGAATGTGGACCTTGACTTAACTTTGATTTTTTAGGAAGATACGGTGTGTATAGTCAGCTAGAGCCTGAAAAGGAGAGTGGTTCCTAAAATACCCATACTTATTATATTTGCTTAATTATGATATTGTTGATACATGATTTGTTAGAAAAGTGTAACATCCCGAAATATCAAGAGTAGAGTTGAAGGGCTAAAAGAGTAAATTGGGAAAGAGTGACTCGGCGAGTCCATGTGTGGACTCGGCGAGTAGAGTCGCGACTTGGTCGCGTGTTAAGTGGCCGACTCGGCGAGTCAGTGTAATGGACTCGGTGAGTAGGCGCTAAGTGGAGAAAACCCTAATTCTCGAGATTGAGCCTTATATAAAGATCATTATGTTTTCCTCCCAGCCTCTTTATCACCCCTTGAGCCCCAGAAAAACCCTAAATCGCGGAGAAGCACTATTGTTGAGTGGATTGGAGCTTGGAGAAGTAATTGTTGAAGGAATTTTGGGAGATTGAAGGCTTGGAGCAAGGGGCTTTGCTTGGATTCAAACTACATTGCAGTTGGGGCATCTCTTAGAGGTAAAATCTTGTTATTGGACTGTTGTTATGTTGTTTCTTCATTTTGGGGTTTGTGGGAATTTGTCTATGGATGAAATGGGAAGTCTAGAGGTTAGATCTGAGGCTGCTACCTCAGATCTGGAAGGGAGAAGAATCAGAGAGCATGAAAGTCCCTATGTTGGAGTGTTTAGTGAAGCTTACATGTCCCAAACCCTATCCCAATGTGCAAACGGCTTAGATTTCTTTGGATTCACGTAAAGTTTGCCACTTTACGTTATGGATGAGTGGTAGGAGACTAGATCTATGTTTTGGATCAATTGCATGGCCTGGAGTGCTTCAGAATGGATTCAGACCGGTGGTACTCGGCGAGTCACATGGGTAGACTCGACGAGTTGGATGAAGATGGCCTGGAACTCGACAAGTTGTATGAACAACTCGGCGAGCAGATTGAAGATAGCCGTAGACTCAACGAGTCTATTCTTGGACTCGACGAGTCTTGTCGAAGAGTCCCAAATATTCTCTGGTTGAGTCGAGAATCGGTGAGTCGAGGGATGACTCGGAGAGTTGTGTGCGAGTGGACTTAGAGTTGTTGGACTCGGCGAGTCTTGGGGTGACTCGGCGAGTTAGGTCACGGATTGAGTGAAGTTCTGATTATGGGAACTCGACGAGTCATAGGGTTGACTCGACGAGTAGGGTCAGTCAGGGGTTGACCTTGACTGAGGACTTTGATTTGGACCAAGGGTTGACCGTTGACTTTTAGGGATTGGACAACGATGTGACCTTTAGGCCAAGAGAGGGGTAAAATAGTCTTTTACCCTTAAGAGGGTTCCATGAGAGGATTGATTCTAGTCTCGAGAGTTATATTCATGAGAGTTTTTGTCTTACATGTTTGGCGGTGGCGAGTTCGAGATTTAAGTGTGGGGATATCTGCTTTCTGCTTGCCAGGTGAGTCTTCTCACTATACTTTACCTTGAGTAGGTAACCAGAGTTATGTGATAGAGTATTTGTGTGCTATGTATGTTATGTGTTGTACTGCATTATTTCTACGTGATTTATGCTGTGCATGTTTACAGAGTTAGAACCTGAGGGTTCACAGAGTTTGGGTGCACGGACCCACAAAGTTATAGCCTCGAGTGGCTAATATGTGTTATATGTGGTATTTTAGGGAACTCACTAAGCTTCGTGCTTACAGTGTTTTGTGTGATATTTTTCAGGTTTCTTTCAGTATCACGGGACGGCACCGGCTTGATTGTACACACCAGAGAAAGAGTCATATTTTGGAGGATCCTGGTTTTCTATGCAAGTGAAAATGGAGTTATGTTTTGTAAATCGACAATGAATGGGACTTTAAACAAGTGTTTCTAAGAATAAAATGATTATTTTAAATGAAAATTTTGTCTTGAAATTTACGGTGTTACAAGTTGGTATCAGAGCCTTGGTTTGAGGGATTCGGATGCGCCTTCGGGTAAATCTGGTCTCAAACTGAGGAAGTAAGAAAAGTTTTAAAGAAATGATTTTCTAAAAGTGAATAAGAGTTCAAAGAGAAAGCAAGAAAGTGCAGTGTGTACAATCAGCCAGAGCCCGAACGGCGATTTCCCAAAATACCCTTACTTTTGTGTTATGAGATATTTATGATGCACCTTATGAGATATTATTGCATGCTAGAGACAGGCTAGGTATTTCATATGTTAGGACTAGAGTGGCCTGATTTGTGATGCCTTAGTCTAGGACTCGTTGTTATATGTGTCATGCTTTTGAGTATGTGATGAGTGAGAGTATCCAGTTAGAACCCATGGTGGGTAAAGTTACAGAGTTCGGTGGTACTTTCGAGGATGAGCCGGGAAAGTGGAGTTATCACAGAGAGGGAGTCCTATGTATTCTTCGATGCTCGAATGTTGCTTGCTTTGTGCTTTGTGGAACTCTCAATGATGGGAGTCAGCTACCAAGTGAATATGACGATATTCAGGAGGTAGATGGCTGGCATCATTAGGAGCTCTTCAGCAGCTAATAGCAAAAAAAAAAGTGGGAGGACAACGGAAGAGCCTAGGGAGTAACCCTAACCAGATGAGTGCGCTTGTAGAGTAGAGAATTTCGCTAGGGAGCGAGCACGCGCGGTGGGATTGGTGAAAGATCAGGTCGAGCAGCTACTTAGAAGCTCTGCGATGGTCCGTGTGGAAAGTATGGGTAGATGTGGCAGGTAGTATGGGCCCGTACTACTGAAAGTAGAGGAGCCATACTTGATACAGGGAGTATTCTGAAGGTTCTAAGGAGCGGATTGAGGAATGATGTTATGGTTCGAGTACCATACATCGGAGCAGAATGAGGAGTGATGTTATGGTTCGGGTACCATACATCGGAGCGGATTGAGGAGTGATGTTATGGTTCGAGTACCATACATCGGAGCGGATTGAGGAGTAATGTTATGGTTCGAGTACCATACACCAGAGCGGATTGGGGAGTGATGTTATGGTTCGAGTACCATACATCGAAGCGGAATGAGGAGTGATGTTATGGTTTGGGTACCATACATCGGAGCGGATTGAGGAGTGATGTTATGGTTCGAGTACCATACATCGGAGCGGATTGAGGAGTAATGTTATGGTTCGAGTACCATACACCAGAGCGGATTGGGGAGTGATGTTATGGTTAGGGTACCATACACCGGGGCATATCGAGAAGAGATGTCATGGAATGAATACCACGGTTCGTAGTGAATGATGTTGTGGTTCTCCGGTTATCCGGTCATGAGTAAGTTCAAAGAGGTGTCCCTTGAGAGGGAGATCGAGAGCCCCTCAGAGTATTTTAGTAAGGAGTCAGTGAGAAGGGAGAATTTCGATCTGAGTTGAGCAATCAGTCGATAAAGGAGATGTCACCTCCTATGATCTGGGAGGTACTAATTATGTTCGTGTGAAAAATATGAGAAGCATGATGTTTTAGTTTTGGGTTTAGGGGTAAACCCTGCAGGACGTCATTGATAATGATTTCCCACCAGAGTATCAGGTAGCATGTGTGCCGCGAGGCAGTGATTTATCATGAGCGGATAGTCAGTTGGGACTGAGATAGTCGAGGACCCCACTACACCTATTTGAGTATAGTAGGATGTATTGTAGTGGTATCAGTAGGGAGTTCAGTCGAGTTTAGCGGTGCAGAGAGTTTTCTATCCATGGGGTGTTGAATATGGGAGTGGGTCCCTGTTCTTGGGATGATCCCGATGTTGGAGCGTTGGTTGGTGAGTTGAGGTGAGGGGTACGATGATTTTATGGTTCAGTCTATGAGTCAGGGATGTTATCGAGCAGTTGAGTTGTTTGGTACTAGATTGGTACGAGATTTGGAACGACTAGAGGCAGACATGACGAGAAGTTCTTGAGGAGTTCATCAGAGGCTCAAAGTATATGAGGTCGATTTATTTCCTTAAGGGGGATTATCGGGCGTCGTGTAGCACTTTCCGGGGGCAGGTGCGATTTTGCTGGAGAAAATAGTTATGGGTTGGTTTTGTGCTATTTGGTGATGGATCGAACTCTAAGTGGGGGAGAACCGGGTGCTGTATGCAAGAAAGTAGAGAATTGTCAAGAGCAGTTATAAGTGGAGTATAGAGATATGCGGTAAGAAATCGTGAGACCAGAGATGTCGGTGATCAAGGAAAGGGGTCAGAGTGAGTTAATGCGAGAAGTACTTGTTTGAGAAGGATGAATATCTCCACGACAGGTGTTTATTGGTCAGGAATCTGGCATTAGTCAGTGTTGGGGCAAGTAGATAGAGAATGATTGGGCAGCCAACTCCCAGGTCGATATGCGTATCCTTGTTTGGATTTTGAGCGGCGGGAAAGAGGGTTTCGGAGAATTATCAGCGTATTTCGTAACGTTAGCATTTTTTTTTGCTTTCGTACTGCAATTGAGAAATTGGATACACCGAAGTTGCAACTTGGGAAAAATGAAGATCTAATTATGGGGTTCAGAGGGAATGTATTATTGCATCTATATGGTGCTTGGGGCAGGAGATCAGTGGTTGTGGCAGGATCTTGTGATGTTCGGTGGGGGTGTTCCGAGGTATCCGGGTATTGATATCTTTATTTCGAAGTATTCGTGAATCTTGAGTTGAGGCGACTTGTGGTATATCAGGTATCTATGGATCTAGTGGGAGCTCTTCGAGTATGGGCATCTAGGGAGATTATTTAAGAGAGTAGATCTTCGCTAGGGTGGGCATATTGATATGTCAATTGCCTCCAGAGTCTGTGATGCACATTCGAGTCAAGTATGGGCAGCTGCTTATGATAGTCTGCGGAGCACGAGCTAGTGGAGTCAGAGGGTGTTGTGATACTGCGGGGAGCCGTAGTACTCACTAGTCAGAGGGTGTTGTGATAATGCAGGGAGCCATAGTACTCACTAGTCAGAGGGTGTTGTGATACTGCGGGGAGCCGTAGTACTCACTAGTCAGAGGGTGTTGTGATACTGCGGGGAGCCGTAGTACTCACTAGTCAGAGGGTGTTGTGATACTGCAGGGAGCCGTAGTACTCACTAGTCAGAGGGTGTTGTGATACCGAGGGGAGCCGTAGTACTCACTAGATGGCAAGGGAGTGTGATGATGGAATGTTCTCCGATCAGTGTATGATGTGGAAGAGTTTTGGACTTGAGTAGCCCTAGTGTTGTGTTTTTGGAGCCTGGATGTTGGACCGGGGGCGAGACTGGGGTCCCCGTCTCTGTCAGGAAATGTGGTGAGATGCGCAAGCGATATGCGCAGCAGAAACCAAAGATCAGAGTTGAGATGATCCTTGGTTGGATTGTATTTTTCCCGCATGAGGAAAGGAGAATTTCGTGACTTGCGTGTCACTGGGCAGGGATAGTGGTCGCGGGAAAAAGTTAGTGAGATAGTTGGATCATGTCATGGGTGACCTTTGGAGGCTCATCTGTGGAGTCAAAAGCTGACCTGGTGGTCAGTCTCGAAGAGGGATATGAGAAATGAGCTAGAGCTTATCATGATGATGTCTGAGGACACCTCAGAGGGAACAAACGATTCAGACGCTCAATGACATGCTTCGGGTACATGTATTAGATTTCAGAGGGAGTTGCGGCACGTATTTATCCTTGGTTGAGTTATCCTATATCAACAGCCATCATTAGTGCATTGGTATGCCACCCTTTGAGCTGTTGCTTGAGAGGAGGTGTCGGACCCTCATTTGCTGGGGAAAGTGTTGATTCATTGAAGTGGAAGTAGAAGTGACAATGGATGATTTGGAGTATGGTGGTCGAACACTGTGTCTGTGATAGTGGTATGGAATGATATCATGATGGGATGTCTGCTGAGGACGCGGAAGGGATTTCGCGGGTGTAGAGCCAAGAGTCGCAGGATGGATGTAGGGATGGAGTCTGGGACTCCCAGCTTGATTCTGATCAAGGGCTATGTGCGTAGTAGTGGTTTCTCCTGGGGATGTTAGTGATGTCGTCAGTGTGATGGGTTTTCCTAACTTGAGAGTGCGAAGGTTGGTGCGGCATGGGTGTGTGATTGCAAGAAGAGGACTCATGGGAGTTGCTCTGGGATTGAAGAGTGGGTCTTTCCGTCGTCACGGATTGGATAGAGTGGGATTCGGAGCGGGGATCCGATGGTTCATGGCTTCTAACCCTTATGGGTCGAGTGATTGTTGAGATTTGGGTCAGTGATGCTTCATGGGTAATTCTCGGATCATCGAGTGTGGTTATCAGAGGGTACATCCGGTGCCCGGTTCGAGACAGTGGTTAGGACACCGTAAGGAAAGGGAAAGTGTGTTCGAGTTTCGATGGGTATGCCTTGTGAGACCTGGTCCGATTAAGGGCAGGTGGCACGTTGTGGGAATATTTCTGGAGTTGAGTTGCTTTAGGCTTCGAGGACGAAGCCTAATTTAAGTGGGGGAGAATTGTAACACCCCGAAATATCAAGAGTAGAGTTGAAGGGCTAAAAGAGTAAATTGGGAAAGAGTGACTCGGCGAGTCCATGTGCGGACTCGGCGAGTAGAGTCGCGACTTGGTCGCGTCTTAAGTGGCCGACTCGGCACGTCAGTGTAATGGACTCGGCGAGTAGGCGCTGAGTGGAGAAAACCCTAATTCTCGGGGTTGAGCCTTATATAAAGATCATTATGTTTTCTTCCCAGCCTCTTTATCACCCCTTGAGCCCCAGAAAAACCATAAATCGTGGAGAAGCACCATTGTTGAGTGGATTGGAGCTTGGAGAAGTAATTGTTGAAGGAATTTTGGGAGATTGAAGGCTTGGAGCAAGGGGCTTTGCTTGGATTCGAACTACATTCCAGTTGGGGCATCTCTTAGAGGTAATATCCCATTATTGGATTGTTGTTATGTTGTTTCTTCATTTTGGGGTTTGTGGGAATTTGTCTATGGTTGAAATGGGAAGTCTAGAGGTTAGATCTGAGGTTGCTACCTCAGATCTGGAAGGGAGAAGAATCAGAGAGCATGAAAGTCCATGTGTTTGAGTGTTTAGTGAAGCTTACATGTCCCAAATCCTAGCCCAATGTGCAAACAACTTAGATCTCTTTGGATTCACGTAAAGTTTTCCACTTTACGTGATGGATGAGTGGTAGGAGACTAGATCTATGTTTTGGATCAATTGCATGGCCTGGAGTGCTTCTGAATGGATTCAGACCGGTGGTACTCGGCGCGTCACATGGGTGGACTCGACGAGTTGGATGAAGATGGCTTGGAACTCGGCGAGTTGTATGAACAACTCGGCGAGCAGATTGAAGATAGCCGTAGACTCAGCGAGTCTGTTCTTGGACTCGACGAGTCTTGTCGAAGAGTCCCAAACATTCTCTGGTTGAGTCGAGAATCGGTGTGTCGAGGGATGACTCGAAGAGTTGTGTGCGAGTGGACTCAGAGTTGTTGGACTCGGCGAGTCTCAGGGTGACTCGGCGAGTTAGGTCGCGGATTGAGTGAAGTTCTGATTATGGGAACTCGACGAGTCACAGGGTTGACTCGGCGAGTAGGATTAGTCAGGGGTTGACCTTGACTGAGGACTTTGATTTGGACCAAGGGTTGACCGTTGACTTTTAGGGATTGGACAGTGATGTGGCCTTTGGGCCAAGAGAGGGGTAAAATAGTCTTTTACCCTTAAGAGGGTGCCATGAGAGGATTGATTCTAGTCTCGAGAGTTATATTCATGAGAGTTTTTGCCTTACATGTTAGGCGGTGGCGAGTTTGATATTTAAGTGTGGGGATATCTGCTTTCTGCTTGCCAGGTGAGTCTTCTCACTATACTTTACCTTGAGTAGGTAACTAGAGTTATGTGATAGAGTATTTGTGTGCTATGTATGTTATGTGTTGTACTGCATTATTTCTACGTGATTTATGATGTGCATATTTACAGAGTTAGAACCTGAGGGTTCACAGAGTTTGGGTGCACGGACCCACAGAGTTATAGCCTCGAGTGACTAATATGTGTTATATGTGGTATTTTGGGGAACTCACTAAGCTTCATGCTTACAATGTTTTGTGTGATGTTTTTCAGGTTTCTTTCAGTATCACGGGACGACACCGGCTTGATTGTACACACCATAGAAAGAGTCATATTTTGGAGGATCCTGGTTTTCTATGCAAGTGAAAATGGAGTTATGTTTTGTAAATCGACTATGAATGGGACTTTAAACAAGTGTTTCTAAGAATAAAATGATTATTTTAAATGAAAAATTTGTCTTGAAATTTACGATGTTACAAAAAGCATACTAGTGATAGGCTAGGGATCTTTAGGAATTGCATGATAGAATTACCTAATTATATGATGTCTGATAGCCTAGGGTTCTTATGTGAAATTAACTTAATTACTGTAGTTAATTAGTGTATGCAGCATAGATGTACATAACTAAGATTCTATAGGTTGAGAATATTTGGTTTAGCCTTATTTCCTATTCTTGTTTGATGAAGGGATCAGGGTAGAATTAGGTATTCGACTGTCTGTAAGGTCCAACGTTATGTATGATTAGCATACACGAGTGCTGTAGTGTTAAGAGTTTCATGGACTAGGTGGGTGGGGTCTGTCGACCAGTTGTGTAATGTCTAGCCTTCCTCTAGGAAGAAAGGATAAAGTGTATGTGTAATTTGCTGGTATTGTTAGGGTTGTTGTGATGATCTTCTGATACAAATATGGGTAGGTGTGGAAGGTAGTATGAGCCCGTACTACTAGAAGCACAAGACCTATATGCATAGCAAGGAAGTCACAACCCCTAACGTTTCATTAGGAATTGGTTCCCATGGTTCTATACGTGTTTTGTTTGATATATCCCTGGTTTATTTTTAGTATGGCGATTACGAGAGGATTTAAGGTTGGATCTAGATCAGGATCAGGAGCAGATGGCCAGGATGGGCCAACATTGACCGAGGACCATGTCAGGCAGATCATTCGTGGGGAGGTTGTTTCTTTTGTCTGGGGGAAAATACCAGAGCTGGTTGAATCTATCAAGGCCGCTATGATGGAGCACTTTGATGACCCATATGCTACACTTTTTGAGGTTGTTGTTGTCATAGCCACCACAGCTGTTGCTGCCATTAGGGCTCGAGGAGAGAGAGATTTCTAGTATCGGGAATTCGAGCATACGAAGCCCCTAGAGTTTGAAGGGGTCTCGGATCCAATTGTGGCGGTGAGATGGTTGTCTGATATGGAGGGTTGCTTCTTTACGTGTTCTTTTCTTAATAACTAGAAGGTCAAGTGCGCCCTCAACCTTCTCAAATTAGGGGGAAGGGATTGGTGGAGACTAGTGACTAGTTATTATAGTCCTGAGCAGAGGTCCGTGGTGATTTGGGAGCAGTTCTTGGAGATGTTCCGTGCAAGGTATGTTCCCCTAGTAAAGTGGGAGAGACTATCCCAAGAGTACCTGGATCCGAGACAGACAACCGAGTTGGTGATGGAGATCACTAATATTCTCATGGAGAGTTGTTTGTTAAACCCTGAGGTCACTACTTCAAAGCAGGATCAGATGACTCGGTATTTTAACATGCTTAAGATGGACATTCGGTAGTTTGTGTC
Source organism: Lactuca saligna (assembly GCF_052625555.1). Lineage (NCBI taxonomy): Eukaryota > Viridiplantae > Streptophyta > Magnoliopsida > Asterales > Asteraceae > Lactuca > Lactuca saligna. Next base: position 42,590,580 of record NC_136420.1, on the reverse strand, counting down.
CACCCAACGCTATGGTTCTCTCGCTGAGCTTTAGGATGCCGCAAGGAGGCAAGAGATTAAGATAGAAACCCAAGAGAGGGAGCAGTTTCAGACTCTAGATTAGTCCCATCCTACAGAGAAGTGGTGCAAGTCCTCCGGCCAGAGTTCAAGATCAGTTGGAAGGAGGCGCATATCTTTTATATGTTACAAGTGTGCCGAGGTGGGTCATTTTGGAAGAGACTACAGGCGGAGTTTGCGAGTTTGTTTTCATTGTGATCATGAAGGCCACATCAAGGCTCATTGTCCTTTTCTCAGTGAGGTGCTGGATCCTACGCCCTTAGATTGGAAGTTACCTGATGTTTGTTAGGGGACCGCCAAGGTCCCAAGGACCGAGATTTGAGTTGATAGTTCTTCTATTTAGCAATTGTGGTATTATTGGTATTTATCTATCATTTTTGTTTGTGTTTCAAGGTTCTATTGTAATTTTGGATGATTAGTTAAATGGAATTATCTTATTTAGCTTTGTTTCAATTGATCTCTTGTTATGTATGGATTAATTATCTTTGTCCTCGATTGTATGCATATTGGAATTTGTGAATTTCGTGTGGCTTCAGATTCTCCTATGTATGTGTATATCGGTGGTTGGTGGTTGGGATTAAGTAATAGAGTTCGAGTTAGTATGAGTATCGAAGGACTACGAAGTTCTCGGATTCTAGCATAATTCAAGTGGGGGAGAGTAGAAGCTCGCAACAGGAAGACTCTTAGCCAAGATTCAAATCTCTTTCAGATCTCTCTAAGTTCCAGATTTCTACGTAATGACTAAATCTTCCGGTTCCACATCAAGTCATCGTCTGATATTGGATTTTCCCTTCGATTCATATTAGACTTGGTTGTGATAGCTTCTGTAGGGCGTGCTTGTGCTTAGGACCTAAGGTTTTAGGAGCTCAGGTTGAGGGTTGCTTGTCTGTTATCGTCTGATTGAGGTTGAGTTTGAGTATTGATAGTGGATAACTTGGTTGGGATGTTGAGCCGAGTAGGAGTGTGGTCTAGTTAATATATGATCAGTTAGTTTTCATTGTGCTGATGCCTTTTGGTGCGGAATTAGAGTGTCAGCGTTTGGCCGAGAAGCTCGGAGAGCGATTGATTCTGCGAATTTCCATTCATCTTGGTTGCTATGGGGGAATTCATCATGAAGTAGAAGCGATAGCTGATTTCGTGGACAAAATCTAATTTAAGTGGGGAAAATTGTAACATTCCGTTTAAAATAAATAAATAAAATTAAATGAATATATAAATAAATAATAGCCCTAAAACCCCGAGTTTTATTTTATTTTATTTTATCCCTAAATCCGTAATAGTGATCAGTGTTAGCCATGGGAGTTGAATGATATAATTTCCAGAATTTGGGGTCTTTTTTGTAACATTAGGACTTGAAATGTAAAGGAATTCAGGTAGCAAGGGTTTTTCGGTAAATATTGGATTTAATTAAAAAGGATTTGTGGAGACATGGACCAATCTTGTACAAATGGAATGAAATTTAAGTGGGATACAAGATTTAAACCCGGTGCTCCTCCCCTCATTTCCTTCATGCGAAACCCTAACCCTAAAACTCAGCTGCCACCCTTATATCTCCAATCTCCAGCTGCCACCATCCCCTTTCGCGGAGAACCACAAACCCCTGTTGCATCTGCTACCACTGAAGCCAACCGAAGCTGATGTCGAGGTTGTTGCTGATGTTGTTCTCGGTCACACCTCCTCTCCCCCGTTTTCTTTCTACGATACATCACCTCAGCTAGCCCCACCAATGCTTTCTTGTTATTCCTCCGGATCACTGTCCTCCTCCGATGGTGAGGTTACTGTTTTGATTGGGTATGTTTTCTAGTGTGTGGGTGCTTGTTTTAGTCGATGTCAGGGATGTGGGTGTGTTTTGGTGGCCATAAAACGTGAATAACAACCATGGTAGCCAAGCATGGTGGTTGTCGCCATGTTGCCTTTTTCTGCCACCACCAGCCACCATGAGAAGTGGTTGTGTGTGTGGGATATCGTGGGAATGTGTGTGTTGTAGTAATGTGATGTTTCATAGACGTCTCTTGGTCAGAAGTTGAAGAAAACCCACCGCCAACACCGTGAGGTAGTGGCTGCCACCTCCTGATGCTGTTGTACAACCACCAGCCACCACTTCGGGTTTAGAAACCATAATATCAAGAAACCCTAATTTTGGAGTTGGTAGGGACCCACATTAAAACTATTAATTAAACTTAAAATTGTTGGATTAGATGTCTAAGCCCATAACTATTGTTGGTATGTACTTGACCCGAGAGTAGCATGGTCCATTTGGGTTGCATATCATCAAGACAATTTGTTAGGATGGAGTCTTGATAGAAGGTTATATATTATTTATTAATATATTATAAGTACTAATATATTAATATGAAATCATATGGTTTTAATTATCATTGATCAAGAATTAATTTGGAATTGATTTAGTGATCATAAAGAGACTAATTAAATAAATGGGGACTAATTATAATAATTAGTTATATTTATATATGTTGGGCTTATGATCCATGTTGGACCAAGTTTATGTATGAATATATAAAGAGTTGGGCCACATGAACCATGGATCATATGACCCATGGGTATGGATTTGGGTTATATCCATGACCTTAGAAATCCCACATATAAATACATACTTCATTGCCCAAAATCACCACTAGTGTATTCTTGGAGTTCATGGTGGTTTCTTGTGCATGGAGATTCTCTCTTAAGTTCCTCCTTTGTCCATGATGTGTTGTGATTCCACTTGAGGCTTCCACACTATTAGGGCTAAGCTCTTAAGGCTAGATACATCAAGACTTCAATCTCCACCATAAGGTATGTTATTCTAATTAGATTCTTGTGTTGTATATGATAATTGTATGCAAGTTTTAGGTTTAATACCTTGAAAACACCATTGCATGTATAATTAGTGAAAACATAGATCCAAGGTATTTAGGGCTGCATGAACACCTTAGGAATGTTAGAATGTTGAAAACCCTTCAGTGGTATCAGAGCCATGGGTTGTTTTCAATTATACTTGATGCAACTAGCTGAAAAAATCCAAATTTTTGCAGTCTGGACTGCAGACTCTATGATTCCAGTGTGTGACTCAAAGAGTCCATGAACAAATTCATCCAACTCGTCGAGTTTGTTCGTGCACTCGACGAGTTGGAACCATTGACAACATATATTTGTGTTTTTTGGCCTATTTTGGATTAGAATCATTACCACAAAGTGTTTTTGTTCATAAAATTTGTTTTTGATACTATGGTAATGTTTATTCTCATCCAAGTAAAGGATAATTGTCAAAGTTTCAAGAGCTTTTTTAATTTTTGTGATTAGCTAAGTTCTTGAAAAATGTTGATATGAATTGTCTTTAGTTATGAGTTTGATGTTGTTCATAGAAAACTTACTTGATTAATGAGTTAATTGGTAATTTAATCTTAATGTTTTTTTTATGAACTCCATAACTTGTCCTCAAGTTATGGAAAGTGAAGAGTTTTTTTATTTAAAAGCACATTAAGTCTCATAGGTTATGAAAATGGAAGCCACTCTATTTTTAATGTCATCATAATTTGATTTTATGTCTTCCATAACTTGTCCTCAAGTTATGAAACTTGAAAAGTTTTTCATAAACCATAATTAAACTCATAAGTTATGAAAATCCAAGAGTTTTGAAAAGTTTCAAAACTTGCCCTCAAGTTTTGGAATTTGTAAAATCACCCCTATGTACACTTTAATTCCAAACCCTAGAATTTTAAAAGTTAAAATTCAAACTTTATGGACTTCGTTAAATTAATTAAAGTGTTTAACTAAAAGAGTTAATAATTCCATAAAGACATGGTTTAAGTTTAATTAAATTAAGAGTATAGTTTAATTAATAGATTAAATCACCAAGTATTTTAAATGTTTAAAATACACCCTTATGATAATATTAAAAGTTATATATATATATATATATATATATATATATATATATATATATATATATATATATATATATATAAGAGTAAAGTCAATCTTACTGTTAGTAGGCCTTATTCACGAAGTCAGTCTCTAAGTGGGGTATAAGGTTACTGCCTATAAAATGACAGTTTAATGGGTGTCCACTCTCACCCATTGCTTCTTTGACTGATGGAGGGTCGTTAGCCGAACGGGTAGGATAGGACTCTAATTCTCCTTTCATTAAAAGTATAATGATAAATACTAAGTAACTAAACACTTATAAATTCCCAAGCTTAGTTACTTAGGAAAAATGTGAAATGGTGCTAACCCATGAAATTAGACTTTGCATCCTTGTTAAGTCTTTAGTGGAGCGTGTGTGGTTAACCGGAACACTAACATGGGACTGACAATGTGTGGCAAAGGGTGACTTAATTTTTATCATAGATCCGTGGGTGCGTGTTGTTAACCGGCACATCGATTGAATGATAGAATTAAGGGTACTAAGTTAGTTTGCATGGTTATTCACACCTTGTTTGTGATCCTCGACATCCCAATCACAAACTTGAGAGGGCACAATTGAGATCTAAACATGCGATTGAAAGTTCAATGAATCTCAAAAGATCTAGGAGTTTCAATCTAATTAAAACTTAATGATTTATTTTGTTTTTCACGGTGGAAATTGGTAAATCGTCATTTACCTACCTTCAAATATTTTGTAGCTTGGATTACGACATCCCTCTTCCAAGTTATAAAATAGTTTGTTGGGTCCTAGCATTAATATTTCATATTGGGTGTTATGCTAAGGACTAAAATCAACTGAAACTTGAATTTCTCCCTTATAGATGTCTAAGTTCAGACAACTATGGTCTTCCTCATCCTTTTGGAACAAGCTTTCCTAATGAAGATGATGTACCATGGTTGGCTCATGGAAATCATATTTCACTTCCTCCACCTCCTCCAATTATTCTTCCTAACCCAAAAGTTCTTGAATAGTTCAAGGACACTCAAGCCCTATTGGCAAGCAAGGTCTATATGTGCTCATATCTTGGAGATGAAGTCACATATTGACAAACCGGGAGAGTTGGGTGTCAAAGTCTTGAGAAAGTTGGTTGTTCAATCACTTTCTAAGTCACATAGTGAGTTTCCTTTGCGACTACTATGAAACAGACTATGACATGAGCCTTAATGATCTTATCTATTTTCTTGGTGCTACTGAATCAACAATGATTTGGAGGACTGGTAAAGCAAATTTGATTAGAAGATCAACTTCCCAAACTTCCATGGACATTGACAATGGTAACATTGGAAGTCTAGAAAAGCTTTCTCTTCCCAATGGAAAGGGATTGCCCATAGTTAACTCGGTTGGCCAAATGGTAAAGAGAAAGGCTAAGTCTGATATTGTCCTGTGTACCATTCCCAAAGGGTCCATATGTTTCTATTCCGAAAGAAAGGAGCATTGGTTGCGAAGCTGCCAAATTTACCTAAAATATCATAAGGATGGTAAAGTCAAAAGGTTTGATTCTACTTCAAGTAAATCCACTATCTAACTCAATTAAGTTCCTATTTGGAGATTCTTATTACATGATGTGACTGGGTCACTTGTTGAAGTTTTAAGAATCAAAGAAAAGAGAGGAAGCTTAAAGAAGAGTAAGCCGATTCTAATCACGAAGATGGATTTCGATCGCATGGACCCTTATAAAACCCTAATGGACTTAATGGTATTCTAGTGGGCTTAATAGGCCCAATAAAGCCCTAACTGACCTAAAAGCCCAACAAATTATTAAATGGGCTAGTATTTGGGTTGGAAACCCTAATTAGGGTTTGGAAAACCCTAATGCCATCAAAAACCTAATTTAGGAAGTAATCGGGACACACGAGGAATTATTTAATAACTTGAGATATTAAATAATAATCATTAGCAAAAAAAAAATAGTCCAAGCAATATTGGACTTAATTGATTAAGTCCTTAGAGGATTGAGTCCTTAATGGGTTAAGTAGGAAACTTAACCCTAATCGTCATTTTATGTGAAACCCTAATTTCACTTGGGTTTATTATTAGGCCTTTCTATTGGGCCTAAATGATTGAGATAATAATGGACCATCCAAGAACAAGCAATTGAACTAGAATAATATAATGGGCCTGGGGTAAGGCCCATGTAAGGGGTTTGGTCCCAATTTGGAAAATTGGTCCATAGTTTGGGCCTTAATGATTATATAATATTGGGCCTTAGAAGAAGACCATATATAGGCTTGGGCCCAGTTTGGAAAATTGGGCTATATGTGGGGTGTTGATTCCTAGTTGACTTTGGGCCTACGGATTGGGCCTTGGGCTTGAATAAGCCAAGCTTAGGGTAATGTAGTAATTATCCAAAGTAAGTGTTTATGGTTATGTAGTGGGACCCAATTATTAATTGGGTTATGTTTTGATATTGACAGATCGTAAATCTGTCATCCAATAGTTGGGGTTGAGTCAACAGGATTTCAGCAGTACGGGGTTGAGTCTTTGGGACTTCAGCAGTGTGGGGTGAGTTACCTTCCAGTAGCGGTGGGTCTACGGCCACAATGCCGTCCCGCCAGTAAGAGTTGTGTGTTAGATGATTGTCTTTGTGATATCATCTAGTTTTGCTACTACCTGATATGTTATATGCTAGCTTGATGTGTTATAGTATTAGAGTTTGGTTGTTAGGACCGAAGGGTAGTCAGACACCCCATATATGTTTGACAGTATGTGATGTCATGATTATATGCTAGCATGATTTGAGATATATGTTAGGGGTAGTAGGAGGGGAACAGTCCCCAAGTTCGGTTGTTAGGACCGAAGGGTAGTCAGGCACCCCAGATATGTCTGATAGTATGTTACGTTATGATATGTGATAGTAGTAGTGGTAGGGGTGAAATAGTCCCCGAGGTTTGGTTGTTAGGACCGAAGGGTGGTCGACACCCTAGAATGGCCGCACGGGTAGGTCGGCACCCCAGAATGGTCGTACCGGGTAGGTCGGGCACCCCAGAAATGCCTGACAAGTATGGTATGTTATATGATTGTACTGTATGTATGCTATGTGATTGTATGGTATGTGGTATGATAGGAGAACTCACTAAGCTTCGTGCTTACGGTTTACAGTTTTGGTTCAGGTGCTTTGTTTCAAAGGAAAGGAGTCGGCTTGATCGCAGCGCATCACACTATGTCTTCCGCACACGAGATCCTTAGGATTACACTATGATATGGTTTCATGATATTATATTTTGATTATTAACACTTGGGTTTTGACAGAAGACATTACTATGAATGTTTTTATACTAATGGTTTTATGTAATGACTTATTTAAAAATGAAATTTTCGGCCTTAAATTTTGGGATGTTACAAATTGGTATCAGAGCCTTGGTTTGAGGGATTCGGGCACACTCTCGGGTGTGTTTGAACTCAAAATAAGGACTTGGTATGAAAATTTTCAAAAGTAAAATCATTTTATAAGAGAAGTTTGAAAAGAGAAAAGAACTTTGAAAAGAACAAGGTGTATGATGTGTGCAATCAGCCAAGCTCAAGTAAGTCTTCCTCAAGATATCCATACATGTTATGAGATGTTATGATATGATATGCTTATGAGAACCGCATGCTAGATTAGGGCTAAGGATCTAGGAGGATGCCTTGTATGCTTATTATATGTTCTTGTAGACTTGCATGCTAGTACTGATCAATCAGTGATAAGATAGCTTGTTTAGGTTATGCCTGATTGTATGAGCCTTTGAATTGCATGTACAAATTCCTGATTAGAGGATAAAATGATTTTATTAGAATATGATGGTTAAAATTTCCATTGTCTAAATGTTGCTTGCTTTGTGCTTTGTGGGACTCTTAGTAATGTGAGCTAACTATTAGGTGAATATGCTAGGTCACATGGGACACAGGCCGAATAATCTTAGAGTGAGAGACTTCACCCTATTGCACAAATCTTGTCTGAGTCTAACCGTTCTAGGGATAGGTCTTTTACTCAAAGGATTATTTGATCTCTGTAGCATGTGGCTATATTCATGAGGTAGCTAGTTGACATTACCAGGAATCTTTTAGCAGCTGAGGACTGGGTGAGTTCGGAAACCTAGGGAAGCCTAGGATATATTTCAGTGAGTTAGTAGTGAGGCTCAGTTAGACTTGGGTGTACCAGTTGAGGAAGTGACTCAGAGGATCCGTGAGGATTGCTGAGTAAAGTATGGATTGGTGTGGAAGGTAGTATTGGGCACGTACTACTGAAAGCACAGGATCCATACTCGAATCAGTGAGAGTCTTGGAGAGTATGAGAAGCTTCTAGGAAGAGTTAGTGACCCGTTTTGGGGACAGAGGATGTTCCAGTGTTGTAGCTTGGACATTGGCAAGTGAGCTAGACAGGGTGTCATACCCTGAGGGATGTGATTTCCATGAAGTTGTAGATGCGAGATCGATTGGGAGCACTTTGAGAAGAGAGGTTTGAGCTAGGTGCCTATAGTAAGGGTCCCAGGAAGAGACCCATGATTTCTGATCATCAGGTGAAAGGCCAGCAGGGCCGGAGTCAGTGCAGCATGTACAGGACATTGCACAAGGGATTTTGTCGCTCCGAGGGTTTAGGCTACTTCAGGGTAGCAGGGTTGATCATGTCAGCAGAAGGTGATTAGTATTCCTCTAGATGTTGCGGGTATGTCATCTTCCATTGCTACTAGATGGATGTTGGGGATACGTATCGCGTTGGAGTTATGAGTAAGTTTGGATACGTTAGATCTCGGGTCGGTTTCCTGCTAGTGTTTGGGTTATCAAGGATCATATATGCCATCCTGCATGCCAAAAAGTCATTGATGAACCTACAGAGGGATGCATCTTGCGGAGCGGGTTCCGCGTGTACCGTTATCATTTCGGATCTTTGTCAAGATCTGTGTAGGAGTATTGTTTGGAAGATACTTTTTGAGGGTTAGAGTGATAGTTCTCCAGTGAAGTCAGCGTTCAGGGGTTCTATCCTTGTTCAGGTATGGTCGGTAATTGTCTATGGATGGACTTTGGAGTTCAAGGCACTACCGTTGCTAGGATAGAGCTGGTGACATGAAAAGGGTAGTGTCAGTCGCGGGTGTTAGATGCATACGTGGTTGGTCATCACATGATCAAGATAATTGTATTCTCGTGTGGGCTATGTTCGGTTAGAGTTCAGTGGTGCTACGAGATTGCAAGTGGGAATAAGGATTCGTCAGCCAGAGTGAAGATTAAGGACTTCAATTGACAGCATGGGAGATGGATTGAGGCGTTACATTGGACCAGATTTCAAGAGTACTCCTCAAGATTTCAGAGGATGGGCGATCTTAAGGTTTGATTGGTGATGGATCGCTAGCACTGATAAGTACAGGTTGTCATCAAGGGGATGCTAGGAAGCGAGAAGGATTGGAAATCGTTCAATTCTTGTGTGCAGTGAAGACTTAGTCGAATCTAAGTGGGGGAGAGACTTTTTATAAAGTTTTCCAAATGTGAGTTCAAGTTGCGCGAGGTGCAATCTCTGGGGGCCTGAGCAGCAGGCAGCCTTAGAGACTCTCAGACAACGGTTGTGCGAGGCACTTATTCTCACCATGCCAGAGGGCGTAGGTGATTCCGCGGGTTACTGTGACGCTTTGATCATGGGCATGGGTGCGGTACTGATACAGTGGGGTCACGTGATAGCAGGTTTCGGGAACCAGGTTAGAGTTTCGGTTAGGATTCAAGCTCAGTTGTGTGTTAGGTCGAGTGCGTGTTCGATTGGTATGGAAAGTGTTGTAAGACTACGGGGGTAGCTGTAGCTTTCACTAGCGATCAGATAGTACGGAAAGTGTTGTAAGACTACGGGGGAAGCTGTAGCATTCACTAGTGGCCAGTTAGAATGGGAAGTGTTGTAAGACTACGGGTGTAGCCGTAGCATTCACTAGCGGTCAAATAGTGATAGAGTGTTGTGAGACTGCGGGTATAGCCGCAACATTCACTAGGTTAGTAGATAGTGTGAGCGCGTTGTTAGGACGCAAAGGGAAGAATAGTACCCACCAGTTCGGGTGTAGCAGTAAGGATAAGGAAATCCACGGATTGGATTTCAGAATTACCCAGATGGATTAGATCTGGTTGAGCCAGTGATAGGACTGTAGGAGCGCCACTACAGTTATGGGATTAGGAAAGCAATGGACTGTATAAGATTACGTGTGAGATAGGGCTACCATTGGTCAGGTAGCAACTACTTCCAGCCTTGGATTTGATGATGACAGGATTCTACGTATGGATTCGATCGGTTAGATCATAAATTTGTTAGAGTCATAGTGGCATGATAACTAGTTGCAACTAGTTCCAGAGGAGGATTTCGTTCAAAAGTCGTGTGAGGCGACTAAGTGGGAGTCCTTTGGCTCCACAGCTGGGTCGGAACCCAACATTTCAGATGATTGGCGAGCGAATTGAGACCCAGGAGGTCTCGGTAGCTTGTGGGAAGTAGCCATGTGGCAGCATACTGCTTCAGGAACTTCAGTGTTCGGGCAGTTTCAGCGTCTAGGCAATGTTAGTATTGGTGTTTGGGGTTGCAAGTACTCACGGAATAGCTGGTTTATTGGGGAGTGACAAGTCACTCACAACATGAGTATCTAGGCCTTGGCCAGGTACAAGTGATCTGCAGAGATAATTAGGTCTACGATCCTGTTTTATAATGGGAACCTCGGGTTATTGGAAATTGAGTAGCCGGTTGAAGGATAAAGTGGACTGGGTCCAACGATACTGATTCAGTATGAGTAGTCTGCTAGGGATTCAGACCATCTCGAGACAGCAGCTTCAGATCGAGTAAATGTTACCTTGTTGCGAGAAATTCGTTCATCTACGGATTGTAGGGCTTTACGAGGATTGGTCATAGCTACCCTTGGAAGGTTAGGGTGTGCCCAGGATGGTGACCATGTTACTAGAATGATTGGGTGTGTAAGGAATGGTAAGGAATGATTTCGAGGACGAAATCTAATTTAAGTGGGGGAGAGTTGTAACACCCGTTTATTTATTAAGTTAAATAAATAAATTAATGAACGAATAGTAGCCCTAAAATAAATAATTATATATCAAATGATGGTCTCGTAGAGCAAATTGTCACACTTTAAGAGATTAGGGGTTAAAAGTGTAAAATCTGAACTTAATTTGTAAGTATTAATGAAGGCAAGGACTAAATGGTAACTTCTGGGACTTAAATTGAAGAGATTTTGAAGGCTTAGGGGCTGAATGGTAATATGTGGATTTCTGATGAAAAGAATTTGTAGAGGAAGGGCTGCATAGTAATTATCGGGACTCTATTAGTAAGGGTTTTCTGAAGGAAGGGTTAGAAATGTAAAATATGGATCTATTTTGAATTAAATTGGAGTTGGAAGGATCATTTGGGTCATTATGGCAAACTAGTGTGAGGAGCCGATATATAAGGGTTATGAAACCTTAACCCTAGTCTTATTGTTCAGCCGTCACCTCCCCTTTGTGATTGTCACCAGCGCCATCTCCCCACCGCTCCCTCTCCAACCACCGCCACCTTCCACCACGTCGTTTTCCAACCGCCGAGCACCATCGATTGTTGTTGACAACCGCCTGAGTTGAAAGCGCAGCTGCATCAGCGAAGATCAAAGGCGTGGCATCGTGGTGGCCGCCATTCATGAAAAATACAAACTTTGATCATTCATAAATTTTGCATAGAAACTTCGTTTGAGATGAATTTATTTACATTGTGCTCTTTATAATAATGACTATCCATAAATATATTGCACTCTCGGTTTGTATGTCCGGAAATTATGAATAAAAAACATTATATTTTTGCCTATAAACTTCATAATAATTTAGAGCATATGAGTTCTTTCAATCCCAAAGGCGGCTTGCAAATATCTCAAAAAAAAATAATAATAATAAATAATAAATAAAAAAAACAAAAAAAAAAACGCAGGCCATATATTTTTGCAGGTGTTGACCTACGAAAATTTATAAAAAAAAAAATATTGTTATTCACAAGCCATCTAAATTTTCAAAGATAGTGACCTGCGAAATTCTCATATATATATATATATATATATATATATATATATATATATATATATATATATATATATATATATATATATAGGTTCAGGTTCATTTGAGATCATTCTTAATTTGTGAGACCGTAAGATCAAATCTAAAAATAATTTTAAAATGCAAAATGAATGGAAAAATCCAAAAATTCTTTTTTTAAATATTATTTTCGGAACTTGAATTAACTAAAAAAAATAAAAAATAAAAAAAATCCGTTTTTTTTTTTTTTAAATACGTGAAATATTCTAAATAGAATATTACACTGACATATTCTAAAAAATAATTTTAAAATGCAAAATAAATGAAAAAATCTAAATTTTTTTTAAATATTATTTTCGGAACTTGAATTAACTAAAAAAAATAAAAAAATAAAAAAAATGTGTCTCACAGTCTCACAAAATTAGGCCGTCTCAGAAGAACCTAACCCTATATATATATATATATATATATATATATATATATATATATATATATATATATATATATATATATATATATATATATATATATATATATATATATATCAAAGGTCACCGAGATTTTAGTAGATGACAAAATACGAAAATTATGGTTACAATTGATCATTTTTCTAAATTTTTACTGTTTTATAAACTTTATAAAGAACTGTTATAGACATTTCTCCGTAATTAAATCTTGCAAATCCTTTCTATAATTGTAGTGTTGATGATGCTCGATTTATAGCTTTCGTTTATACTATGACAAGGGTGAAGCACCACACAATTCAAGTATCTGTTGGAGAATAATGTGGTATATAGATCAATTGTTGGGCCTTTTCCAACGAAGGCTCAGTTTAGTAATCTATGGCTACATGCCTACATGATATACATGATCAATAAAAGGATGGAAAACAACCATGACATTTATAGCATTACTTTTAAGGTTTATAATTTTTAATTGGCTGTTATAATTTAATAACTAACTTATTTTTAATTCGAAAAAATAAAAATAAAAATAAAAATAAAAATAACCTATCTTGCATTTGAGGCTTTGGGTATGTATAAATTGCCTTCGAATAGTTTATATATATATATATATATATATATATATATATATATATATATATATATATATATATATATATATATATATATATATATATATATATATATATATATATATATATATATATATATATATATATATATATGCACACACACGTGGGGATGCCAAAGGCATGATGACTAAATATGTCTATTGAACCCTCCACACCAATGTGTGCAAAAACAGAATGTGTGCAAAAACAGGTATGTTGAATTCTTCAACAGAAGTAAAAGTCGATCATTTTCATCAAGGTTATTAGTTGAAAGAAACAATAATTACCTGTTTTGCAATATGAAATTTCCAACGACCCAAATTGCTTCATGAATGGTTCCTAACACAAAAAACTTTAAAAAATTACAATTTTTATGCGAAATGACATCATCATTTCGTAGAATATGACATCATTTTGAAAAAAAGAATAATTTTTCAAATGTTTTTTATAGTCAGATCATTCATAAAGCAATTTCAAAATTCACAAAATTAATATCGAAAAATTTATGAATTTTATGTTTTATTGTGATTCTATGAAACTTTGTTGATTATTATTGTTTAGTTTGTGTTCTTTGTTTAACACTACCCTTAATAGGAAAGTGGGAGTGAATATGAGTTGGTTTTGACCATTACCCAAACCCAAAAAAAATTAAATCAGTTTTTTAATCATTGCCTAAAACAACTATCTTCTCTTTGCGAAAGGTTAAAGAACACTCTTTGTATGGGTGTTCTATTTTGTTTATTCTTCTACATTTCCCTTCTTATGTGTATGGACGAGACTCCCTTTCTTCTTAGGTTCTATGTAAGTTTAGTTTGTGGTTCACGAGTGAGATTACCTGAATAAGTGGGCAATTCCTATCAGTGGGGCTAAGACATCTTCAAGAGATATAACTCTAGCTTTTGATTGCACGAGCAGGCTAGTTCATGAATGAATGACAGATTTTCTATTTACTATAACATCTTTCCTGCGGAGGAGGCTTCTTTTCTCAAATTTCTTGCACGAAGAAATTTGATCGACGACATCAAATATATGCAAGCTATGTTAAACTGAACCCTAAATCCAAAAACAATGAGCTCAATTTCTTGGTTTTCAGTTTTTTTGGGTTGGGTTTCAGGTTCAGTGGTCTTAAAACTAAATAACGTACTATGCTTGAGTAGAATGAATCACTTATATAATTGATGTATATGGAGTAACTTCTATCACATAAATAATGTGGTACTATTCATGTATGAGGCTTATATAATTGATGTATATGGAGTAACTTCTATCACATAAATAATGTGGTACTATTCATGTATGAGGCTAAAAGGCAACGAATACCCTTATGGCTTATATAAAATATTTGGATGTCATATACTCTATAATCCCAACGACGTAGGATAGTTCATTGGCGGTGGAAAAATAAAAAACAATCAATTGTCAAAAGCTTGGAAGGAGATTCGAACACACATCGTTATGTTCCATCATCTAAGGTGCTGGTTGTTTTATGTAAAAAACATATTCAGACTTCTTAAACTTTTTATTGTTGTGCGACGCAACACACTTGCAACACTTTTCATCCCGCAGTTGTTTGTTTTTTTGAGTTTATTCGGACAATAATCAAAAAATGAGGTTGGTTTGAAGAAAATAACAAAGGAAAAACATATTTTGGAAAATGACTATTGGATCCGCAGAGCACCCTCTGCGGATCCATTAGATGCTCTGCGGATCCGCTACACCTCTGCGGAATTGCTGATTTTTTTTTTTTTTTTTTTTTTTTCCGGTTATTTTCGTTTATATATATATATATATATATATATATATATATATATATATATATATATATATATATATATATATATATATACATACACACACACACTAATACCTTATGTGATTATGTAAATAATTTGACAAAAAATGTTAAAAATAATGAACTTATTGTTTTTTTCTTTCGTTCATTTTAGTTTATTAATATATTTTTTTTAAAATACACTAATACCTTATGTGATTATGTAAATAATTTGACAAAAAAATGTTAAAAATAATGAACTTATGTTCGATATCAATCCACATAACTGTTTGGGAATCCACAGAACTGTTATCAGCGGATCAATATACACCTTTGCGGATCAGTATACACCTTTACAGATCAGTGTATAAATTTTCATATCTTTTAAATATTGTATCAACTCACCCTAGTATTGAAAAATATAGAAGTGGCCTCCAATGCACCAATTTCTATGAATGCAACATCATCATCCGATACTCCACGTCCATGGACGACAAGAGAGGTGATGGTTATAATACGATGTTGGTTGAACATTTTTGAAGGTGAAACAACAATGGTTACCCCTGATTACCTTGGAGGTGATGAATGGACTCGCATAACAGGTATGTTCAACCTCTCATTTGGACAAGGAGAATATCGGGTACAAGTAGATATTCTTAGTAAGTAGATGGAGTTAAAGAACAAAATCACATGGTTCAATTGATGGTATCATCATCTTAAAAATAGTAGTAATTATTATTACTCAAACGAGGAAGCTCTTGTAGAAATGATTTTAGATCATTACATTTTCGAGCATGAGGGAAAAGACTTCGAGTATGTGGACGCTTGGAATCTAGTTAAGAACCACCAATATTTCATGTAGAAGGTTTTTTTTTTATGTGAAATGTTATATGTAATATGTTTGCTAGTGATGTATGTTTTCCATGTATTTGTACTGTTTTGTATTTTATGTACTATGGAATAAAGTAGATGTGAACTCAACTGGTTTCGTAAATAACCTAATACAAACCAATTACATATAAATAACGTAATATAAACCGGTGCAAATAATTAACCTAATAAAAACAAACTACATTAAAATATCCTTCTACAAATGCAATACAAATTAAAAATACGAGAGATCTTTTAATAGATTCCAGGGGCCTTCAAACTCGAATTCTAACCTGTTACTAATGGATATGTATTTCGCTTTAGCCGCGTCCACGATGACTTCCTCATCTTCATTCGGACGTGCGTCGTCAATCTTGTTATAAAGATTGTTGAAAATCAAGACTTCTGTTTTTAATTCATACCATTTTGCTGTGATGTCAACGGTGTTGCGATAGTTTTCTGGGGCAGTTTGAGGGTCAGCGTTGAAGACATACATTAAACGCGTCCAATAACTTGGATCATTCACCCAGGTGGTCTCGAGGATATTAATATATGCATGAGTTAGACGAAGGTTATCCTTAGCGCTCCATGGTATGGAAGCCATTATGACGGAAAATATAATGGTTAATTTTTTAAAAATAAATTGAAATCAAGAAGAAACGGTACATAATCGATGAAAGGATACGCATGGTAAAGTGATTTTATATTACTTATTCCGCAGAGTTGTTTGGTAATCTGCGGATGTGTACACAAATCCGCAGAGGTGTGCACTGATCCGCAGAGGTGTGCAATGATTCATAGAAAACAGTTCTTAAGTGATGTGCCAAAAACCCCGATTTAGACCTCATTCAGTTCTTTCTTACCGCTTTGATTCTTCAACACAATGTCTATAAGCTCGTACAATGCAAGAAAACGCCTCCAAGTTGTTCGTGTGTTTGTTAAAGACGATGTTAACAATTGTGATTGCGATGTTCCAGCTACTCACTAACCCCGACATATGTTTTTGGAACTGCAACAACAGTTGGATTCCAAAGAGGATCTTGGTGTCATAAAAAACTTGAGGACTAAGAATGCTGAGTTGGTGTTTCTCCTGAGTAAGGAGAAGAGTGTAGTGGCAAGCATAGAGAAGGGGATGTGTGATTCCAAGAAGAGCATACATATGTACAAGCTGTTGATAGTTGTTCTAATAGTTGGGTATCTCATGTTTGTTTTGTTTTAATAGGTGTAGTTGTATGTAAATCCAAATAACACAATCAAAGTATAGTATTCCAAATAACACAATCAAAGTCTACTATGCCAAATAACACAATCAAATTCTACTATTCCAAATAATTTCTACCATCCGATTATGGTAAGTAAATCTCGTATCTCTAGGTGATTGACGTGTCTCCACTGGTACACCCGATGTAAGCATTTCCATGAACATGCAAACAAAAACTCTACAATCTCCTTTTTCTCCTTCTTCTACTTGTTCCTGCTGCAGCACATGTTTAGCTTTAACGAATTTCACCTCAGTAGGTTTTTGTCTATTGGGAAAATGGGTCCAATATGATATGTGGTGTAGTTCACTTAATATACTATCTCCCAACGATTTGAAACTACCGTCATCCACATTTTTTTTGAAGAAACCACACCATTCAGCTGAATCATATATGATCACTTTCCATGTCAGGAGTGAAAACCTAAAACTAACCTTAAACGGAAACTGAAAACCTAAAACAATATACTTCATCGTCTTCATGTAACCCTCACCCTCATTATCTTGTAAATATCTAGAGATTTTACCAAACCATAATCGTAATTGTGTTTCACTATACCTCCACAAATACGTACCCCATGCAAGCCTGTCGTATTCATTAATAAATAAATAATATAAATCATCAAGTATTTATATATAAATAATAAATAATAAATTTAATACATGTTCCAATTATAATCGTAATTGTGTTTCACTATACCTCCACAAAGGGCTTGTAGCCCAGCGGTATCCGGTGTTGCCCTCCCTCCTTGAGGTTGAGGGTTCAAATCCCGTCGTGGACATAGGTGGATTTAAGGTGTAGTTTAGGAGTAGGTTAGATTTGCCGTTTCAAAAAAAAAAAAAAAAAAAAAAAAAAAAAAACTAGCTCATACACTGCCGACGGAATGCACGTATTGTCATCTCGTCCTATGAGGCCCCTCAACAAAAATATCATTTGCAGAACCATTATCGCATCCTCATCGCTACACGTCGAGAATGATGGCCCTTTTACGTAGTCTTCTAAATCTTTTAGCCGTAAATCTTCATCTCTCACATTAGGGAACAATCGATTCCTCAATTCTGAATTTCTGCTGACTTTTATATTTATTATATCAATATACGGTCCAAATCTCAAACCGCTAATCAAACAAAATTTTGTTTCACCATATTTAACCACCCTGCCTTGTAACTCGAACCGAAACCTCCCAGTCTTGGCTACCTCTACATCACGAACCTCATGCAACATCATCAAATGAGAGCATCGAGTCACCATTCGGGTTGGGCATACCAGTGAAGATCCCAAAAGCTATCTCTCGAAATAATTCAAGTCGCCTACTATTTAGTTTTGGAATGTACTTTTTCAACACAGTCCCAAACGCCCCTCTAAAAGTACATTGTGCAGGCCATCCACGAAAACTATGTTGCAAAAGATTAAACATATATGCCAACAATTAAACAAAATAATACTGAGATATTGTTTTTTTTTTTTTTTAACAATTTTATGCAACAAAAATATAGTTTTTATTCTATAACTTTTTATAGAATAGTCTACATGAATAATTATATTTCAAAATAAGTTGTCCCTTTTTTATAACAAATTTACAGGATTTTACAAAATGGTCTCATATATATTATAAAATTTACATAAATGGTCCATTTTAATAATAATGATAGAAAATTTCAATTTCCAATGTTTTTTCTAATTACACAAATAATTGGAAATCAATTTTAATATGAGATATAATCAACATAAAATGATCTCAATATTCAATGGTCCATTTAAGAAATAATAATTACCGAAAATAAGAAAAAAAATTAAATACAGATCCGCAGAGGCGGTTATCGTTTTGTAGAGGGCTCTTTTGTGGATTTGTTCTTGAGCAGAAGACCTCTGCGGATCTGTTCTTGACGAAAAGAAGGGCTCCTCTACATAAATCGATTTCTTATTTCTAATTTTTACACCCTAACAAACATATATGTTTATAAATAACATTTAACCAATCAATTTCCAAATCATATAATCGATTTCTACAAAGATTACTTGAGTTCTTAAACAAAAATTAGGATTTTTTTCCTTGAGTGTCATATCCATCTGATAACACATCAGAGTGCAGTTGTTCCACAAATCGAGCTCGCCTTGACATTTTTTTGTCCGTTTCGATCACACGTCAGCAGAACCCCCGCAGCAAGCTCCCTACCTTCCTTCTACAGTCGAGTAATGAGGAATGGCTTTTCTTCGGCGTTTTTTTGATCCGCAGAAGAGTTAATGGTTCTGCAGAGGATTTTGTGCTTCCGCAGAACCCCCTCTACGGAACCTTTGGTCATTTTCAGAAACATCCATTTTTGTGGTCATTTTCTTCAAACACACCCTAAATTATGGTAATTTGCCTAAAATTCTCTTTTTTTTTTAGAAGTCTTTGAAGTAAAAAATATATACTATGTTCTATTTGGGGCAACACTTAGTTTTGCATCTTCTAACATCCTTTTTTTTTTTGCTGAAATCTTGATAAATCTTTGATGAATTCTTTTTTTTTTTTCATTCGTTTTATATTGTTGAATTCTTGCATCTCGTTTTTTTGGTGAATTCTTGATAAATCTACCAACCCCCTATGATGAATTCTTTTTTTTTTTTTTTTTTTTTTTTTTTTTTTTTTTTTTTTTGCTGAAATCTTGATAAATCTTGCATCTCGTTTTTTTGGTTTATTTTTGCTGAATTCTTTTTTTCATTCGTTTTATATTGCATAATGATATTTTTTGATGAAATATCATTATATTTTTGCTTAAATATCATAAAATGTTTGCTGAAATGTCATACATTATTAAATTTTCGGTATAAAAAACTATTTTCGGCATATAAAATAAGTTTACTTTAATTTTTTAATATCCGCGGCAGCATGCAAAACTTAAAAAAACAAACACGCTTCTTATTAAAGTCTGCAACCGTTTAGTCCACCTTTTCTGCTGTAGAGGGTTGCAGAGGTGGTCCGCAAACTTCATTAATATTTGCTTCAAAAAAACAAACAACACCTAAGTATTTGACAAGTAAGACCACGTTACTAGTTTTGTTACTTCTACGCAAAATGTATTTATAATATATGTATGTATAATATAATTCTTTAACATTCCATTAAATTTGATTCGATTCAGTTTTATTCAGTTTTTCCATTCCAAAAATTGGAACCAAACCAAAATTTTCAGTTTTTGAACAAAAAAAAAAAAAAAAAAAACAAACAATTGTTTTATGTTCGATTTCAATTTTTTGGTTTTTTTCGAGACACCCATATCAGAAAGTCTAATGCAGAAAAATATGAGTAACATCTTCTTGGAAACCTTAGCAAATTGGACAAATAGTGGAATCCAAATCAACCCCCCTCTCAGCTAACTTAGTCCAGATCGGTATACGGTCAAGTAAAACACTCCAAAGAAAGATATTAATTTTAATCGAGACATTGCGGTTCCACATGGTAGCATGCGATCCAGTTGGAAGTCTCTCACCATCAATCCTCCTTTTAGTAGATTTAACCGTGAAGAGACTCGAGGGATCCAACAACCAATCCCATTTGTTAGGAGTGATCCCTAAATGCACAATTGCTAAAAAGAGATAACAAATCATTCAGTTGCTTCCTCTCAACCCCTCCTCTAATCGGTCGATGCCAAGAGAAATTGCATTCATTAAGAGACCATACATCACTAAGAAACGCTTCTTGATAAGTAGACAAAGCAAAAAGTCTATGAAATTGAACCTTAAATGGCATTCTAGCATACCACACATCCAATCAAAATCGTATGATTACCATTACCAATGACCCATGACATAGTATCACATGGAATAACACCACTCTTATGAAGATGGTTAATAAAACCAACAATTTTCGGCCAAACACTCCTCCTTTAATAAAACAAGACCCTTCCACGAGC
Source organism: Lactuca saligna (assembly GCF_052625555.1). Classification (NCBI taxonomy): domain Eukaryota; kingdom Viridiplantae; phylum Streptophyta; class Magnoliopsida; order Asterales; family Asteraceae; genus Lactuca; species Lactuca saligna. Next base: position 42,569,720 of record NC_136420.1, on the reverse strand, counting down.
CCACCACCTTCACCACAAATCAGTTTAATTATTTTCACCCATATATATTGCTTGAGAGTCATTAAAAAATCTCCATTTCCATTTATAAAGCAGATCCAGATTAAAAAGCATCAATGCTACCAATATCAAGATCACCCTGCATATGAGAATTAAGAGTGATATCCCACTTTACCTAGTGAATTTTTTGTTGATCTTCCTCCATACAAAAAAAAAAAAAAAAAAATCGAGACCTGGAAGTCTCAAGCAAGTGACACATTGTAGCAGGTAAACGAAATAAAGAAAAGTAGTGAATATCAAGACTTCCTAGAACAAATTTTACTAGAGTTAACCTGTCACCACTGTTGTAAAAATCCTGACTAGGTCCCGATTAATCCCTAGGCGTTACTCGACTGATTAGAGGGCGCCTAACGATTAATCCTTGCATACGTAATGAGTGAAACATTATAAAACGATGAAATTTTAATATTTTAAAAAAGTTTTATCTCAATCGAAATTATTTGAGACATGATTAGTATTGTATTAATCATATTAACCTATTTTGTTATCATATTATTGGTATTAATGAACTTTGATATGATATTAGTCATATTTGTTTTTTTTAAATTTAACAAATTAGCAATTAATGGTACACGATTAATCCCCCGATCAATCTCCGCCTAGCCGATTAATCCCTTGATCCCAGTCCACCGACTAGCTAACGTCGAGCGTTTTTTGCAACCTTGCCTGTCACCAATAGAAATAAGTTTCACTTTCCAATTCGATAATCTTTTCTTGAACCGATTAACAATCACATGGCAGCCCTTTAACGATGACATAGACTCACCAATCAGAATCCCTAGATACAAAAAGGGAACGAACCTGACACACAACCAGTGATAGATACCAAAGAAGCAACATCTACATCACTAACTCCAACACCATAGAGATTAGATTTAAGGAAATTAATCCTTAAACCAAAAACCAAGTAAAAGCACCTGAATATAAAAATCAAATTACAAACATTTAATTTATCTTATTATCCCAAAAAAAGAGCATCATCTGCATTAAGCAAATGAGAAATAAAGACATCTTCTAAACCCAAAGAAGCACCACAAAATACTCCTTTAGCAACAACATCCTCCATGGCCACATGAAAACCCTACATTGTAATTATAAAAAGAAAGGGAGGTAAAGAATCTCCTTGTCTCAACCCATTGAATAAAGAAAATTCATCAGTAGGACAACCATTGACCAACACTGAAGATCTAGCATTTGAAAACATAGCTCGAATCCAAGATCTCCACCTGAATACCCATGAAGTACAAAATATTATCCAAGTAGTCCCAACTGATAAATTCATATGCTTTTTCAAAGTCAACTTTGAAAATCATAAATTTCTTTTTTTTCTTTTTAAACCATTGGGCCAATTCATTGACTAACAAGGGACCATCTAAAATCTGCAAACCCTTTAAAAAGAAGACTGCTCTAATCCAATAACGTCATAGAGAACCGAAGCCAATATATTAGACAACAATTTAGCTATAACTTTAAATTGTATATGAATAAGACTAACATGACGATAACCATTAATAAGAATATGATTAATAACTTTCGGAATATGTGAGATAAAAGAGGAGTTGCACCCAGGAGGAAATGAAGGTTTTAAAACAAATTCCTACTCAAAGGCAATAACATCATTCCATAGAAACTCCTAAAAATGACTAAGAAACCGGAAAGCACTAGTAGAATAAAGGCCTCTAATGACATGCGAATTATGACACACACTGTATACATGACATGGACTTTTTCATGTCCTAGAAAAAGTCATCTCTTATAAAATTTTAAGGATTTAGGACACATTTATGCAAGTCCTAAAAAATGTTAGTCCTTTTATATTTTATTTAGGTACATGCAGTCTTAATTAAGTCTAAACACATATCGTGACTAGGGCTTTTTTCACTTTGTTGAGTCTAGGAGTTGCGTCATTAGGCTTGTTAACTTGGCCCAATACTGTCACAGTCTGGGCTGTCCAGCCGTGTTTATGTCATTAGGGTTTAGTATAAATGATGCATGCATGCATCGTTATTTGAGAGATTCTTAATCTTTATTTTGATTGTATGGTAACCCTAGCACACCTCTACAATAGAAGTTCTTTGTTGAGCTCTTCTGAGGTGTTGTAGTTTTAATCATTCAGCACTTGTTTGATTCATTTTCGGTTCATGCTTTTGTTCACTTTCTGATTTACTTGTTAAGAATCTATATGATCTTAAAAGAGTTTTCAACTCATCAATTGGTATCAGAACAGGAGACTGTGTAATCCATACGCATCTCTTCAATTGAAAAAGGTCTTAGGGCTTCTACTATCACCGTTTTTGTTAGAGCCGTCATCTTGTTATTGATGTTGCTCTTAGATCTCGATCTTACCCTAAATCAGTTTACTAATCGGATTCTTGGCAGGTTATCAAACCAAATCATTATGAACTCTGGACGCATCACTTTGAGGACTATGTTCTAGGTTAAGAGGAAAATGGGTATCTAATCTGGGAGGCAATTACCTTTGGTCCATTTATTCATCCTGGAATGAATAGAACCATCAAGACGCAAAAGAAATACAATCAACTTATGATTGACGTAGAGAAAGTTCCTCAAGACGAGAAGAACAAACTGATGAGCAACATCAAAGCTATGAGGATGATCAGATTCTCCTTACAATCCGATACTCTTCGTCTGGTTAGTCCATGCACAACAACAAAACAAATATGGGATAGGCTTAAGGGGCTATATTCTACAGATGAGGATCTATAGCCTTCAATACAAACTCTTTTGCTCATTGAGTTCAGTGACTTTAAGCAAAAGCCAGAAGAAAAACACATTCAGGCGTTTGATCGTTTCAATAATTTTCTCAGCAAGATGTTTGCTCGCAAAAAGTTCCCTACCTCCAAGAACCGAAACTGGCAATGGAGCTATAGTTCTGAAAAGGAGAAAGAGGAGGTTAAAAACGCTCCTAAGCAAGAAGAAGTGAAGAAGGAGAGCAAGCTGGTGGGTGACTCTAGTTATGATTGTCACTTTTTTCGGGGCAAAAATCATTTTGCTAAAGATTGTGTTTTAAGGAAGCTGACCGAAAAGAATGAGGGTGAAGATGATGAAGCTTACCATTTGCGTAAATTGGAAGAGATCAAGACGAAAAAAGGCTGCTAACAATACAATGAATGTTTTAATTATGCAAGAAAACATAGTTGATGATGAGTTCGGAGGCGTAGAAGTCTGGTCTACAGACTCTGAAGATGAAGAAGTTCACAAGCCCAAGCATGGCAGGGATTTTGTAGCGAAGGAAGATAACTCTGAGTTTGCTGGAAGATGTTTGATGGTGACTGCTGGAGTGTGACAAATGAAAGGCTACACAACCGATGGTAGATGTGAGGAGGCGAAGGAAAGAGAAGACAGGCGCTTCGCTGCCAAACCGATGGGTGAGCAGATCAACGAATGCGATCAGTTGATCAAGAAGGTACAGTCCATTCTCGAATCACTAAAAATACCAGTCATGAACTATGAAAAGGAATTAAATGAATTAAAATTCAAGTTTTCTTGTTTAAGTGGTAGTCTAAAACAAAATCGCCTAGAAAATACTAACCTAACTGATCAACTTAACAGGTTGTCTTCAAAGAGTGAGGAAAGAAGGATGTAGATAAAGAAGAAGGAAGTGGAGTTAGTTAGGGAAAAGATGAAATAATTTATTTGCAATATGATAATTTGAAGCTTTTGAAACAAAGAAATATTTTTTGCTTGATTTCTAAACGCTTATATACGAATATCACTCAATTGCATTTAGATTGTGAGATTGGCAAAAAGATTAATAAAATGATTTTGCCCTTCCTGGAATTAAAGGAGGACGAAGTCGATGTTGATGGTTATAATTATGAATCTATTGTTTCTTCAGATGAAATTTCTGAAACCTACATGATCGGTCTAGACAAAATCGAGTCCTTTATTAAGTCCAAAGACCATTAGGACATGCTTAAAAACCTATTGGACGAAAACGATAAATTAAAAATCAAGACTGAAACCATGCAGAAATTTGACTTATTGAGTACCAAGTTGAGTTCAGAAAACAAGATAAATGTGGAAAACCTTCTTAATTTGATGAGGATAGTGATATGAGTGAAATATATGTAGAGGATGAAGTTGACTGTTCAGAATTTGTCAAAAACAAAATTGAACCTACCAAAGGTCTTATATCTTAAAATTCAGTTTAGTTCGCTCGGATATGCCAAAATAAATCCAAAGTTCTGAAAGAGAAGGTTGTGGTATATCAAAAGGTACAAACCATACCAAATCAGGTATACACCACAACAGGAGTTACTCAGAAACACACAACCGAACTTATAGCCTTGGTAAACAAAGACAACACTGGTGGCTATGATGAATATTTATGGTCCGCCCCAATTTACAATGCAGATGAAACTGTCGGTTTATAAAAGAGAAGTTCATGGAGAGTTAAAGGCAGATACGTGGCAGAACCACTCAATAAGCCTAAAAGCTTTGATGTACTAAGCACAAGTGGTACTAAAGAGATTCTAAGCGAACCTGCAAAGGCGGCAAGAGAAACCTCTTCATTGAAGAGTGAAACTAATGCTGGAAGACCGAAGCCAAGAGTAAACATTCACAAGTCTCAAAATCAACTGTCACACCCCCAAACTAGAATGGCGGAAACATTCGGGGGTGGATGACTTCACGTAGTATCACAACGATTGAATATTGTAAAGAAAGTAACACAACCATCATATATATAACAATGAAAACGTGTATTGTTGCGTATTACATGTTATCAAAAGAATATTACAATATGATGAATAAATGTTTAATGATAAAATCATCCTTTGTGTTCCTTCTTCCAAAAGCTGGTAGTTTACCTGTATCACTGATTCCCTGAGAAATACAAGTGGTTTTGAAAAGTGTCAACAATTAAGTTGGTGAGTTCATGAGTGCTCCGAGTTGAAAAGTATATTCCTTTTGGTAGTAAATTGGTAAACGAGGTTTTTAGAAAATCCAATATTTTCTTGTAAAATGAAAATGGTTCCAAAGCTGGAAATGTATTAGTAACTTTTATAAACAACAAAGACAATAATTTAGTATGAAATTATAATGTAAGAAAACTGCGATGCACTTGTGAATCTTGTAAATCAATCTTATTTTATACTTTTTATGTGAGTTTTATAACCATACTATTGACACTGACGGCCTGTAACAACATTCTTCAAGTGTTGCAGTGTTATGACATTTGTCACCCCAGACCTGCCGGTCTAACTATAGCTAGTAGTTTAGGTGCGGGATTGTCAATCCCGTATAGATCTATACACAAGTATCACGCTCTCCCTCCAAGAGATTATGGTATATAATACAGGACTTGAAATGCATACAAAAATGTACGTTGAAGTTTAAGTATCTCACATTACCTAGTATAAGTAGATTTACAATGAAATGACCTTACTCCTTTTGAAAGTGTTTCGTTTTTCAAATTGTATAAAAATGTAGGATTGACTTGCTAACTATACCCATTATAGTTTTTCAGATAGTATGTTCCATTTCGTAGACATAATTTAGTGATATAATCGCTCTTGTATACATAAGATGTTTGTGTCGATATTCGAAGTTAGAAATTGCATTTATGTTTAGAAAACGATACTTTTAACGTGTAATGTACTTGTATTTCCCCCCTAAAACATGTAAAAGAATTGAAAAGTAGGGGTATGAACTCACTCGTTAAGTCCGAAGAGAGGGGCTAGAGTTGAGCAGAGTTTCGATCGCGGATAGTTGCGTCGTCGGGCTCTTCGGGGATTTCTGCAACGTAAATCTTTCGTCGGGGGCTCGAGTGCGGAAACCGAGGTGAGAAAAAGGTCTATGGAGCTGGGAGAATGGCTGAGAAATGGTGAAGGTGTGCCTAAACTCGAAGCTTATGCCTTCCATTTATAGGGCTGGAAAACCCCGTACGCGGCGCGTACGTCCGGAGTACGCGGGGCGTAATGTGGCGTCATGGCTTACGAATCGGGTCTAGCCGGTGTAGCTTGGGCGGGTCGATGGGACTACTGGGTCTAGCCAGCGTAGCTTGGGCGGGTTGATGAGACCTGACTCTGGGTCTAGTATGCGGGGCGTACTCCCAGAGTACGCGGGGCGTAATCCCTGCTTCCGACTTCTAAATTCCGTAACTTTCGCGTACGAGCTCCGTTTTTCGCGTTCTTTATATCCACGCGTAGGTGAGATTATGCTCTACAACTTTCATTTAGACTCCGTTGGCTAGTTTTGACTTTATTTTTAATGATATAATTTTAATAGGCCGGGCCTCCTAAGGTTCGTTAAAATTTCATAGGTTCTTTATTCGATGGCGGTTTTCGTTTGTCTTTTGATTGTTTTGTTACCACCGAGGAGATCTTCAACTTCCGTTTAGGTGGCGATAGCTAAATAACACTCGATCTTTAATCCGAGTTTTTAGCCCTCTACTACTGTTACGAAACTTTGAAAATTCGTAACTTCTTCATACGAGGTCCAATTTGGGCGATCTTTTTATGCACGCTCATCTTTCAACGAGATCTACGACTTTTATTTAGATACTTTAAGGCAAAAATGTATTTTATTGAGATTCCACTTTTTACGTCAAATTACGTTTTAACGATGTGTCGTAATTATACGAGTGGTTATAATTTCTTCATTATAACTCGGTTTTGAGTGTTCTTTATGTTTTTGGAAACCTGGGCATGATATCTAATATTCGATGCATCCCAACTTAGATACCTGAACACTTTATTTTCGAGGTTAATTTCGTTGTTTTTAGCTTTCGAATGTTTACAGTGCTTTTGGGAAAAATAGGGTTGTCACATCATCCCCCTGTTACGGGAATTTCGTCCCGAAATTTAATCTAAGATAGATATTACAAATTTAGAAAAAGATGCGGGTACTTTTGTTTCATTTGATCCTCTCGTTCCCAGGTGTATTCAGGTCCTCGCTTGGCGTTCCAGCGGACCTTCACGATAGGTATGCGGCTTTGTTTAGTCCTTTTGACTTCCCGATCCATGATCTCTACCGGTTCCTCTACAAATTGGAGGTTTTCGTTTATTGCGATTTCGTCTAGAGGGACGACGAGGGTCTCGTTGGATAAGCATTTCTTCAGGTTTGATACATGAAAGGTAGGGTGTACATTGTGGAGTTCCTGAGGTAGTCTAAGTTTGTAAGCCACTGGACCGATCCTCGCAAGGATCTCGAATGGTCCGATGTATCTGGGGTTCAGTTTCCCACGTTTTCCGAAGCGTATCAATCCTTTCCAAGGCGAGACTTTTAGTAGGACACGGTCTCCAACTTGGAATTCCAAGGGTTTTCGTCTCTTATCTGCATAACTCTTTTGTCTATCCCTTGATGCCTTTAGATGTTCTCGGATTTGAACAATCTTCTCCGTAGTTTCCTGTATGATTTCTGGCCCAGTAAGTGTGTTGTCAGTTGCTTGTCCTTTTGCTAGTTGGGTGTCTCCCACTTCGGCCCAGCATAAAGGTGACCTGCACTTGCGGCCATAGAGGGCTTCGAACGGGGCAGCTTTGATACTGGTGTGGTAGCTATTGTTGTACGAGAACTCGACCAAGGGTAGATGTGTGTCCCATGCTTTGCCGAAATCGATTACGCAGGCTCTCAGCATGTCTTCTAGGGTTTGTATGGTTCTCTCGCTCTGGCCGTCGGTTTGAGGGTGATAGGCGGTACTCATGTCTAGTCTTGTCCCCAAAGCTCTTTGTAGCGACTGCCAGAATCTTGAGGTGAATCTACTATCTCGGTCCGAGATAATGGATACGGGCACACCGTGCAGTCGTACAATTTCCCTGAGGTACGTCCTTGTTAACTTCTCCAATTTATCCGTCTCTTTGATCGGTAGGAAATGCGCTGATTTAGTTAACCTGTCGACAATTACCCAAATGGTGTCGAGTCTGTTTGTCGTTTTGGGTAACTTGGTTATGAAATCCATAGTTATCCGCTCCCACTTCCATTCGGGTATTTCTGGTTGTTGTAATAAACCTGAAGGCTTTTGGTATTCTATTTTGACCTTAGCGCACGTCAGACATTTACTCACGTAGGTAGCAATTTCGGCTTTCATGTTCGGCCACCAGTACAACTTCTTGAGGTCGAGATACATCTTGTCGGAGCCGGGGTGTATGGAGTATCGTGTTTTATGGGCTTCGTCCATGACGATTTCTCTGAATCCACCAAACTTTGGTGTCCATATTCGATCCATGAAGTAACGAACTCCGTCGTTCTTGATTTCAAGATTCTTATCCATTCCCCTTAGGGTTTCTCCTGCCACATTTTCAGCTTTCAAGGCTTCTATTTGGGCTTCCTTGATTTGCGTGGACAGGTGGGAATGGATCGTCATAGTTAGGGACTTTACTCGGCGACCTGAGTATTCTTTCCTACTGAGTGCATCCGCCACTACATTAGCCTTTCCGGGGTGATATCGAATTTCTCATTCGTAATCACTTAGTAGCTCTACCCACCGTCTTTGTCTCATGTTGAGTTCTTTCTGGTTGAGAATATGTTGAAGGCTTTTATGGTCAGTGAAGATCGTGCATTTAGTGCCGTAGAGGTAGTGTCTCCATATCTTTAGAGCGAAAACGACTGCTCATAGCTCAAGATCGTGCGTTGTGTAGTTCACTTCATGCGTCTTTAGTTGTCTTGAGGCATAGGCGATGACCTTCCCTCGTTGCATCAGGACACACCCAAGTCCTTGGTTTGATGCATCACAATAGACCACGAAGTCCTCCGTCCCTTCTGGCAGGGTTAGGATGGGCGCACTACATAATGCTCGTTTTAGTGTTTGAAATGCGGCATCTTGTTTTTCTCCCCAGTCGAAGGTCACATTTTTCTGAGTTAGTGTGGTGAGTGGCTTGGCAATCTTGGAAAAATTCTGTATGAACCTTCGGTAATACCCGGCGAGTCCTAAAAATTGTCGGATCTCTGTAGGGGTTTTTGGAATCGTCCAATTCTCTATTGCTTTGATCTTCGAGGGGTCCACGTGTATTCCTTCCTTGCTTACTACGTGTCCTAGAAAATCCACCTCTCGAATCCAAAATTCGCACTTGGAAAATTTTGCATAAAGTTTCTCTGCCCTTAATGTTTCCAGAACTTGGCGGAGATGTTGGCTGTGTTCTTCCTGGTTTCTAGAATAGATGAGTATATCATCTATGAACACGATCACGAATTTGTCCAGGAAGGGGCGACATACTCGGTTCATCAAATCCATGAACACTGCTGGAGCGTTTGTCAATCCGAAGGGCATCACTACAAACTCGTAGTAACCATATCGTGTTCGGAAAGCCGTTTTGGGGATGTCTCCTTCTAGTACACGTAGCTGGTGATAACCGGATCTTAGGTCGATTTTCGAGAAGTAGCTCGCTCCTTGTAGTTGGTCAAAAAGATCGTCTATACGTGGAAGGGGATATCGGTTCTTGATTGTCAGTTTGTTCAGTTCTCGATAATCGATGCACATGCGAAAAGATCCGTCCTTCTTTTTCACGAACAGGACTGGTGCACCCCATGGTGAGAAACTTGGCCTAATGAATCCCTTGCTCAACAGCTGGTTCAATTGACTGGACAGTTCCTGCATCTCGGCTGGAGCTAAACGGTACGATGACTTTGCTACTGGGGTGGCCCCGGGAATCAAGTCGATTCTGAATTCGACTTGACGTTCTGGTGGGATTCCTGGGAGATCTTCTGGGAAAATGTCTGGGAAGTTGCAGACTTCTGGAATATCTTTAATGTTCTTTGGTTCTTTCTTCTGGTCTACTACGTGGGCTAGAAAGGCATGGTATTCCTTGCGAAGATATTTTCGTGCTTTAATACAGGAGATGATTTGTAATTTTGCACTAGGTTTGTCTCCATATATGATGAGGTTTTCACCGTTGGGAAGATTGAGACGAACGGCCTTTTCATGGCAAAGAATGTCGGCATGGTGAAGACTCAGCCAATCCATACCGATGATTATATCAAAACTTCTTATCGAAATGGGCATAAGGTCGATTGGAAATAAATGTTCGTTTAAATTTAATGTGCACCCGACGTACATATCACTTGTGCTTTCTGTTTTTCCATTAGCCACTTCTACAGTGAATATTTTATTAAGTGGTTGGGGTCTCTGGTTAAGTAGATGTTTGAATTTATGGCTCACAAAACTTCTCTCCGCACCGCAATCAAATAGTATGCATGCATAAATGTTGTTGAGGAGAAACGTACCCGTAACTATTGTTGGATCAGTTATTGCTTCATTTTAACCTATCGCCAGCACTCTCCCAATACCACCAACATTCCTTGTCTTGGGGCAGTCCCTCTTGAAATGCCCGGTTTCTCCACATCCATAACATGCTTGACTTACCCCAGTACCAGGAACTTGAGTGAATGGCCGCGCTGGTGCCTTACAGAAATGGGTTGTGTGCCCTTTCCTGTTGCAGTTCTTACAGTACATTTCGCGGCAATTACCGTGGTGATGGTAGTTGCATTTGCTGCACTTTGGCAAGTTCCCTGCATACTGTTTTGTTGGCGTTGAAGTTGTAGGAGTTGTACTGGGAGTAGTAGCAGCATGAACCGCCACCATTTGTCTCTTTGAAGGTTCTTGCGAGGTTAGTCCCTTCCTCTTGTTCCAATACTTCTTCTTGCTGTTGTTATTGTTGTCATTGTTCCCTTTGGTTGGTTCAGTTGCGATAGTCGTGACTCCTTGGCAGACGCCATGATCCACAAGCGATTGCGCCAGTTCTTTGGCACTGTCGAAGGTCATGGGCTTGGAAGCTAGCACACTTCCTCGTAGTTGGGGTGATAATCCCCAGATGTATCTCTCCACTTTTTGGCTTTCTAGAATTAACATCCCAGGACAAAGCGTTATCAAATCGCTGAACCTATTGGTGTAGCCTGCGATGTCCGATCCTTTCATCGAAAGGTTCCACAATTCTTGTTCCAGCTTCTGAATCTCGCCCCTTGGACAGTATTCCCGTAGGAGCATTCGCTTCAAATTCTCCCAACCCATGGAGTTTGCCACCACCAGGGTTAGTGTCTTGACGTGGCCGTTCCACCATGTCAAAGCGCGTTCAGAGAATGTACAGGCAGCAAATTTTACTTTGCTTTCTTCCGGGCATGTGCAAATTTCAAATACAGCTTCCGTCTTTTCTATCCATTGGGACAGAGCCAATACTCCTCCAGTTCCATAAAAGGGAATAGGTTTTCCATTAGTGAAGTCTTTATAAGTGCAGACTCCAGTACGGCCTTGGCTTGGGCCGTTGGTAAAGCTATTTATTCCACCTCCCGACCCATTGTTGCTCATTTGAGCCATCGCCGCAGTTACAGCGGCCGTTACAGCAGTTTGGAACATAGCTGCATCCATAGTTGGAGGAGGTGGTGGAGGTGGTGCTGGAGTTGAGTTTCTGCGTGTTGTTCTACGAGGAGGCATGTTCTGGTAGAGAAAATAAGAATGAATACTATAAGTTTCTAATGTTTTGACAATCGTGTAATTGAGGGTTAGTCGTATCTTGTAATTTGTTTTGACTTTAGTTTTTGGTTTCAAATTAGATATAACAATTTAATTAATTTCGAGAGGTATATAAAGAGGCACTGCATATATATATATATATATATATATATATATATATATATATATATATATATATATATATATATATATCACACCTAAGGTGTGTTTCATTAGGCTTCTAGGAAAATTTGACCTATTTAAGAGGTCTCCGTTTTACAGATACAAAAGAAAATAAGAGAAAAACTTTATCCGCGGTCCTAGTCTATATCAAAATTTGTTGGAGCTTGAACAAACTCTACTTGTGGCGTTTGGAACTGGATTCGGCATCTGACCGTTTGACTCCCATCAGTCGCCTCTCAAATTCCGCTTGTTGTTCTTTCATCTCTCTTATATCATCTAGAGCTGTTATCATTTGGTTCTGTAGTGACCCGTGTAGATTTGGAGATTCTCATGTAGTCCTTCCAAACGGTTGATGTCGGAGGCGTTACCTTGGGTAGCAGCATTGATCTCTCGAATTCTGGTTGCTTGTTGGTCTGCCTGGTAGTTCTGGTTAGCTATAGCGTTCACGACAACGGGAAGTGCTCGATCAGCTGAGCCTCCTCCACTGACGTTGTAAAAATCCCGACACATGCCAAATGGAGGGCGCACGCCTTGCTGACGGCTCCAGTAGTAGAGGTGGCTCCCCCAGATGGGAATGGGTCCCGGTTGATGTGGCCTGATCACTGGAGGATGGGGGATGGGAGGGTCAATTACTTCTGGTTCGGAATCTGTTCCGCTAGAAATTTCCACGATCTCCTCGTCGACTTCGTATTCCTCTCCGACTTCGATTTCGAATTCTTCTTCGGCTTCTTCTTCGATTTCCTCTTCGATTTCTTCTGGGTCTTCCTCCTGGTCCTCTTCTATCCAGCCGCCGTTACCTTGATTTAGGTAGTAGGGGTCTCCTGGTAAAGGAAATCCGGCCATTTGTCTGTACTGGGATAGAGGTATGAGATTTTTATAAGAAAAGAATTTATAATTAACGAATTCCTAAGCCTATTTATATCTTTACTGAGCGCAATGTTTTATCGTTTAATAATAGACTTATATTATTTCAATTTAGCGAATTTAGATTTTATAAGCTTTTTGGCTTGTTGACTACTACGACCATTCCTCGACGTATATTGGTCAAATCCAGGATAAATATAGTTGATCAGGCTATGTTTATTCTTGATTTGATTACATACCCCAAGGCTCGATCGTGGTATTGCAACTTGCCATACTACTTTTTAGAAAAACTTGTCATGACGCGAGACTGATACGTGCGGTAAAAATGTATATATTTAAAAGAAAATATATTTCTATGAAAAATGTTGTTATCAGAGGGTTTTTGGTTCCCGTTGTATTTATAGTTTGTATATCTTATGTGGTTTGATATACTTAGTTCACTATAAACAATGCTCTGATACCAATCTGTCACACCCCCAAACCAGAATGGCGGAAACATTCGGGGGTGGATGACTTCACGTAGTATCACAACGATTGAATATTGTAAAGAAAGTAACACAACCATCATATATATAACAATGAAAACGTGTATTGTTGCGTATTACATGTTATCAAAAGAATATTACAATATGATGAATAAATGTTTAATGATAAAATCATCCTTTGTGTTCCTTCTTCCAAAAGCTGGTAGTTTACCTGTATCACTGATTCCCTGAGAAATACAAGTGGTTTTGAAAAGTGTCAACAATTAAGTTGGTGAGTTCATGAGTGCTCCGAGTTGAAAAGTATATTCCTTTTGGTAGTAAATTGGTAAACGAGGTTTTTAGAAAATCCAATATTTTCTTGTAAAATGAAAATGGTTCCAAAGCTGGAAATGTATTAGTAACTTTTATAAACAACAAAGACAATAATTTAGTATGAAATTATAATGTAAGAAAACTGCGATGCACTTGTGAATCTTGTAAATCAATCTTATTTTATACTTTTTATGTGAGTTTTATAACCATACTATTGACACTGACGGCCTGTAACAACATTCTTCAAGTGTTGCAGTGTTATGACATTTGTCACCCCAGACCTGCCGGTCTAACTATAGCTAGTAGTTTAGGTGCGGGATTGTCAATCCCGTATAGATCTATACACAAGTATCACGCTCTCCCTCCAAGAGATTATGGTATATAATACAGGACTTGAAATGCATACAAAAATGTACGTTGAAGTTTAAGTATCTCACATTACCTAGTATAAGTAGATTTACAATGAAATGACCTTACTCCTTTTGAAAGTGTTTCGTTTTTCAAATTGTATAAAAATGTAGGATTGACTTGCTAACTATACCCATTATAGTTTTTCAGATAGTATGTTCCATTTCGTAGACATAATTTAGTGATATAATCGCTCTTGTATACATAAGATGTTTGTGTCGATATTCGAAGTTAGAAATTGCATTTATGTTTAGAAAACGATACTTTTAACGTGTAATGTACTTGTATTTCCCCCTAAAACATGTAAAAGAATTGAAAAGTAGGGGTATGAACTCACTCGTTAAGTCCGAAGAGAGGGGCTAGAGTTGAGCAGAGTTTCGATCGCGGATAGTTGCGTCGTCGGGCTCTTCGGGGATTTCTGCAACGTAAATCTTTCGTCGGGGGCTCGAGTGCGGAAACCGAGGTGAGAAAAAGGTCTCTGGAGCTGGGAGAATGGCTGAGAAATGGTGAAGGTGTGCCTAAACTCGAAGCTTATGCCTTCCATTTATAGGGCTGGAAAACCCCGTACGCGGCGCGTACGTCCGGAGTACGCGGGGCGTAATGTGGCGTCATGGCTTACGAATCGGGTCTAGCCGGTGTAGCTTGGGCGGGTCGATGGGACTACTGGGTCTAGCCAGCGTAGCTTGGGCGGGTTGATGAGACCCGACTCTGGGTCTAGTACGCGGGGCGTACTCCCAGAGTACGCGGGGCGTAATCCCTGCTTCCGACTTCTAAATTCCGTAACTTTCGCGTACGAGCTCCGTTTTTCGCGTTCTTTATATCCACGCGTAGGTGAGATTATGCTCTACAACTTTCATTTAGACTCCGTCGGCTAGTTTTGACTTTATTTTTAATGATATAGTTTTAATAGGCCGGGCCTCCTAAGGTTCGTTAAAATTTCATAGGTTCTTTATTCGATGGCGGTTTTCGTTTGTCTTTTGATTGTTTTGTTACCACCGAGGAGATCTTCAACTTCCGTTTAGGTGGCGATAGCTAAATAACACTCGATCTTTAATCCGAGTTTTTAGCCCTCTACTACTGTTACGAAACTTTGAAAATTCGTAACTTCTTCATACGAGGTCCAATTTGGGCGATCTTTTTATGCACGCTCATCTTTCAACGAGATCTACGACTTTTATTTAGATACTTTAAGGAAAAAATGTATTTTATTGAGATTCCACTTTTTACGTCAAATTACGTTTTAACGATGTGTCGTAATTATACGAGTGGTTATAATTTCTTCATTATAACTCGGTTTTGAGTGTTCTTTATGTTTTTGGAAACCTGGGCATGATATCTAATATTCGATGCATCCCAACTTAGATACCTGAACACTTTATTTTCGAGGTTAATTTCGTTGTTTTTAGCTTTCGAATGTTTACAGTGCTTTTGGGAAAAATAGGGTTGTCACATCAACTGTCAGAATAGAAACACCGGCGAAACAGGAGATATCAAAAGAATCTAAATGAAAGGAAACAGTTTTAGCAATACAAAAACTCCAATTATGTTCGCACAAAAAGGGCGTCCAATCTTAAGGGGAAAGAAATATCAATGGCTAACTCTGATCCATGCACTCACTGCTAATCTTGCAGTCAGACGAACTGAAGAAGCAGTTTCAGTCCCAAATCTAGCAGTGACAAGAACCGAAAGTCTAGTTTCGGTCCTAAATCCCATCCTACTCATTCTCAACCAAAGAAAAATCCTAACAAGGATGTCAAGGGAAAAGGAAAGCTCATCTCAGAATACGAAAAGCAAACGAAGAAGACGACAGCTAACACTAGGAAACAAGAGAACAAGTTTTTTAAGAATCAAAATAAAATTCCACAACCTGATTCAAACAAAATGAAAGCTAACAAAATTAAGGTTTTCACCATCAAAAGGAAGACAAAACCAATTTAATAAAACGAACATATTTGATTGATATTTCTATTTCTATTTAATGTTCTGCAAAAGGCTCACATGGACCCAAGCAAATTTGGGTTCCTAAATCTGCTTGATTTTTGCAGGTTATCAGTGACAAGTATTTCGACGACGAATGGTATATCGATAGTGGCTGCTTGCGTTACATGACAAGGAAATGGGAAGAGCTGAGAGAGTTTCATTCTCTAAAAAATGGTGGATGTGTCAAGTACGGAAACAACTCATTTGGCACAATAAAAGGATATGGAATGATCACGAATAGAGATTTTCGATTCGAAAGGTGGCTTATGTGGAAGGATTGCAACACAATCTCATAAGTGTCTCACAATTGGTTGTAAGGACTGGTTTGAAGGTCTTATTTGATGATGAAGGATCCAAGATCATTGAAAAGAAAACTAAGACAGTTCTGTTGAATCCTAGCACAAAGGCGAAATGTATCCATTAAATCTAAACTCGATACAAGGGAATCCTGTTGTATGACTTCTAACAAAAGCTCATTCTGATAAAAGCTGGCTATGGCATCGAAGGCTCTCGCACCTTAACTTTAAATACATCAACACGCTAGTTCTTGGTGATCATGTGTGAGGACTGCCACTTCTAAAGATTAACAAGGAACATTTGTTTGTTGCATGCAAAATGGGAAAGCAAATCCGGAAGAGTCACCCCATACGTGTTAACACAAAGATCATCGAACCTCTTGAGCTTCTACAAATCGATCTAT
Organism: Lactuca saligna; assembly: GCF_052625555.1. Lineage (NCBI taxonomy): Eukaryota > Viridiplantae > Streptophyta > Magnoliopsida > Asterales > Asteraceae > Lactuca > Lactuca saligna. The sequence continues at coordinate 42,553,327 of NC_136420.1, read as the reverse complement.
GTGGTCCATTGGCCATTGAAAGTATCGATGGTAGTAAGTACATTCTTGTAAGTATCGGTGGTAGTAAGTACATTCTTGTAATAGTTGATGATTTTTCACGTTTCACCTGGGTTTTCTTTCTTAAATACAAATCAGAGGCGACTCCTAAGCTCAAAAACATTATAAAGAAAGTGGAGCTTCAACTGCGAAAGGTGGTTAGAAATATCCGAAGTGACAATGGGTTGGAACTCAAAAACCAAGAGTTTGAAGAATTTCTTGCTGAAAAGGGAGTGTCTCACAACTTCTCTGCTCCCTATACTCCACAAAAAATGGTGTAGTTGAAAGGGAAAACCGTTCGTTGTGTGAAGTCTCCTGAACCATGCTTAGCTTCGCTTCTCTACCTCTGTACTTCTGGGCTGATGCGATTCCAGGTGCCTGCTATACCCAGAACCGATCCTTCCTCAATAAGTGATTTTCCATCACTCCATTTGAAATTTTGAATAATCGCAAGCCAAATGTCAAGTTTTTCCATGTTTTCGGTTCCAAGTGCATCATTTTAAACTCTAAAGAGAATTGAAACAAGTTTGATGTAAAGATAGACGAAGGGATTTTTCTTGGTTACTCGCTCACTTCAAAGGCAAATAGGTTTCTGAATAAAAGTTCAAAGAAAATCGAGGAAACCTATTATGTCACATTCGATGATAATTACATGAAGAAACTCCCATGAAGCGAAGGACCAATGGAAGAAATCTTTCCCCAAAAAGGTCAAGTCTCGGTTCCAATATCCAATCTATTTGAAGAATACATGTTGCTCTTCGATGAACCGGAGAATGCCATTCTCTCTGAAGTGAAAGCAACTGATAATAAGGTTGACTGCTTGAAATAGATAGCCAACGTAGCTGCAAAATCCATGGAAAGCGAACCTCAAGGTCAAAGTAAACCTCAAGGTCAAAGCGAACCTACACATAGATGCTCCACATTCCAGGTAGAGGGTTCATCTACGTTAAAGCAACCTGATTTTCCCTTCCAGGGGGAGAACCCATCTCCAACAATGAACCATGAAAGTCCAACCGAGGGGGAGAATTTTGAACCTGATGTTGAAATTGTTTCTTCATTCGAGGGGGAGCATCATATTAATACAAATGACGAAGATACTCAATCAGAATTTGAAGAAGAAATAAATGCTGAATTGGATCCTACTTACGATTCAAATTACACTCCACTCACAAAATGGACACGTGATCATCCAAAAAATCAAGTAATTGGTGAATCATATAAAGGAGTTCTTACACGCTCTCAACTGAAAGCGAAGCAAACTGCCTTATTCTTTCAAGTAGAATTTTGTATGTTTAATTCGTTTGTTTCCAAGATTGACCCGAAAACAGTTAATGCTACACTTAATCACTCTGATTGGGTACAGGCAATGCAAGATGAGCTAAATGAGTTTGAGTGAAACTGAGTTTGGATACTGATTCCCACACCAAAGAATGCATCTGTTGTTGGTTTAAAATAGGTATTCCAAAACAAGATGGACAAAGAAGGAAATGTAATACGCAACAAGGCAAGGCTGGTGGTTAAGGGATATTATCAGGAAGAAGGGATAGATTATGAAGAAACCTTCGCTCCTGTAGCAAGGTTAGAATCAGTTTGGATCTTTCTGGCATATGTTGCTTACAAGAATTTTGAAGTTTTTCAAATGGACGTCAAGTGTGCGTTCTTGAATGGAGAACTAGAAGAAATCGTGTACCTTGAGCAACCACCTGGATTTGTGAACGAGAAGTATCCTGATCGTTGCTATATTCTGGATAAGGCGATTTACGATTTGAAGTAAGCCCCGGGAGCCTGGTATGAAACACTAATTTGCTTTCTAAAAACGTCTAAATTCATACAAGTTTTGGTTGACCCAACCTTCTTTTCCAAGAAAGAAGATCAACATCTAATGATCATCCAAATTTATGTCGATGACATCATCTTCGGCTCTACGAATCCAAGCTTGACACTTGAATTCTGAACGTTGATGGAGACTAAGTTTGAGATGAGCTCAATGGGTCCGTTTAACTTTTTTCTTGGACTGAACATAAGACAGGGACCAGAAGGCATATTCATTAATTAGGAGGCTTACACGAAGACTCTACTGGTGAAGTTTGGTATGATGGGAGATTCTAAAGTGAAGGTTCCAATGGCATTTGGAACGAAGCTAACACCATCTCTGTAGAAACCAACTGCTAATATGACCATCTATCATCAAATGATAGGGTCTCTAATGTATCTAACAACTAGTAGACCAGATATTATGATTTTTGTCTGTTATTGTTCCAGGTTCCAAGCTAATCCACGAGAACCTCATATGGTGGCTGTGAAAAATATCTTTAGGTATTTGAAGTGAACCTTGTTTCTCGGTCTTTGGTACCTTGCGAAATCAGGCTTCTTTGTTCAAGCATTCTCTGATGCCGGTCTTGGAGGATGTGGTCTAGACCAAAAGAGCACAACTGGTGGGTGTCAACTCCTTGATGGAAAACTCGTTAGCTGGAAATCTAAGAAACGTGCGTGTCTATTTCTATGGCTAAAGCTGAATACATCGTCGTAACATCTTGCACTTCATAGGTCATATGGATCCAAAGTGAACTTAGTGACTATAGCCTAAACATGAAAAAAATTCCCCTCTATTGTGACTCAGAAAATGCTATTCGGATATGTTATAACCCAGTGCAACACTCAAAAACGAAACATATAGCACTGAGATACCACTTCATCAAGGATCACATAGAAGATGGTAACGTTGAAATCCACTTTGTTCGATCCGCTAATCAATTAGCTGACATTTTCACGAAAGCCTTACTTGAAGCAAGTTTTAAAAAAATACTCCAAGGCTTGCGAATGATGGAAGCTGAATCACTGCGAAAACCACTTTCGCCTCATTAAAATTACACAAGCGAAATAGAGCGAACACTCGATCTATTTCGGTTCCATATTTTAGGGAACCGAAATGAACCGAACGCTCGGTCCATTTCGCTTCATTACTTCTAAGGTGAAATTTTGGTTGTATATTTTGTACACTATGTATATCTTCTCTCAATTCATTTTATGTTTTTCATTTCTTTTCATCAAAGCCAAAAATATTTTACTTTCTGTTTTTTTTCTTTTCAGAAAAATCCTAAAAATCTAAAAATATTTTCTTTTTTCTTTTTATTTCTTTTATTGTGCTTAGTTTTATTTTAACTACCTTGCTCTAAAAGGCTCCTGGACAACTTCACATGATGGAGCTGGAGCAGGTATAACTCTCTGTAACACCGAAAATTTTCAAAACAATTTTTCATTTAAAATCACATAAATATCATAACACATTTCACAAAAATCTCATTTATTTAATTTACAATTCACAACTCCATAATTGTTTGATTAAATTCTAGGATCCTCAAGAATATAACTCTTTCATCGGTGTCAACAATCAAGCTGGTGCCTTTCCGCGATCCTGAGAAAAACCTGAAACAGATAACACATAACACGGTAAGCATGAAGCTTAGTGAGTTCCCCAAAATACCACACAAACAACTTATTAGCCACTCGAGAATATATCACTGAAGGACCCTCCGGTCAATGTGTCTCAGTGGGACCCTCCAGTCCCATGGTTCGTTGGACCATCTTGTCCGGTTTGAAAAGCTCTGCATAGCATCAATAACAAAGACATAATGCACATCATACAACATAAAATAGGGTAACATAATACTCAATGTAAGCACGTAAAACCTTTCGGTGACACATAAGAACCACTCTAGGTAAAGTATAGTGAGAAGACTCACCTTGCTAACTGCAAGTAATTATCCTCGAACTCGAATCTCGAACCAGCCACTGCCTAACACATAAGGTAATTATCTCTAATCAATACTCGAATTCTCAACTCTAAGCAAACCAAAGGCTACTCTTTCTCTTCCTCTCTCTCTCTAACTCTTGAAATGGGTAAAAGACCATTTTACCCATCCATGATCTCCATTACTCATTTATACCCAAAACCTAAAGTCATCAGAAGTCAAACTCGAGTCAAGAGTCCATTTTTTACCCGACTCGTCGAGTGCACTCTTGCGACTCGTCGAGTCCCCTAGTTCCCTCAGAAGTCTCACAAAGGTCCAACTCAACTCGTCGAGTTGTGTCACACGCCCAAACCAAGGATGGCGGAAACGTCCGGGGGTGGAGGACTTCATATATAGTATCATAACCATAATTTCAATAGTAATTTAAGCAAACACCACCAACATATATATAATTGAAAAAGTTACATCACTTGTATGAATTACATGTTTCAAAATCAATTACAACATGTTGACAAAATATGAAAAGTTTGACGCCTTAACGTCCCATCCTCAAAAGCACTTGATTACCTGTTTAGTGATTTCCTGAGAATACAAGTTGTTTGAAAAGTGTCAACACAAAGGTTGGTGAGTTCATAAGCTTTCGCTATAAAACTTAATAGAAGTCTTTCTCATGTAAATGTCGCGTTTGTTTTAGAAGAATCCGATATTTTCCTTAAAATCCGTATAATGTAGCCTTATGACCAAAGACCAAAATGTATAAGAAATCATTCTTACTTAGTAGAAATGTCATGAGTTTGAATTGATATAAAAAAAAGTGAATTTAAATCAACCTAAAACCTACTTAGGTTTTATGAAATCCCGTAAACTTTATGAATTTTTATCTCCCTATGTGAGTCGCTATAATCATACTATGACTATGTGAACCTGCCACGACGTTTCTCAGGCGTCGCGAAAATGAAATGACATTTGTCACCCGTAGACCTGCAGGTCCCACTGTAGCTAGCAGCAAGGTGTGAGGTGTCAAACCCAATATAGATCTATATACAAGTATCACGTTCCCCCTCCAGGAGACTCTGATTATAACGACCAAGAATTATATTCCGCACTCGGACGTACGGAAAGAGAGAATGTCTCACAATTTAGGGTAACAAGTTTACGTATAATGTGTGTGAGTGTAAACCTTTTCTGTATGAATGTACTCTTTTAGTACGAGTGTGTTATGCAATATATCATAAACTATACCTATTATAGTTTATCTAAAATGTTTGTAATATGTAAGAACTCTTTTATGGAAATGTATTAGTGTTATGAATTTATTAAACTATACTTTTTATAGTTTAATATACATGTTCTAAAATGAATGAATAGTATTTATTATGAATGACATAGTTTCAGTTCATGATGATAAACTAACAAAGAAACAAATTCAATAATTAGAACTTATGATTATACACTTTGCTCAACATAATACAAAGTGTTATGACATTTACATGCTGTTGGCTAACTTTAGCCATTCTGCACTGTTTTGGAAAAATCATAGAAAAATCATACAAAGTCGAAAACTAGATCCGTAAATTCTAAGAGTTCAAAAAATGTGTCTAGTTTACTCATAATTTTTATCACGATTTTTAATGATCTTCAACTTGGGTGAAAAAGTCCATAATCACAGACTGGTCCGGATTGTTGTTTGAAATGATAGGCAGTTTTGTAAAAATCATCATAAATTGTAGAAAAATCGTATGAAGATTTGCAAGTAGTCATTTTAAAGCTAAGAACTTGAACTATTTGAACCTTGTAAAATTTTGAAAACAAAAATGTTTAAGATGCCCAAAAAAGTCCGTGAATGGAGTTGAACTTTTCTGATGAAGGCTGTTAGAAAATTTTAGTAGATGATTGTTGAAGAATGGAAGTGTTTAACTCAAGAACACTTGGAGATGTCTTGAAGATTTTCGAGAATCTAACATCATAGTTATGGAGTTTGTGTAAGAAATCAATGATTTGATTAGAAGGAAGTGAAATAATCATAAGGAGGATGAATTATACTTACTAAGAGTGGAAGAACACTTGAAAATTAGCCTTGAATCTCGAAATTGGTGTAGAAAAAGTTTGAGAGAAAAGTGGTGTTTGATACTTAGTGAAATGAGAGCAAATGAGAGAAATAAGGAGAGAGGTGTTTTGTTCCAGCTCTAAAAACGTGGGAATGAGTAGAAATTGAGTGTAAGGGACATTGAAGTGACCTAGGTAAGGTGGGGAGGTGTGGCTGGTCATAAAGTGGGTGTGGGGTGGTTGCTTGTGACATAAGTTAAGGCAAGGTCAACACTCCACCTTAAATAAATCCCCCATTAGATCTTTATTATTTAGATAATGATTTTCATCAAAATATGTTTAAATTATGAATATTTAGGGTTTATTATGTTAAAATATAATTTCCTGAGAAAATCCCGCTTTAAAATCACGAAAAACGGGCTTAAAATGTTAAAAATATCAAAAAGGGGCTAAAAGTGACAATATTCTGAATTCTGGCTGAGGTTCGGCCTTCTGATGCTAGAACCGAGAGGAGAGAGGGCAGAAACCGAGAGGGGAAGAGAAACCGAGAGAAGGGAAGAGAGAGAGCAGAGACCGAGAGGAGGGAAGAGAGAACAGAGAGGCGTGAAGAGACAGAGAGGAGAGAAGGAGACAGAGACCGAGAGGAGGGAAGAGAACAGAGACCGAGAGAAGAGAAGAGAGAGCAGAGACCGAGAGAAGAGAAGAGAGAGCAGAGACCGAGAGGAGGCAGAGAGGCGGGAGGATTAGAGAGGGAAGAAGGAACCGAGAGGCGATAGAGAGGAGAGAAGGCGACAGAGACCGAGACTCGGTCTCAGCTACAGGGATTCGGTTCTCCGGGTTCAGCCAACAGAGGCTCGGTCCGGTCCTGGTACTCTCGGTCCTAGGTCTCGGCCTTAAGGAGCTTCGGCTCCTTGAGAAGGGTTTCGGTTCCTAAGGTCCATTTTTCTCGTTTTTACCCCGTTTTAAGCCGTTTTTGACCCGGTTAAGGGTCGGAATGACCCGAATGATTCTAAAAAGTTACGGGAAACTTTTGAGAGAGATTTGGGAGAGATTTCACATACTTGGAGAGATTTGGGAGAGATTTGACATAGAGAGAGATAGAGTGAAAACGATTGAGAGAGGTTCCATGTGTGACAATTGTGAGTGTTTGGCTCCGCAATGCAAGGTTCTTGAGCCCCATTAAGTCATGATTAAGGATCCTACACACTCCCGATGAGTATGAAACATGGTTTTTATCAGTTTAGTTCATTGATTAGCACTAAGGCTCAGGAAATTTTAACACAAGACTTTTCCCAAGTGATGTTTTCCCATTAATATAGCAAGTTATACAGTATGTACATAGCACAAACCCTAATACACAAGGTTTAATCGAGTTGACCGGTTTGATTTGATGGCTTGACTTGACTCTAGATTGATGATTGTCACAAGTTGACCCCTAACTTACTGATTTATCGCATGATTAAGATCATCGGGACAAACCCTCACCGACTTGTCAAGTCATCCCGTGGACTCGACGAGTTCCTTTGATCTGATTTCTCATTCGGACGTACAAACTCAAATCTATCATTCCAAACCCTAGATCTAGCCTCCTAGGGTCGAAAATTCACGTAAAGCTCTGATCTTTATGTCCATGCATGGCATATGTTGCTCTAAATGCCCAAAACAATTTCAACAAGGTGCATTCACACTATAACTCTTATGTGGCTGGGTAAAGCTTGTAACTTGGGACTCTCTGGACCTCGCAAGGTCTAGATCTCAAGTCTAGACCTCAAAAGGGACCTTATGCTTTCAAAGTCCCAACCATAGGTGGTAAAAAGCCCTAACTACCATAAACATGGAATCTAGTCACCATAAGGAGAAAGGTGAGCACTTTTTACCTTTCTCAGAAGCTTCTGGACAAGATATCCTCAGATCTACTGGCCTCCTTCATGTCCCTTGCTTGAATCCTCCCCTTCTCTTTAAAAGTAATGCACTAGACACTCAAATACAAGCTCAAACTCTCTTTTTAAGCTCTATGGTTTTTTAGGGTTTGTTCTCCAGGGAAGGTAGCCGCAAATGAGGCTATAAGTGCCTTTAAATAAGCTCCAACCCCGGGAAATTAGGATTTCTCTACCCAGTACCTACTCGGCGAGTCAGCTCTCTGACTCATCGAGTCCACTCATTTATTCCATGTGGCCAACCTGAACCGACTCGGCAAGCCAGATTCACAACTGGTCGAGTCACTCCATACATCTCAAGGTTAATCACACACACATTAATGCATCTGAAGGTCAGGATGTTACACTCTCTTTTTTTGCACTAGCTATGTGTCCGTAGAAGCATGCTGCAACATGTTGTACAAATCCTCAAAGACTTCAAGTGAAACCTTACTCTTCTCATATTGACTCAAGAGTTTTCTGCTTGGTCCTTTCGCATAGCAGAGGTACTTTTTGTTCTTTAACCACCTCAACATTTTTCTCCATCATATTTCATTTCATGAATGTAACCCTTGAGACTCTCAGAATTTACCACTAAGGTTTACGGTTACACAACATCTGCGTTAATGATCTTAGTTTCGTTTTACCACGTGCTAAGTGAAACCCAGAATCCAACACCTACAATGTATTGACGATGAACAATCAAATGTTGTAGTTTTCACCCAAGTATTAACAAAGCCACTTTAGTGGGAGGTACCAAGAAATCTCTTTCTATTTTTTTGAGTGATCTTTATGAAATTGTCTAACACCAAGACTTTTCAACCCAAAAGATCCATTTTATTTTTGTTTTTGAGATTTCTACTATATCACCAAGTCACTGAAAAATGTTCAAACCTACTTGTTTTATAGGCTACACGGGTCTCACAAGTACTTCATCCAACTTTCGGTCTTATATCAAGCTCCGTAGTTTGGTTGAAGCGAAAGCCACCCTAATAGCCTTATACTAAAAAGATGCCTTTCAATGCTTCATAATAAGCATTTATTCGTATTTTAACGGGAAACCACACAGACACTTTTAAGTCTCTCTTGACTTTGAAGGAATATATTTGTGCCCGGGATCCACTGTTTCGTGTCTTACTTGACATCACTTATATCCCACAAATAATTCGTTTTATTTCTTTTTCTTTGGCACAATCTTGCCTCCATGATTTTCCACAAGTCTTGATCATGGTACTAATGGCTATTTCTCAGATATACAGTTTCAGTTCAGTATGTTGTGATGGTTCACTATGTTGAAGGCGAAGGCTATTCAATACATGTGAAGCGAAGGGTGAGTAAACCTTTCAAAGGGAATTTGAACAGTTTCAAAATTAAAGAGGTGATGAAAGGATAAGGTTGAAAAAGGGCACGTGAATTCGAAACCGCTACCTAACATCACGCCGCCTGACACACTTTTGGGGGAAATTGTTGTCAAATCGCGCTTTTTCAGACATCGCTTTAGAGGTTCGAGCAATCATCACTCCATATTTTTCTCTCTCATGGTAATTGTATAAAAGGCTCTCTCACACCGGTTTTACATCTTTACCACTTCCAAAATCCTCTCGAGCATTCACCAACGATCTCTCTCTTCTTACTATTCATCTTCTTCTAGAAGCTTCATGAATGGCAGACTCATCATCCGCTCATGAACAAAAAGCACAGTCCTCGCTACTCACCATCAAGCCTAACCAAAACCTAATCATCGAACTCTCACATTTTCTGTATGATTCTTACATGCTTCAGGTGGTTGAATGCCTCAAATATCACTACTTGTGTTTGCCCTAACCAAGGTGGAGTCTGTTCTGATGTCACTCCTTTCTCAAGTTTATTCAACGGCATCATACGATAAAGCCAATGGGAGGATTTTCTTTGAGATTTTCAATCAAAAGACTTCGATTTCAAAGGTTAGGTTTTCTTCATTGCTAGGGCCTATCTTCAACGACACCATGAAGAACCCTGATTCGATCACCACGATTCTTCTTTTCACCATGTGTTACGATATGGGATACACTGATCTTCTTTCTACTGTGACCAAATTCAAGAAGTCATGCCTTCCTACGTAATGGAATGGTTTATTTACCATTCTCTTCAAAGGCTTATTAGAAAGGGTTGCAGGGTCAGAAAGGGCAAGCAAATCATTTATGACCATTCTCTATGGTCTCTACTATGGAAACAACATGGACTATGGGTCTATTCTGTAGAATCAACTGGTACAAAGCCTAAATTTGGCTTCTCGTCATTACGAAATCTCATGTGGCAGATTTTAGACCATTGTTACTTAATGGGAAATGAAGAAGTTCCACATTCCAATAATGATAGACTCTTTACTGTCCTCAATTGCCACATTTCACATGATGAAAATCATAGTAGCCGACCCAACCAAGTTTCTATTTAATGGTTCAATCCCTGAGTCGATGTATCAATGTGTTTCTGCAGAAAGCAAGATTTTCCAGGGATACAAGAAGCTTCCTCTTACGGGACCGAGATAGGTAACCCCTGAAATGCAAAGCTCACTGGATGCTGCTGATAAACCAGCGAATTGAGGAAATAAGGTTTTTCAATGAAAAAGGGAGAAGGAAGGACCGTCGTCTAAAGCTGCTACGCCTAAAAAGAGAAAGTCAACACTAGCAGCTACTTTCGCTCCTAAGAAGCGAAAGATCAAGTTTAAGGCGCACAAGCCAAAGGTTCAAACTTCAAGTGATTCAGACTATGTTCCCTCTGATCAACTACCCGAACACGAGTCAAGCGATAGTGAAGATTCTCAAGATGAGGGTTCGCTCCAAGGAGCTTCGCCTCCACCTTCACCGACTCATTAAGTTAATCCAAACTCACCTCCTTCCTTTCCTACTCACTCTGTTCCTATAACAATTTCTCCATGCCCTCCTCCAATCTTATCTCCAACTACAACTTCTACACCAATACTAACCCCCTTATTCACCAAAATTACCACCACCACAACTACAATCGAATCTCAAGTTCGTGTCAACGTATCTGATACGGGGGCACCTACTTCAGGAACTGAAACCCCAATTACCTCTAAACCTCCATCTCCAACTAAGTAAAAAAAATCTAACACCGTTCTCGGTGGAGAGAATGTTGAGTTTGATCCCTTCTATTATAGCCCCTACATAGTTCAGAGTGATGATGATGGATATGCTTCTGTAACAAAACAACATTTAAAGGATCCTAACGAGAAGCTTGACAAGCTGATTTCCTCGTCCTCTTCCACTCCAAGCGAGAATTACTCAGAGACTACTATTAAAGCGATGTTGGAACCTTTTGTCAAGGAACAAGACTCCTCTATTTCCAAAGTTGCCAAAGCCATTGATGCTTCCACCTCCTCTTGCCAGAAAGCAACCATCGCTATTGAAGAATCAACAAAAGAATGCAAGAAATCGACCAAAAACGTCGAAAAACTAATTTCTGATGCTAATCTCTTTCTCGATTCTCTTCAAGCGGCTGCTCAAAAGAGCGTCGAAACTGTTAATGCCATTGTTGTGAATCTCACCAAATCACTTCAAGCTGAGAAGAAGCATTTTAAAGAAGTGCACCAAAGCATCAAGTCTGACTACACCAAGCTTCAAACATCAATATCCGTCTTCATAAACTCCAGGCTGATCTTGCCTTGGAAAACAAAGTCATGGATGATCTCACCCTAAAAACCACACAGATTAAGACTCAGACCTTGAAGCTCACTCAGGCGACCAAGGAAATTGATGACGTCAAGTCTGAGAGAGCAGTTATCAAAAGTTGTGTTGGTGATGTGAACTCTCTTTTATCCAATCTCCTAGAGGCACATGATTCGGTTCTTACTATCACTGTCTGAAGGCACTTGGTTGAGAAGCTGAGACCATCTCTTGCCATGTTGAGCCACTTAGAAGGTGTTCCGGAGACTGGTGTCCCTTCGAAACAAGGAGGAGAAGCAAGTCAGGGTCAACTACCACAACCTCCAACAAGCAAACCTACTCAAAAATCTTCACAACCGATAGTCACCACTGAACAGAATGGTAACGAACCTTCGGGTTCTAGTGTGAAGGACAAAGGCAAAAAGATAATCATTGATAGTGATGAGGAGGAAACCGAAGAAGATGCTCTCAAAAGAAAGCAACGTGACCAAGAGCTTGATGAAAATCTCTGCATTGCAAGAGAAGAAGAAGAGAAGGAAAGAAAACGAAAAGAAGCTCAAGACGTATTGGAATGTAGAAAAAATCTATTTCCTTTGTGGTCGTTGAAGAAACTCTTAAAAGAAGCAATCGAGTCTCCTAGCACTCATTGGGTCGAACCGGTCATCTCGTTTGATTATGAAAATTCGAGAAACTCTCAGTTTGACATGCCTATCACCTGAAAGGCATTCGTGTTTCATTGCTTTGAGCCAATCACTGCTATTCCCTCTCATGACCTGAAGGTTGACCGAGAATTAATTGAGTACTATCTCGCATTCTTTCAACCAAAATACTTGACCTGGAGTGCACAAAATATCACATCGGTCAAGTATTGAAACCAACTTCAGCAGGGAATTTTATAAATGTGAAGTTTAAGGTGACCTGAGGCTCTGACAACTCAGTTTATATGATCTCTCTTACTGATCTGCAAAACTTAAACCCACCCGACTGGATCCTCCTGAACAACATTTTTCTACTTGATCAACAGTAGTACGAGCCTATCATCTATCACATCGAAATAATGTTGGTGTCCTACTTTCATGAAGTTTCTAGGATGGATCAAAAGATCACCTCTGCCTTAAGGAAGAAGCCGACAATGAAACCAATTGGGAAGGCAAGTGACGTTAACAAGATGCGGATGGGTAGGATTGACCCAAATTATCACATAGTCATGTTCACTAGAGCCGAAGGCCAAAAGTGATTGTTTGCTCTTGATGATAAACACTTGTTCTCCACTACTTGTCTGGAGCACATTATTGACATCATTCACATGTCAAAACAATGATGCTGATAAGAATAATTTTACGGATATGCTTCGTTAGTATATGGTATCTGCAAACTCTTCTCGCTATCATACCGAAGCTATTCAAAACTGTCACTACTAGAAAAACAGCCTTTTACGACGCTCATTGCGTGTCGTAAAACGCTCAGACGACGCGCAAATGCGCGTCAAGGAAGGCCCTGTCATAACGAGAGACGACGCGCATTTACGACGCGCATTTATGACATGCAATGCGTATCATTAAAGTCACTGTCAAGAAAGGCCATGTCATAAATGAAGATGACACACATTTTTGCGTATCGTAATTTTTATTTTTATTTTTTAAAAAATATTATTTATATATTTACTAATTTTCAATTTAAGTTTGCATTTCATGTCTCATAATAGAAAATAAAATACCATACACAAAAAATACTATCCATTGCACAAAAGTTACTGTCATACAAAATACAAAGTAAGATACAAAATATGAATTCATCTTGCCTAAAAACATTATCAATTGCTTGGTAAAATTGCTCTTTAACACTATCTGTTGCACCAAAGATAGTAAGAACCTGCACCAAATGAAAACAGTAAAAAAGTGCTTCAATGTTTTTATTTTCAAGGCCAATAAATAATCAAAAGGTGTAAAATTAAAATATACCTTGGTTTCTGCAGCTACATAATCAAAAGGTGTAAAATTAAAATATACCTTGAATATCGACATAATTAGAAATTACATACTTGACCTTCTTTACCTTTTCCTCCATAAAAGAATACTGGAAATCCCAAGCAGCTTCTAGAAACTCAACAAATGCATTCCAAGCATCTGCTTCTACTCTATACGAAATAATTGCTTTTGAGAGTTCATCCTCCTATGCCATGAATAATGATCATGAAATTTAGATTAGGGTTTATAACATGGAATTGTAAAATGTCATGAAATTATCGTAAGTTTTTTAAACCTTAAATTGTATTGGGACCATGTCTTGAAATTTGTTTACTATAGTTCCTATTAAATGGAAGTATGTAGGTATTTATTGAATCAACAGTAAGTATAAGACTAGAATAACTTACATCAAACAAAGGGAAGCCCCTGTATTTGTCAAGAAAGGCCTGTCACTTTCTTAGAGAGAATACTGACTCAAACATTTAGAAAACAGATGACGAATTCCAGTGTAACTTGCTAGCATCAACCCACTCACCTAAAATAAATAAATAAAATTTTCCATGAACATACATCATAATTGTAAGTTGTAAACGTGGAGATTAACCTTGATCAACAAGGTTTAGGCTCTGTGACAAAAACAAAAGAACTGGGAAGTAAATAGAAGAGAGTAAAAAAAGTCAGGAATGAATTTAATTTGCATAGATATTACCATTTAAAAGTAGTTGATTAACAATCTGATAAGGCAATGACAAAAATTCTGAAAAGCTGAATCATGAATGAATTAAAATGTAAAAAACAACTAAGGTCAATTAAGATGGTATGCATTACCTTCATCAACCACAGGTTTCGTATTTATTTTTATGAGAGAGAATGAGCAATCAAGTAATGTTGAGTGTTCATAAATTCACAAGATCCATCCAAAAAACTGATAGAACAGGTTAATGCAGACATAAATGTATCGATAACTCTGTCACGTGCTATAGTCAGGGGCGGTTGCACGTGGGGGTAACTAGAGCAACCGTCTCTAGAATTAGGGGTATTTTAGTAATTTTTCCCTTAAAAAATTTTTGAAAATAAAATTTTGAGGCACAGTGGTTCAGCAACATCAAAATCTGAGAAAGTATTGGTGAAAATTCAAAAAGGTTTTATGAAGTTAACTGATAGGTAACAATTTGTTATACTTAAATTATGTGTTGAACTTTGCCTGGAGGAAAACACCATAAAACCATTATCTAATGGAAAAAAAAAACAGACAGATCTTTAAGCATACATATGGTATATAGTATATACTGCATTAATCCTTCCAATTCAAGTTAATCTCGATTAGTAGACACACAAATAAATACATACAAACATACAACAAATGTTTTATATCGTAAAATTTAACTTGAAGGTTTTTGCCTACTGTTCATCTAGTGAACCAGCCTTCAATTTATACATGATTATCTGTAAATTTAAGGGAAATGGGTAATTTGCGAATATTTACCATCTTGTATGAGAAAGAAAGCGACAATCAACGATTAAGTAGGCGCTGCATACCAACTCATTCAATTGCAAGCCCCTGAAATAATAAAATGCAAGTCAAAGAAGACACAATTACAAAAATACCCCAAACAAAGAAACTAAAATCGTCTCAATCATTAAAAAGAGGGAGAATGGGATGAAATAGAAAAAACGAAGCAAAGCAAAAACCCTAATATCAGGGTGATAAAATATGAAGTATTTAGACACATCCAAATATATATTGTTATATCAAAGGTTGAAAAAAGATAAAATCATACCATCTGCATTCAGTGGATTCAATAGAATCCACAAGTATAGCTGATATACGTCTCCATTTATGACAAGCATCACAACACACCCACGCACTCAACTTCAGTTTCTTTTCTTTCTGAACGGTGCCCTTTTGTGGTAATCCTATCAATGAACTCAACTTCAGCACAAAATTCCATCACCAAATGATCTACAACAAAATCTTCATAACCTCCTTGAATTGAAACCACCAGTATGAGCGTTATATTGATTGGAAGAATATTCATAATCCTACTACACATATATAAATACTCAATAATATGAGCTACCAGATGTCTTTGTTATCCACTTCCTTTTTCACTAAAGTGGTGTGTAGGCATTTAAACAAACAGTTGGTATGCAACTGCAAATCTACCAAATTAGAGAAAAAAAACTTACACTAATCAAACCATACGATGTTGATAGAAAAGTTAAAGCAAGATACAAATTAGGGCTCAAGTTATCAAAAATAGAAAAAGAAGTCACCTTTAAAGGAACATTGGTGGCATACAATGTTGATAGAAAAGATGAATGAAGGGGTATATTTGGGAAGAACTATAAGATCTCTTGTGGTAGGGAGGCGATGAACAGAGGAAACGAGCCCTAAAAAATCTAGAGCACCATGTGGTAATCATGGAGCACAGTAGTTGACAACACTTATATGTTTCTCTGTGTGTCAAATAAATGTAGGGTTTGGGGTTTGAGAGTGAAAAACCAGTCAATCGCTTGAAGATTGAAGAGTGAAGTCGAATTGAGGAGAAGTTGTACCAGGTTTTAGGGGAATATTCGAACCAATTGGTCTTCTTCACAACCATTACAGGTTGCATTTTTCCGATGAAGTTGTTTTTGAAGATGAACGTGAGATGATGGAGCGTCAATAGAGAGAAATGTTAGGGTTTCGGGAGAAAACAAACTCATCTATAGAGGAAAGAGATGAGAGAAAACCTGGTAGAGGGAACGAGATGAGAAGGTGGATGCATCAATTATGGAGAAAACAAACTCAGAGAGTGAAGAGTAAACTTGGATTTAGGAGAAGCACCATTTTTAGGGAGAAATCGAACGAGTTGGTCTTCATTGTTGATCTTCTTTGCCACCATTAATGGCTCCTGAATATAGAGAAAGGGTAGGGCTTAAGGTGATTTGAAGAGTTGTAGTCGCATGTGTGTAGAGGTGAGCCTCAGCTCACTGACGAGGTGAGGTGAGACCGAGTTGCCGATGAGGCTGATCAGGTCGTTGACTGGAAAGCACTCGTGAGGAATGGAAAATCGTTTTGAATTATAGGGTTTGTAAATGTGGGGAGTCGTTGTAGATAGAGTAGGGTAGAGGTGAAGAGGAGTGAGTGGGGTACTTCAAAATTTTGGGGGATTTTCCCCCTTTAGCTATTAATGAAGGATCAGACTCTCGTTCTTACAACACAGAACAAAGCCAACATAAAACCATGTTTCTGGTGGTGACGGCTGCTAGGTTTTACAGAGAGAAGGAGGGGAGAAAATGAAGGTCATTGGCAAGTGGAGAGGAATGAATGAGCGGGTCCTCCAAAATTTTGGGGATTTTTGTCGATCGATCATTTCCCGCCTAAAAGGTGTGTTTCATTAAAAATTTATAAAGCGACATACTTACATGACGAACATTTTATAAAAGGCGCCCTCCGCATTTCCTTTTTTTTTTCTTTTCTAACACTAATTTTAGGGCACGCACAAATGAGTGTCTTCTATCCTTCAAAATTTGAAAAAATAACACTATTTTTTAGGGCACCCACAAATGTGCGCCCTCTATCGACGAGTGTCATTGTTTGCGCGTCATTAAAGACCAATTTTCTAGTAGTGTGTGAAGAAATCCAGTCTCACTCAAACGAAATGATCTCTCACCTCAATTGACACAAAGGGGGAGATTTTTGAGTCTAGGAGTTGCGTTATTAGGCTTGTTAACTTGGTCCAATACTGTCACGGTCTGGGTCTGTCCAGCCGTGTTTATGTCATTAGGGTTTAGTATAAATGATGCATGTATGCATCGTTATCTGAGAGATTCTTAATCTTTATTTTGATTGTATAGTAACCCTAGCACACCTATGCAGTAAAAGTTCTTTGTTGGACTCTTCTGAGGTGTTGCAGTTTTAATCGTTCAGCACTTGTTTGATTCATTATGTGTTCATGCTTTTGTTCACTTTTTGATTTACTTGTTAAGAATCTATACGATCTTAAAAGAGTTTTCAACTCATCAATCATTCTCCACACAATCGAGAATGACTTCATTCTTGATTGCAATATCGACGATCTCAAGTTCAATTCATCTCACCAACGACCAAGCTCACCCACTTCACTGGAGAATGCAACTCTTCAGCCTCACCGCACCGACAATCAGGGACAGAACTAGTTAGTTACGGGTAGTCAGTGCTAGCCATAACAAATTCTTGAGAAAAAGATAGGATAACGCAGATCAATCATAGGTATGTCAACTCCTCAAATTTTTGTGCAACTCAAAAGCCCACTGGAAACCCTAAATCATCATGATTCTCTTTGGCATCGGGCAACAAGTATGGCAAATTTTCTTTCAGCGGCATACGTCGATTTTTCTTTCACATGAAACCCTAAATAAATCTTTTTTTTTTTCTAAAAAATAATTTCTTATGAGTTTTGAAGTCTGCATTTCGAAGTCAACGATAGGGTAGTTATATGTCTGTTATTGCTTCATCTGGGTCACAATATAGAAGATGGATTGAGAAAGGTATGTCTATTAAACTGATTAATTGATTTTATTTTCTTTAGATTGAAGATAAAAGTAT
Source organism: Lactuca saligna (assembly GCF_052625555.1). NCBI lineage: Eukaryota > Viridiplantae > Streptophyta > Magnoliopsida > Asterales > Asteraceae > Lactuca > Lactuca saligna. The sequence goes on along the minus strand of NC_136420.1, from coordinate 42,535,372 downwards.
GATGAATCAATTTTATTTTGTTAAGATTTCCGAAATTAATGTTAGTCAAACAAATTAAGCACATTGTAGTTTATCTAGGCTCATGAACTTGTTTAAAGAACTAATAAATATGGATGAAACACCTTCATGAGAGTGAATTCTCAATAAATTTAAAAGGTATGTTTTGATCAAGTAATTGAAGTTGTGCTGGAGTTGAGGTTCAGTTGGAGATACCTTATTTTTTTTTTTTCCTAATTAAAGGCTAGATGTGATGCTGTTATGGTTCCCTAATAATTTTGTCATTTTGACAATATTTCCCCTGGACATAGTACTTGTTGGTGTTGCTAACCTCGCATCATCAAAGCATTGCTGCTTATTGACCCTTATACCCATGATTTGTCTAGTATCTTAATACATCTTACATGTTATTCCTGATATGGTTATATGACTAACTTATCCCTAGAACATATACTAGATACAAATGTTGATCTTTTGGTTGATTACTATCAGATTTCCTCCATATCTTTACAATGTTGTAATCTTGGTGTTTTTAAGCATTATTTGGCATATTATTATCACGTCTTAGTCTAGTATTTCTTGAATGATTTGAAGTGTGTATGTGTACTTGGTTGCTATCATTTCATTTCCGAGTGTGTATATTTTAATGAATATGCATTATAAACTCTAACATTTACCAATTGTTATGCAACTGTTTATAAGGTGACTTCTTTTGAACAGCACCACAAGTATGGATTGAAAAGGCCTGTGCTTTCTCTATTTATTTCTTGAATGTGTTTCTTGATTTTGTTGAGGTATGGATTTCAATTCAATTTTTTTTTTTAAAACCTTTTGAACCGTCTAATAGTGACTTCTAATGTTGATAGCTGTTTATTAAATTTTAATTTCATGGAAGAAAATTCTAATTATTATTTCATATACAAGACAGAGTGTTGGAGGTCTCGATGGTGATCATCTTTGTGGAAATTGATACCCTATCATTTTATCAACCAAATATGTTTCCCCCTACTAGCAAATCTTTATTATTTTGAGATTTTATTTTTGGGGATCAATAAGAGATTTTTGCGCTCCATCTAGACAATGATTTCACGTTTACGATCCTCTCTCTCTCTCTCTCTCTCTCTCTCTCTCTCTCTCTCTCTCTCTCTCTCTCTCCTGGTTTGTTTATTGTATTATTTAATTAAATTATAAGGGTTTATTTGTAATTTTCTCATCATTATCATCTTTGCATTAAAGATATTAAAGTCTTGGAAGGCATCATGTTTGATATTCTTTTGCTAATGAATATTTTGATGTTTTACACAAAATAGGAACTACGGTAAAGTAAAGGTTACTTAAACTGAGTTCATACATACATAAAATATAACGTTATATTTCATCCCCTAAATCATGAAAAGTTACTTTTTATATTTTCTTAAACTTGAAGGATGTTTTGTTTGTGGATAGTGGCGACCCATGGAACCTATAAACAAAAGTTGTAAATAGAGTTGATGGGGTTTTCATTTGAATTGTTTTTCTACAGGTAGTACTATATGTTTTATATATTGCAATGATATGATTATGTTAATGTCCTACATTACATTTCACACTTTAGATGTCCCTTTTCAAATGCTCCATTTTGTACACTACTTTTGGCGATGAATCTCACTGTTTTTATTATATTTTGACAATAATTTTCTTAGCGGTTAAATACTTTGAGGTTAGTTAGCCTAAAAAAGATGAGCATTTTAGATTTATATCATGTCCCTTTTGTTATTAAATATGATATGATGTTTGAAAATAGTAACCCATATATTATCAAATGAAATCTTCTTTTTTTTTTTTTTTTTTTTTTTTTTTTTTGAAATAGAGCATTTCTTCCGACCCCAAGATTAGAGACAACTATAATCCAACAACTTGGATGTTAGAGGTAACTTCATCAATGGTAGATGAACTTGGATTTGATTTTGCTCAAATATTTACTACTTCGGCATTTTACAAGTAAGTTAAACATTCAAGTTTATCTCTCATTAGGATTCCCTAAACTTTAGGCAAGGTCCCAAAATTACATCTTCCTTTATAACAAATGTTTTAATGACACACATATGTGTTTTTGTATTTTTGTATTATTCGACATTCATCGTCACTCAATTGTAAAATTAGTAAATATATGATTTTTTTTAAATGCTTAAACTTATGGCATGCAAAATGTGTGTCATAAAGTATATCATAAATGTGTGGCGTAAAATGATCATAAAAAATATGTTATTCTCTTGGCCTTTACATGTAGAGTAAAAGGGTCAATTCTTTTTTGTAGTAGGGAATGTATCATTGTATTCTTTTAATAACAGGATTCCCTAAATGATGATATTTCTAGGAATCTCCTAGTATTGTACCATGACATTTTACGCTTTTTAAAAAAAAAAAAGTGTCTACAACATATGTTATGAGAAATTGAGCATTTAATATCGACATCTGACTGATTTTATGTGTTTTTCACTATATTAGGAGAAATACAAACCTTGTAAACACATTAGGTAAACCCCCTCCAGTTCCTAACATTATTTTTGCATAATTTAATGATAGGTGAAGAACTCTACTCAATACATTTGGAAGTACATGTTATAGTAAGGGATCATTGTGTTATATTGGTATACTTAATATAAAAGGCACACATGCATATAAACTTGTAGCTATATTAAGTGTTGGTTACATATTTCATGGTAAATGTGTATACATAATTGAAAAGCATGCTTGAAATAGTAGGTTATATGCAAGAAATATCAATTTAGTTTCATTTATTTGAAAGTATGATGCTCTAATAAGAAATGAATTGAAAGAATGATAATTTTAAGTTTATTTGAGGAATATAACATCCTACTCTCACTATTATAGTTGAAATAGTAGGTTGTATGCAAGAAGTAGCAATGAACTTTCATTTATTTGAATGTACAATGCTCTAATAAGAAACAAAGTGAAAGAAAAATCATTTTTATAACTGCAACATTATATGCAATTTTTCTCAGGTTGGGGGCAACAAAGTTTAGTACACATATTCTAATATTGATGGAATCCATGAAGAATATCCATCTTTTGTTGCAGGATTTATTTACCAGTGATATATTGTGTCAACAGACTTTTCGTGATATTTTTGTTAACTTTGAAATGTTTTTAGCATTTGACATGTAATCTACAATATTTTTGTTACTTTTTTGACACATAACGTTATTGGATGAAATTAATAGTTTTACTAAGTATGTGTTTTTGCATTTTTGTATTATTTGACATTAATTGTTACACAATTGGAAAATTAGTAAATATATGTTTTTTTTAAACCTTAAACTTATGACATACAAAATGCATGTCATAAAGTATATCATGAATGTGGTTTGTAGATGCGTGTCATTAATGAGCATATCATAAAAGAAGATGACACGCATCTTGTGTGTCATAAAATGCAAGTCGTAAGTTTATGACACACAAATGCATCACATCTTCCTTTATAACAAACGCTATAATGACACAAATATGTGTTTTTGTATTTTTGTATTATTCGACATTCATTGTCACTCAATTGTAAAATTATTAAATATATGATTTTTTTAAATGCTTAAACTTGTGGCATGCAAAATATGTGTCATAAAGTATATCATAAATGTGTGGCGTAAATTTGTGTCATTAAAACCCATGTCACAAAAGAAGATGACACACATTTTGCATGACATAAAATGCGTTTCATAATTTTATGACATATAAATGTGTGCCATCGTCCTTTATGACACAGGCTTTAATGACACGTATTTGCTTGTCATCTGACCCTTTTATGACACACATTGCGTGTCATTAAAATCCTTTTTTCTAGTAATGAAGAAAATCCAACAGGATCGGGAGCTCGATCCAAACTACAATCCCAAACTGCATTTTTTATTTATTTAGGAGTAAACATAGACTCGGTAGAAGAAGCTAACTCTGGATCAATACTTATGTATTGTTCACTTCAATGAGAAATGGGAATACCATCAGACAGCTAGAATTTATTATAATAAAAATCAAAGAAGTTTTTTTAACACTACTCGGATTAAATAGCCACTCCCTGTGAAGAGAAACACCTCTAATCATCATTTAGTGTCTATATTTCTTTGACATTACATGAAAAAAGCAGAATTCTCATCCCCCTCCACTGACCATGACATGTTAGCTTTCTGAGCAGCATCCAAAGATTTAGCTTTTTTATACTTAGAAACATCAGCAAGAATAGAGGGCCTCTCTGATATAATATTGTCACTAGAATTACCAACATTAATCTCATGGTCAATCTCTTTCAACCCAGATAGTAATCTAGAATAATCTGAGTTAGACTTGGACTTAGTCTTTAAAAACCATGATCTAATTATAGATTAAATAAACTTAAGCTTGTTTTTTTAACATAACAAACTTACTCCAACCCGGATCAGCCACAAATTCCCAAATTACCCCTTCGACAACCTCATCAAAACATTCCATTTATAACCAAGAGTTGAAAATTTTAAATGAAAAAGGACCATAGTCAGCCGAGTTTACATTTAGCAGAATAGGACAATGGTCAAACCATTTCCAATTTAAAACTGAAACTTGCATATGCTCAAAATAATCAAACAAGCCTTTTGAGAATAGCAAACGGTCCAGTTTACTTAACCTAGCTCTAATAGCATCATTTATAGTAAATCTTTTCCCAGTCATAGGCACATCAACAACACCCAAATTATCAATGAAGTCATTAAAAACACTTGCTGAGATATGGAAAAAGACTGACCCATACCTCTTTGAAGCTTCTTTAACCACGTAAAATCACCGACAATGACGTTAATTAAAGACAAGAACAATATTGAAAATGTGCCTAATGCTTTGATTAAAACAGCTCTAGAAGAGTTCACAACGATAGAAATTTTCTGTGAGAGCGTACAGAAACGACGTACCCCTAATAGGGTACATGCACGATATATATAGACACAGGTACATATCGGTTCCAAAATGGACATGCCCATTTCAAAATTACATATTTGACAAAACATATAATAAATCCTAAAACCATTTCTATGAAAAAAGTCAAGTAAGTAATCCGAAAGCTCTTGTTTCCTTGCTAAATCTTGTGGAGCATACATGTTCAATATAAAACAGTTCAAGTTAAATGGAACCTACAAACCACCCATAATGATAAGATTATTGGTACACCACTCACGACTCTTCACAAAAACATTAGGATCCCAAATAGAAAGAATCCCACTAAGCGCCCATGAGCACTGTAACATCCTGAAATATCAAGAGTGGAGTTGAAAGGGCTAAAAGAGTGACTCGGCGAGTCCATGGATGGACTCGGCGAGTAGACTCACGACTTGGTTGCGTGTTAAGTAGCCGACTCGGCGAGTCAGTGAGATGTTCTCGGCGAGTAGGCGCTGAGTGTAGAAAACCCTAATTCTCGGGGTTGAGCCTTATATAAAGATCATTACGTTTTCCTCCCAGCCTCTTTATCACCCCTTGAGCCCCAGAAAACCCTAAATCACGGAGAAGCACCATTGTTGAGTGGATTGGAGCTTGGAGAAGTAATTGTTAAAGGAATTTTGGGAGATTGAAGGCTTGGAGCAAGGGGCTTTGCTTGGATTCGAATTACATTGCAGTTGGGACATCTCTTAGAGGTAATATCTCGTTATTGGGCTGTTGTCACGTTGTTTCTTCATTTTGGGGTTTGTGGGAATTTGTCTATGGATGTAATGGGAAGTCTAGAGGTTAGATATGAGGTTGCTACCTCAGATCTGGAAGGGAGAAGAATCAGAGAGCATGAAAGTCCCTGTGTTGGAGTGTTTAGTGAAGCTTACATGTCCCAAACCCTAGCCTAATGTGCAAACGGCCTAGATCTCTTTGGATTCACGTAAGGTTTGCCACTTTACGTGATGGATGAGTAGTAGGAGGCTAGATCTATGTTTTGGAGCAGTTGCATGGCCTGGAATGCTTCTGAATGGATTCAGACCGATGGTACTCGGCGAGTCACATGGGTGTACTCGACGAGTTGCTTGAAGATGAGCTGAGACTCGGCGAGTTGGAAGAACAACTCGGCGAGTAGGTTGATGATAGCCTAAGACTCGGCGAGTCTGTTCTTGGACTCGGTAAGTCTTGTCGAAGGGTCCCGATATTCTCTGGTTGAGTCGAGAATCGGTGAGTCGAGGGATGACTCGGTGAGTTGTGTGCGAGTGGACTCATAATTGTTGGACTCGGCGAGTCTCGGTGTGACTCGGCGAGTTAGGTCGCGGATTGAGTGAAGTTCTGATTATGGGAACTCGACGAGTCACAGGGTTGACACGGCGAGTAGGGTCAGTCAAGGGTTGACTTTGACTAAGGACTTTGATTTTGACCAAGGGTTGGCCGTTAACTTTTAGGGTTTGGTCAGCAATGTGGCCTTTGGGCCAAGAAAGGGGTAAAATAGTCTTTTACCCTTAAGAGGGTGCCATGAGAGGATTGATTTTAGTCTCGAGAGTTATATTCATGAGAGTATTTGCCTTACATGTTAGGCGGTGGCGAGTTCGAGATTTAAGTGTGGGGATATCTGCTTTCTACTTGCCAGGTGAGTCTTCTCACTATACTTTACCTTGAGTAGGTAACCAGAGTTATGTGATCAGAGTATTTGTATGCTATATGTACGTGATGTGTTGTAATGCATTATTTCTATGTGATTTATGATGTGCATGTTTACAGAGTTGGAACCGGAAGGTTTCCAGAGTTAGAACCTGAGGGTTCACAGAGTTTGGGTGCACAGACCCATAGAGTTATAGCCTCGAGTGGCTAATATGTGTTATATGTGGTATTTTGGGGAACTCACTAAGCTTTGTGCTTACAGTGTTTTGTGTGATGTTTTTCAGGTTTCTTTCGGTATCACGGGACGGTACCGGCTTGATTGTACACACCAGAGAAAGAGTCATATTTTGGAGGATCCTGGTTTTCTATGCAAGTGAAAATGGAGTTATGTTTTGTAATTCGACTATGAATGAGATTTGAAACAAGTGTTTCTAAGAATAAAATTATTATTTTAAATGAAAATTTTGTCTTGAAATTTACGGTGTTACAAGTTGGTATCAGAGCCTTGGCTTGAGGGATTCAGATGCGCCTTCGGGTAAATCTGGACTCAAACTGAGGAAGTAAGAAAAGTCTTTAAAGAAATAATTTTCTAAAAGTGAATAAGAGTTCAAAGAGAAAGCAAGAAAGAGCAGTGTATACAATCAGCCAGAGCCCGAACGGTGATTTCCCAAAATACCCTTACTTTTGTGTTATGAGATATTTATGATGCACCTTATGAGATATTATTGCATGCTAGAGACAGGCTAGGTATTTCATATGTTAGGACTAGAGTGGCCTGATTTGTGATGCCTTAGCCTAGGACTCGTTGTTATATGTGTTATGCTTTTGAGTATGTGATGAGTGAGAGTATCCAGTTAGAACCCATGAGGGGTAGAGTTACAGAGTTCGGTGGTACTTTCGAGGATGAGCCGAGGAAGTGGAGTTATCACAGAGAGGGAGTCCTATGTATTCTTCGATGCTCGAATGCTGCTTGCTTTGTACTTTGTGGAACTCTCGATGATGGGAGTCAGCTACCAAGTGAATATGACGATATTCAGGAGGTAGATGGCTGACATCATTAGGAGCTCTTCAACAGCTGATACCAAAGAAATGGGAGGACAACGGAAGAGCCTAGGGAGTAACCCTAGCCAGATGAGTGCGCTTGTAGAGTAGAGAATTTCGCTGGGAAGCGAGTACGCGCGATGGGATTGGTGAAAGAGCAGGTCGAGCAGCTACTTAGAAGCTCTAGGATGGTCCGTGTGGAAAGTATGGGTAGATGTGGCAGGTAGTATGGGCCCGTACTACTGAAAGCAGAGGACTCATACTTGATACAAGGAGTATTCTGAAGGTTCTAAGGAGCGGATTGAGGAGTGATGTTATGGTTCGAGTACCATACATCAGAGTGGATTGAGGAGTGATGTTATGGCTCGAGTACCATACATCAGAGCGGATTGAGGAGTCATGTTATGGTTCGAGTACCATACATCAGAGCGGATTGAGGAGTGATGTTATGGTTCGAGTACCATACATCGGAGCAGATTGAGGAGTGATGTTATGGTTCGAGTACCATACATCGGAGTGGATTGAGGAGTGATGTTATGGTCCGGGTACCATACATCGGAGCGGATTGGGGAGTGATGTTATGGTTAGGGTACCATACACCGGGGCATATTGAGAAGATATGTCATGGAATGAGTACCATGGTTCGTAGTGAATGATGTTTGTGGTTCTCCGGTTATCCGGTCATGAGTAAGTTCGAAGAGGCGTCCTTTGAGAGGGAGATCGAGAGCCCCTCAGAGTATTTTAGTAAGGAGTCAGTGAGAAGGGAGAATTTCGATCTGAGTTGAGCGATCAGTCGATAAAGGAGATGTCACCTCCTATGATCTGGGAGGTACTGATTATGTTCGTGTGAAAAATATGAGAAGCATGATGTTTTAGTTTTGGGTTTTAGGGTAAACCCTGCAGGTCGTCATTGATGATGATTTCCCACCAAAGTATCAGGTAGCATGTGTGCCGCGAGGCAGTGATTTATCATGAGCAGATGGTCAGTTGGGACTGAGATAGTCGAGGACCACACTACACCTATTTGAGTATAGTAGGATGTATTGTAGTGGTATCAGTGGGGAGTTCAGTCGAGTTTAGTGGTGCAGAGAGTTTTCTATACATGGGGTGTTGAATATGGGAGTGGGTCCCTATTCTTGGGATGATCCCGGTGTTGGAGCGTTGGTTGATGAGTTGAGGTGAGGGGTACGATGATTTTATGGTTCAGTCTATGAGCCAGGGATGTTATTGAGAAGTTGAGTTGTTTGGTACTAGATTGGTACGAGATTTGGAACGACTAGAGGCAGACGTGTCGAGAAGTTCTTGAGGAGTTCATCAGAGGTTCAGAGTGTATGAGGTCAATTCATTTCCTTAAGGGGGATTATCGGGCGTTGTGTAGCACTTTCCGGGGGCATGTGCGATTTTGCTGGAGAAAATAGTTATGGGTTGGTTGTGTGCTATTTGGTGATGGTTCGAACCCTAAGTGGGGGAGAACCGGGTGTCGTATGTAAGAAAGCAGAGATTTGTCAAGAGCAGTTATAAGTGGAGTATAGACATATGCGGTAAGAAATCATGAGACCAGAGATTTCGGTGATCGAGGAAAGGGGTCAGAGTGAGTTAATGCGGGAAGTACTTGTTTGAGAAGGATGAATGTCTCCACGACAGGTGTTTATTGGTCAGGAATCTGGTATTGGTCAGTGTTGGGGCAAGTATATAGAGAATGATTGGGCAGCCGACTCCCTGGTCGGTATGCGTATCCTTATTTGGATTTTGAGCGGCGGGAAGAAGGGTTTCGGAGAATTATCAGCGTATTTAGTAACGTTAGCATTTTCTCGTATTCCAATTGAGAAATTGGATGCACCAAAGTTGCAATGTGGAAAAAAAAATGTCGATCTATTTCTGGGGTTCAGAGGAAATGTATTATTGTGTCTATATGATGCTTGGGGCAGGAGATCAGTGGTTGTGGTAGGATCTTGTGATGTTCTGTTGGGGTATTCCGAGGTATCCGGGTATGATAATCTTTATTTCGGAGTTACTCGCGAATCTTGAGTTGAGACGACTTGTTGTATATCAGGTATCTATGGATCTAGTGAGAGCCCTTCGAGTATGGGCATCCAGGGAGATTATTTGAGAGAGTGGATCTTCGCAAGGGTGGGCATCTGTTATGTCAATAGCCTCCAGAGTCTGTGATGAATATTCGAGATGAGTATGGACGAGTATGGGTAGCCGCCAACGATAGTCTGCGGAGCACGAGCTAGTGGGGTCAGAGGGTGTTGTGATACTGCGGGGAGCCGTAGTACTCACTAGTCAGAGGGTGTTGTGATACTGCGGGGAGCCGTAGTACTCACTAGTCAGAGGGTGTTGTGATACTGCGGGGAGCCGTAGTACTCACTAGTCAGAGGGTGTTGTGATACTGCGGGGAGCCTTAGTACTCACTAGTCAGAGGATGTTGTGATACTGCGGGGAGCCGTAGTAATCACTAGACAGAGGGTGTTGTGATACCGCGGGGAGCCGTAGTACTCACTAGATGGCAAAAGAGTGTGATGATGGAATGTTCTCCGATCAGTGTATGATGTGGAAGAGTTTTGGGCTTGAGTAGCCCTAGTATTGAGTTTTTGGAGCCTGGATATTGGACCGGGGGCGAGACTGGGGTCCCCGTCTCTGTCGGGAAATGTGGTGAGATGCGCAAGGGATATGCGCAGCAGAAACCAGAGATCGGAGTTAAGACGATCCTCGGTTGGATTGTATTTTCTCGCATAAGGAAAAGAGAATTTCATGACTTGCATGTCACGGGGCCGGGATAGTGGTCACGGGGAGGAAGTTAGTGGGATATTTGGATCATGATGTGGGTGACCTTTGGAGGCTCAGCTGTGGAGTCAAAAGCTGACCTGGTGCTCAGTCTCGAAGAGGGATATGAGAAATGAGCTAGAGCGTATCATGATGATGTCTAAGGACACCTCAGAGGGAGCGAACGATTCAGACGCTCAAAGACATGCTTCGGGCATGTGTATTATATTTCGGAGGGAGTTGCGGCACGTATTTATCCTTGGTTGATTTATCCTATATCAACAGCCATCATTAGTGCATTGGTATGCCACCCTTTGAGCTGTTGTATGGGAGGAAGTGTCGGACCCTCATTTGCTGGGGGAAAGTGTTGATTCGCGGAAGTGGAAGTAGTAGTGAGAATGGATGATTTGGAGTATGGTGGTCGAACACTATGTCTGTGACAGTGGTATGGAATGACATCATGATGGGATGTCTGCTGAGGACGCAGAAGGGATTCCGTGGGTGTAGAGCCAAGAGTCGCAGGATGGATGCAGGGATGGAGTCTGGGACTCCTAACTTGATTCTAATCAAGGGCTGTGTGCGTAGTGGTGGTTTCTCCTGGGGATGTTAGAGATGTCGTCAGTGTGACGGGTTTTCCTAACCCGAGAGTGTGAAGGTTGGTGCGGCATGGGTGTGTGATTACAAGAAGAGGACTCATGGGAGTTGCTCTGGGATTGAAGAGTGGGTCTTTCCGTCGTCACGAATTGGATAGAGTGGGATTCGGATCGGGGATCCGATGGTTCATGGCTTCTAACCCTTATGGGTTGAGCGATTGTTGAGATTTGGGGCAGTGATGCTTCATGGGTAATTCTCGGATCGTTGAGTGTGATTATCAGAGGGTACATCCGGTGCCCGGTTCGAGACAGTGGTCAGGACACCGAAGGAAAGGGAAAGTGTGTTCGAGTTTCGATGGGTATGCCTTGTGAGACCTAGTCCGATTAAGGCTAGGTGGCACGTTGTGGGAGTATTTCTGGAGTTGAGTTGCTGTAGGCTTCGAGGATGAAGCCTAATTTGCGTGGGGGAGAATTGTAACATCCCGAAATATCAAGAGTAGAGTTGAAGGGGCTAAAAGAGTGACTCGGCGAGTCCATGGATGGACTCGGCGAATAGAGTCGCGACTTGGTCGCGTGTTAAGTAGCCGACTCGGCGAGTCAGTGAGATGGACTCGGCGAGTAGGTGCTGAGTGGAGAAAACCCTAATTCTCGGGGTTGAGCCTTATATAAAGATCATTATGTTTTCCTCCTAGCCTCTTTATCACCCCTTGAGCCCCAGAAAACCCTAAATCGCGGAGAAGCACCATTGTTGAGTGGATTGGAGCTTGGAGAAGTAATTGTTGAAGGAATTTTGGGAGATTGAAGGCTTGGAGCAAGGGGCTTTGCTTGGATTCGAATTACATTGCAGTTGGGACATCTCTTAGAGGTAATATCTCGTTATTGGGCTGTTGTTATGTTGTTTCTTCATTTTTGGGGTTTGTGGGAATTTGTCTATGGATTTAATGGGAAGTCTAGAGGTTAGATCTGAGGTTGCTACCTCAGATCTGGAAGGGAGAAGAATCAGAGAGCATGAAAGTCCCTGTGTTGGAGTGTTTAGTGAAGCTTACATGTCCCAAACCCTAGCCCAATTTGCAAACGGCCTAGATCTCTTTGGATTCACGTAAAGTTTGCCACTTTACGTGATGGATGAGTAGTAGGAGGCTAGATCTATGTTTTGGAGCAGTTGCATGGCCCGGAATGCTTCTGAATGGATTCAGACCGGTGGTACTCGACGAGTCACATGGGTGTACTCGACGAGTTGCTTGAAGATGAGCTGGGACTCGGCGAGTTGGAAGAACAACTCGGCGAGTAGGTTGATGATAGCCTCAGACTCGGCGAGTCTTGTCGAAGGGTCCCGATATTCTCTGGTTGAGTCGAGAATCGGTGAGTCGAGGGATGACTCGGTGAGTTGTGTGCGAGTGGACTCAGAATTGTTGGACTCGGCGAGTCTTGGGGTGACTCGGCGAGTTAGGTCGTGGATTGAGTGAAGTTCTGATTATGGGAACTCGACGAGTCACAGGGTTGACTCGGCGAGTAGGGTCAGTCAGGGGTTGACTTTGACTGAGGACTTTGATTTTGACCAAGGGTTGGCCGTTAACTTTTAGGGTTTGGTCAGCGATGTGGCCTTTGGGCCAAGAGAGGGATAAAATAGTCTTTTACCCTTAAGAGGGTGCCATGAGAGGATTGATTTTAGTCTCGAGAGTTATATTCATGAGAGTATTTGCCTTACGTGTTAGGAGGTGGTGAGTTCGAGATTTAAGTGTGGGGATATCTGCTTTCTGCTTGCCAGGTGGGTCTTCTCACTATACTTTACCTTGACTAGGTAACCAGAGTTATGTGATCAGAGTATTTGTATGCTATATGTATTTGATGTGTTGTACTGCATTATTTCTATGTGATTTATGCTGTGCATGTTTACAGAGTTGGAACCGGAAGGTTTCCAGAGTTAGAACCTGAGGGTTCACAGAGTTTGGGTGCACGGACCCATAGAGTTATAGCCTCGAGTGGCTAATATGTGTTATATGTGGTATTTTGGGGAACTCACTAAACTTCGTGCTTACAGTGTTTTGTGTGATGTTTTTCAGGTTTCTTTCAGTATCACGGGACGGTACTGGCTTGATTGTACACACCAGAGAAAGAGTCATATTTTGGAGGATCCTGGTTTTCTATGCAAGTGAAAATGGAGTTATGTTTTGTAATTCGACTATGAATGAGATTTGAAACAAGTGTTTCTAAGAATAAAATGATTATTTTAAATGAAAATTTTGTCTTGAAATTTACGGTGTTACAAGCACAATTACTAGAATATTCAAACTTATAGCTAACCCACATACTATGAATTTTAAACAAATCAACTTACATCATCCTAGTTTCCTGAAGACCCAAAAATGACACCCCGTACTGCAAACATAAAGACTTAACCCAACTTCTTTTAAAAAATATCCGGGTACTACAAATGTTCAAAGGGAGGAAATTCATTAAGACACTTGAACCATACCAATGTTGGACAATATCTTTTTAATTTTCTCCTTATTTCCCTCCATATTGTATCCAAGAAACCCACCCATATCAAAATATTGCTTCAAGACATCTTCAATATCTTCAACTACAACAAAACCTATTTTTAACAACTTGGAACAGCTAATTGAACTAGAAGTCCTAGCATTAAATCCCCCAATGTCTACCCCCCCACAGGTCTAGAGCCATCCTTTCGAAATCCAGGTGGTTGTGAATAAGAAATAGATTGTGAGACCGGTTCACCCACCACCACTGGCGGATCATCAACCACCACCGAAGTTGCATTAGTCAGCAGGGAAGATCCTGTTGGCATCACAAATACCCTTGGAAGGTCAATAACAGGAGGAAAACATCCATTACCGGCGAAGTAGAATCACCAACAACAATATCAAAAAAATCTCACCTTCTTATCAAGTTCACATATGATGTAGAATTTTTATTTGTACATTAGTAATGGATAAACAATTTGCAAGGTGGCCCAAAGGATTTTGATGCAATATAAATAGGTGAAATGATTCAACTATGAAATGCATGATACTTTATGCATCGGAAGTTGACAAGTATGCATACTACTATTGGGTTGATATATGTATTTCTCAATCTATTTTCTGATTATTTTCACCATTATGTTCTATTTTGCCTTCTGCATGCATTGAATTTGTAAGAAAACATATTAATATGTTTTAACTAAAGAAATTCATTATACTCATGGAAGGCACAAGCTTGTTCCAAGGCTTGATATGTCAGGACCTATTTTTATATCTTGTTTCCTTGTAAGTTGCATTTGAACTTTCATTAAACATGACATCTATAGGAAAACAATCATATATTTAAATTCTATCCATTTTCCCGCATTTATAATTTAGCATTTGTTGGGTTTTGAGCATTCTAACACTCCTAAGTGTACATGCAACCCTACATACCTTGGATCTATGTTTTCTCTATTATACATGCAAATATGAACTTCCAAGGTATTATCCTAATCTAGCATACAAAACAATGAATATAACAAGATAGAATACATACCTCTTTGATATAGAATGTCTTCATGAAGCTTGAGTGCATAGTGCCTCAAGTGTGACACCTCAAATGGTTCACACAACATCAAATACACTTGGAATAACTTGAGAGAAACTTGAACACTCCATGAAATCGTTTAGCCCTCACACCCACACATAGTGCACGATTTCTTGAGCCATGGGATTCTTTTATATGGTGGCTATTAGGGTTACACCATGTAACTCAAGACTTTACCCATTCCTTATGCTCCATGGATTTTAACCTCCATGGAGTATCCATGGGTCACCCCATGGACTTAGTCCAACATAAGGAATCTTGGATCACAAGCCCACATATATAAGAATGAATGACTTACACAATCAACCCATATATTTAATTAGTCTCCTTTTGATCACTTAATTAATTTTAAATTAATTCTTGATCAATACTAATTAAATAACCTTATTAATATATTATAAATTCTAATATATTAACAAACCTTAAGTGTTATTTCTCTCATTATAGTCTATCCAAATGCATGATGCCATGCAACCCAAATAGACCATGTCGGGTCGGGTCAAGTCTTACCAATTATAGTTATGGACTTAGACATTAATCCAACAGTCTCCCACTTGGATAAGTCTAATAATATTCTTGCGTATGACTTAAAAAACCGACTAGCAATCATAGCTCTCAAAAGCTTCTATCGAACTCTGACCTTTTTCAGTGACTTGTCCATTAGATAAGGGATCATATATTCCTCTACTCCAGATATCATATAGACTGAGACATGGATTATAAATCATTCTCTCTGTCTATTTGTTGTTTCCCGATTTCCGATTTATGACGACGGACTAATTGAACAAATCAAATCAGTCCTGCCTGGCCGAGCACTTCCATTTGCCATCATCAAATCATCGAAGGGCCCACAGATATCGCTTTTATCCCGAATGTAAAAGGAATGGATAAACTTTGACTCATATGGCTTCTTCTACTACTTATTGAATCATACACAAAGGCACGGTTTATAACATCGAGTTACCGAATGCGTTTTCGGGCAATCAATGTACTATCAACTCATAGTAACAACTCATATATCTAGGTTTGAAGAATATAAGATATTATCGTCTCATGATCACTCGTGATAAAATCCATGAAGTGATTCCAATGAGTGCGGGTTGAATCCAATACTCATACACCAAGTATGCATACTATGTTTGTCTATGATCTATAGTTTATGAAATAGATCAATTGAACATAACTCCAATGATCCTCTTTCGACAGTCCCAAATCCTTACCGCAAATGCAAGAATTCCAAATTCATGCCATTTACTAAAATCTGTTAGATTCTAAACTTATATGCATTGATCTTGTTGTAATGATTATGCACAAAGTCAGAAAGACTTGACAACAACCATTACAGAGCATTCCAAAGGAGATCAGCTACTTGGAAACATCCTTCTTGCATTAAGTTTCCTAATGTTACACAGATTGAATAATTTCTAACTTTGAATAGTTTCCTCCTTACAGATTATGTCAATATGGTCCTTCCAGAATTATCACTATACTTCCAATTGTCCTTGAGCACCCAATCTTTGGTAAACCATAGATTGTCCTCGACAATTGTTTAATCCTTTTAGTCATATCTAGTTCTAAACCGTTTCCCTTCTTAATGCCTCAGGCATTTGGAAAATTTTAAAACGGATGAATATAGCACATGTAATCGATCCTATATCCGAAGCATATGGGACACGATTCATGATGTCTTACATAAAGACTAAACCAGTCTTTTGCTATAACATTTCCATTTCAGTTTGCCAAGTTCTCATAATTCAGATTATGAAAAGGGATGCCGTAATCATAATCGAATTTTAGAACGCAAATAATGGAACCATATACAGAATTTCCTTATGTTGAGCCATTCCAACATGAAATTTATATATATATATATATATATATATATATATATATATATATATATATATATATATACATATATATATATATATATATATATATATATATATATATATATATCCTTGACTAAATATGATTAAACCCTCAATCTAAGCTTTTAGATTTGAAATGAAGTATAATTTGCTCTCCCTTAATTATAGCAAAACAACTCTTTCCCAGTTGAAACTTTTGTTTTCTATAATTAACATTGCTAACTTGCAACCTTTATCATAATTATCATGTTCCCACTAATATGATGATTATTAGCATAACACTTATGCTCCCACTAGCTTTGACATGTACTCAGAAATTAGCTGACTTTCTTACCAAAGTTCAAATTTCTGATACTAGATTGTTTTGATAAAACTTTATCAAAATCATACACCTTCCCTTAGATAGCATACTTGTGTATCTAAACAATTATGAAGAGGGATGCCGTAATCATAATGGTTAAACCTTTTTGCCACTTCTCATAAGTCTAGGTTAGTGTGTCGGTAAACCACACACGCTCCACTAACGACTTTGAGAATGCAAATATCACAATTGCTATCTAGATAAAATCTACTTAGTGAAAGTATTTCCTCACCATCATTTTCATGAATCGGAGAGAAACCTTATGACACTTAGATTTAATGGTGTATGTGTTCTTATCCATGTGAATTGTCAAAACCATATTCACATGACAAGGATAATGAAAAATCCAAACTCATATGGACTGAACTTAATCTAATTTCTTGCCATCTGGCAGCTCAAGGGCTTGTCATTGCTTCCAAGTTGTTATGCACCCAATTGAGAACTCTAAGAACTCATATGCAATGCCAACTTTAACTAGAATGGGCACAAAATATGTCAACACGATAGGTTATAAACCTCAAGTTGTGTGCTAGTGAAGAACTTTAGGTTTTATTCTTGATTAGTTCTTGAGACTTTCAAGACTTTTAAGACTCCCAGTGTCCTCTTGACATATAAGACTTTCTTGTTAGATATTCAAGAGATAGTGTGGATTCTAATCAAGACAAACACTTCACACAATTGGCCTTAGTTGGTCTTTATTTTATCCAAAACATCACAACTTACCAATTTCAAATGTACAAGAGTACAAAACTTTACTCTTACATTTGCCATGTGTTTTAAACCTTCTCTAAGACATGTCACTCAAATTACAATCTTGGAGTATGACTCTAAGACTTGTATTGGAACGAAGTATGACTCATCTTCTTGATTTAACCACTTCAACAATTCATAGCTCCTCTTCTTAGCTATAAGAAGCCACTTAGAGGATGAATTGTGATAAGGTCTCTAAATCAGTAAGATGATCATAAAAACTGATACTAAAGTACTCTCCCATCTTTTCAGATTTGATAAACTTTTATCCTTCTGCCTAATTTGATTCTTCTTATTCGCTCTGCCTTACATTGGAACCTTTTCTAATTTCTCAGAATTACACTTAAGCTTGTAAGTATAACCATATTTACTGAGCTTTAGTAAATTATGACGAATAATGTTATCGATCTTTTGTGGTGGACTTAACCAGTGCACAAGAATGTGTACTCGATCCCTTAGTCCTTTACATGACTCACACATCCATGTTAACAAGTAGTTAGTCTTAATTTTCCAATACTTGAAAGTTCTCATTCATCATGCTATACAACCTGCATGATTCCAAGTTTCTATCCAACTGAAACTTGGGAGACGAGAATCTTTTCGTATTTCGTAAATTTAGACATTACCACAAATGAAAGAATCAATTTCATATTTCCACTCTTGCTATTAATGGAATCTTATAAGTAACAAAAATTTTCACAGATGACATTGTAAGGATATTTTAAAATAAATAAAATCAAAAATTTTCCTTTTATTTTAAAAACTTTGCGGAAGACCTTATTCTTACAATCCATATGAAAACTTGTTGTTATCTATTCCTAAGCAATATCTCATAACTCCTAAGAAGTAGCTCAAGAATCCAATCTTCAAACTATGCGATAGAAATCCATCTATACGTCAGATTCAACATATTCTTTCTTTAAGTTTCTTCACTTTTCTTTGATTCTTAAAACATCAACACGTGACCCAGTCACATCATGTATCAAGAATCTCAGAATAGAAACTTAGCAGAGTTAGATAGTGGATTTTTTACCTGAAGTAAAGTCAAACATCCTTAGGTAAAATTGGCAGCTTCACAACCAATGCCCCTTCCTTTGGAAATATAAACATATGGACCCTTTGGTAATGGTAAACGGGACTATCACAGACATAGCTTTTCTCTTTACCATTTGGTCAACCGAGTTGACTATGGTCGATCCCTTTCCATTGGGAAGAGAGAGCTTTACTGGATATCCAATGTCATCATTATCAATGTCCATAAAGTTTTAGGAAGTTGATGATTAGCAAATAGATACAATCATTAAGGGTCTTGTCATAGTCTATTTCATAGGGGTCCCAAAGGAACTCACTATGTGACTTAGAAAGTGATTGAGCCACCAACTTTCTCAAGACTTTGACACCCAACTCTCCCGGCTTGTCAATATGTTACTACATCTCCAAGATGTGATCACACCTAGACCTTGCCTTGCCCATAGGGCTTGAGTGACCTTAAACTTGTGGGTTAGGGAGAATAATTGGAGGAGGTGAAAGAAGTATGATTTCCATAGGACATCATCTTCATTTAGGAAAGCTTGTTTCAAGAGATTTGGGAAGATCATAAATGTCCAAACCAGACATCTTTTGGGAGATATTCAAGATAGTTGATTTAAAGTCGTTAATATGACACCCAATATGAAATATTAAGGCTAGGACCCAACAAACTATTTTATAACTTAGAAGAGGGATGCCGTAATCCAAGCTATAAAATATTTGAAGGTCGGTGAATGATGATTCACCAATTTCCACCAAGATAAACGAAATGTGTTATTAGGTTTTAACTGGATTTGAAACTCCTAGATCTTTTGAGATTCATTGAACTGTTCAATGGCATGTTTCAATCTCGAGTGTGCCCTTCAGGTTTTGTGACTGGGATGCCGAGGATCACAAAACAAGGTGTGAAGTAACCATGCAAATGACTTGGTACCCTTAAGTGTTTACCCCTCAATCGATGTGCCGGTTAACCATACACGCTCCATCGATACTATGATAAACATTAAGTTACCCTTTTCCTACCTTGCTAAATCGAGTTAGTGTGTCGGTTAACCACACACGCTCCACTAACCGACTTAAACAAAGTGAAAAGTGTAATTTCATGGATTAGCACCTTATTCATTTTTTCCTAAGTAACTAAGATTGGGTATTTATAAAAAGGTTTAGTTACTTAGTATTTATCATTAATATTTTTAATGAAGGGAGAATGATAGTCCTATCAAATCCGTTCGGCTAACAACCCTCCACCGGTCAAGGAAGCAGTGGGTGAGAGTGGACACCCATTAAACTGCCATTTTATAGGCAGTAACCTTATACCCCCCTTATAGACCGGCTTCGTGAATGAGGCCTACTAACGGTAAGACGAACTTTACTCTTATACATACATACATATATATATATATATATATATATATATATATATATATATATATATATATATATATATATATATATATATATATATATATATTAACTTATAATATTATAAAGTATAAGGGTTGAATTTTAACTTTTAAAACTCTAAGGGCTAACTTGGAATTAAAGTATTCATAAGAGAAAACTTTACAAATTCCAAATTTTGAGGGCAAGTTTTGAAACTATTCCAAACTAATTAATTCCATAACTTATGTATTTAAAGTAGTTTTAATCCAAAAACTCTTCAAGTTCCATAACTTGAGGACAAGTTATGGAAGACTTTAAACTAATAAAAGAATGTAACTTTTTCTTTATTTGTAACATATGGAATTAATTAAGGTTACACATTTTAATGATTTAATGAAGTGACTCTTGAACCTCCATAACTTGAGGACAAGTTATGGAGTCATCAAAGCATTCAATGAAAACAAGACTCTTCATTTTTGTAACCTATGTTAACTTTTATGAGTTTTAAGATTCATAAATGTGACTTTTAAGTTACATAAACACATTTTATGAACTTCTTTTCGATTAATTTGGATTAAAACCAACTATCACATAATTTTTTTCATTAATCTAAATTCACTCATAAAACAAGGTAACACAAAAAACTTTTGGTGATCCATAACTTATTCTTAAGTTATGGAATTCTTTAAAACATTAACACCAAATTTTGTAACTCCATAAAAACTTTGAATCATTTTTTTTAAAACCTTTTCATATCCATAACTTATGGAGGTTTCAAAAAATTAAACTCTTTAGATCAAACTTTTAAAACTAATAAAATAATCATATAATTTTATCTTTTACTAAATTTGACCTAATTAAACTCATATAGCAAATTATTCAAAATTTTACAAATAATTAGTTTTTCACAAGAACAAGTAATTATCTTAAAATTTTACAAACTTCATGTTTTTTTTTTCCTTTTTTTTCAACTTTGAAAATAAAATATTTGCATCAATATAATAGAAAACAACCCGTGGCTCTGATACCACTGTTGGGTTTTGAGCATTCCAACACTCCTAAGTGTACATGCAACCCTACATACCTTGGATCTATGTTTTCTCTATTATACATGCAAATATGAACTTCCAAGGTATTATCCTAATCTAGCATACAAAACAATGAATATAACAAGATAGAATACATACCTCTTTGGTGTAGAATATCTTCATGAAGCTTGAGTGCCTAGTGCCTCAAGTGTGACACCTAAAATGGTTCACACAACATCAAATACACTTGGAATAACTTGAGAGAAACTTGAACACTCCATGAAATCGTTTAGCCCTCACACCCACACATAGTGCACGATTTCTTGAGCCATGGGATTCTTTTATATGGTGGCTATTAGGGTTACACCATGTAACTCATGACTTTACCCATTCCTTATGCTCCATGGATTTTAACCTCCATGGAGTATCCATGGGTCACCCCATGGACTTAGTCCAACATAAGGAATCTTGGATCACAAGCCCACATATATAAGAATGAATGACTTACACAATCAACCCATATATTTAATTAGTCTCTTTTTGATCACTTAATTAATTCCAAATTAATTCTTGATCAATACTAATTAAATAACCTTATTAATATATTAGAACTTATAATATATTAACAAACCTTAAGTGTTATTTCTCTCATTATAGTCTCTCCAAATGCATGATGTCATGCAACCCAAATGGACCATGCCGGGTCGGATCAAGTCTTACCAATTATAGTTATGGACTTAGACATTAATCCAACAGCATTATCATCCCATATTAGGGCATCAATAATGCATTATAATTTAGCACTATTAAATTTTTCTTAAAATGCATTGAACTCTACAAAGTTCAATAGAATATTAAAAAAATCTAATTTGTACTACACAATTATACATTTAAAATTAAAAAAAAAAAAAAAAAAAAAAAAAAAAAAAAAAAAAAAACTTTCATTTTTCCTGTTGAAGAGTTCAATAGATATTAAACTCTAAATCCATTAAATGCTAATGTGGCATCTCACTATGGTAGAGGTTTATCCATTAAATGACAACTACACTTTCCACCTTATTCAACTCTATAATTAAACTCACCATTGTGGATCCTCTTATATAGTAGAAGCAATCAATACCTCTCAAACTTGGAAGACTATTAAGTCATGAGTTGGAGGCTTAGATAGATTATGGAAATTTGATTAAAGTAATTGGGTTTTTCTTATGCATGTAAATATAAAAGGTTGGACACCTTGTTATTCTTACTCTCTCCTATCACATATATGTTTTTTCATGTTTCAAATGACACTACAACCATATCTCCTCCTTCATGTGATGTTTTTTGTCTACTTTTTGTGAAGGTTTTAAGAATATGGACTGACATCTCTTTCTTTCTCTCTCCATCTCTTTCCAAATGCCAAACTAGAGCTGCAATTTAACTTTTTAATTTTTTATCATGTACAAACGATGGGTTTTTGTGGAGATGCGTCTTTTATTTTGATTGCGTATGTAGGATTTAAATCTTCAATATCACTCACAAATAGCACACATTCACAACTTATTTGTAATAAGTGAATATGTAGAATGCAAAAATGGAGACAAATATATTTAGGACTCAAAATGTTGCTTCTATTTTGTATCACTAATAGGAAGGAAGGAATGAGTTTCATTAAATCGTTTTTCTTTGTGTTATTCATTTATTTAAAGTAGATTACAATGCTATATATAGCTAAAAAACAAACAAAAACTCGCAGGTGCGCGTGCATCTACGAAAGTAGCAACTAAGCCACATTATTCTCCTTCAAAATTTATCAATATATGACCAATTCAACAACTAAATAAATCTAAATAAAATAACAACTTTTTATCCATCAACACAACCAAATTAACCCATCAATATTTACCCAACAACATTTTATTTGTGTATGTTCAATACGATGGTAGGCGACATGAATCCCTTGATATATGACTTATCGACATATCCTATAAAAAACTCATTCTATAACAATTTGTAATTTTTTTCTGTAGGTGTGTTATATATTTAATTTTGCAGCGGTAGAGTCACAAGGAATATTTTATGAATTTTATGATGGGAAAAATGTAGCCACAATAGTAAATAACAATGTGGAATACAACTTCGGCTGACTAAACTTTTCCCGTATTGAATGAACATATTAGGATACAAATAAATAGGATATTTTTACTTGCAAAAAATAAGCCCCAATACAAGTTATATGATTAATATAATCAACCCAAAAAAATAAGTAATCAACAAATAAAGACAACGAAAATTTTAGCATGGAAACCTCTCAAGAAAGGAGAGTATAACCACGGGACTACTAGAGTCACGTTAAATCCATTATCAACAATATTAAAGCAATACAAAGTGTTCTCTAGATATACTAGAGGCATACAATAATCATCATATACTTGGAACTAAATCACATCAACTATATGGTATCAAATAATAAAGAGAAAGGAATGAATTCACCCAAAAACGTTGCTGATTTCCAACAGCAAACATAAACGATGATTCCCGAGGTTATTGAGATAGTTTGACAATTTCAATCGTTGGATATGAAGGCCTCGATTTTAGGAAAGTGCTGGCCAAAAATCAAAGAAAACAGTCCTTTGGATCTCCAAAATATTACCAAACACTGCAGGTGTGTCTTCAAAAACAGAAATTGAGAAAAAAAAAAACCCCTCTTTTGCTTCTTACTCTCTCTATCTCTCTTGGTGGCTATGTAATTTGTGTGTATAATCAAGATTAGGGTACGAAACACACACACACACACACATATATATCTATATATATATATATATATATATATATATATATATATATATATATATATATATATATATATATATGAATGTATGTACGTATACACGGGCTAAAGATGTGGGTTTTCCTCATGGGCTATAATAAACCCATGACAAAACCCAACAAATCTCCCCCTTTTTGGCCTATGAGGCAGAGTCGCCAGCTCGGCGATCCAACAACATATCTTTAAGTTCTCCCTTGTTGAAGCTTTAGTCAACATTCATAACCATTATAATCACTATGAAATTTCTCAAGTTCAAACAAGTTATCTTTAAGAGCATATCTAATCTAATGATACCTCACAATGATATGCTTTGTTCTTTTGTGAAACATATAATTCTTAGCAAGGTGAATGGCTCTGTGATTATCACAAAGAACCACACAACATTTTTGCATAAATCCAAGCTCTTTCATAAATATTTTCAGCCACAATAACTATTTTCATGCTTCAGCTACTGCCATATACTCAGCCTTAGTGGTGGACAAGGCAACACAGCTTTGCAATTACCTGCCAAGACACAGCTCCCCCTACAAAAGTCATCAAATATCCAGAAGAAGACTTCATTATGTCCTTATTTCCTGCCATATCATAATCTGTGTAACCAACAAGCATAGGTGCTCCATTTCTAAACGGTATACCCAATTTGGAAGTATCAGGTAGATATATGAAAATCCACTTAATTACTTTACAATGCTTCTTTCCCGGATTTAATAGGAACCGGCTAACAACACCAACTACATGGGCAATATCTGGCCTCGTACACACCATGACATACATCAAACTTCCAACAATTGATGCATATGGACCTCTATCCATCTCTTCAATCTCATTATTAGTAGAAGGACAATCTCTATTGGTCAGCTTAAACTTGGTAGTTAGAGGCGAACTAACCACTTTAGCTTTATTCATGTTGAATCTTCAAAGCACCATTTGAAACTGTTTTGCTAGCCCCAAGTCTTTCATAGAAGAAACTTCTTTGAAGCTCTATGTCTAGTAATCCGATTGCCAAGAATCTGTTTTGCTAGCCCCAAGTCTTTCATAGAAGAAAACTTGCTCAATTGTTTCTTCAGCTGGATAATTCTCTTTGCATTCTTGCCAAAAATCAACATATCATCAACATAAAGCAAAAAAATGAGGAAATCATCATCACCAAACCTATGGAAGAAAACTCACTAATCTGAAGTAGTCTCGCGGTAGCCTTGCTTACCTATGGCTAACTCAAATTTCTTGTACCACTGCCTTGGTTCTTGCTTTAACCCATATAGACTTTTTTGAAGCCTTCACACATAGTCTTCTTTGCTTTTAACCTGAAAAACTTCAGGTTACTCCATATAGATTTCCTTGTCAAGTCACCAAGAAGGAAAGCTGTCTTGATATCCATTTGCTCAACCTCAAGATCAAGGCTAGCAACCAAACCAAGAATCACCTGAATAGATCCCATCTTCACGACTGGAGCGAAAATCTCATCAAAATCAATACCCTTTCTTTGACTAAACCCTTTGACCACCAATTCAGACTTGTACCTAGGTCATGAGGTATTTTATTTAGTCTTCACTTTGTAAACCCACTTGTTCTTCAAAGCTCTCTTGCCTTTAGGAAACTTCACCAACTCAAAGGTATTGTTTTCATGCAAGGAATTTATCTCGTCTCACATAGCTTCAACCCACTCTTTTTTATGCTCATCTTCCATAACCTTTGAATAACAATCGACTCTCCCCCATCATTGACTGAAACATACACATCAACAGAATAATGAGTGACAGGATGACGATCTCTTGTGGACCGCCTAAGTGGGACAAATGGTGGTATTTCAGGTACCAGTAACTCTAGATGGAGATCCTCATCCAACTTTGACTGCTCTAGAACATCATTTTCATCAGTACCATGTTGTTCATTCTGAACATCTTCATCACGTGGGTCAAAATGTTGAGGAGGAACTAGATCCAAATCAACACGATCATCAGTAGATTGAGGAACTATCTTCTTCTTCTTAATATCTTACAGAATTTGATCTTCCATAAATACAACATTACGAATCCTTACAAGTTTCTTTAGAATTGAGTCATATAACTTGTAACCGAATTTATCTTGGCCATAACCAAGGAATATACATGGCTTGGTCTTCGCATCAAGCTTTGATCTTTTATCTTTAGGAATATGCACAAACGACTTGCATCCAAAACCCGCAAATGGTGATACGAAACATCTTTTCCACTCCAAACCCTATCAGGAACATCAAAATACAAATAAAATCAAGGAGTAAGTTTAATAACATGTACCTCCATACTCAAAGCTTCTCCCCAAAAGAATTAGACCATCCTGCATGTGAAAGCAAACATCTAACTCTTTTACTTAATGTTCTATTCATCCGTTCTACTAAACCATTCATTTGTGGTGTCTTTGGAGGCGTCTTTTGGTGTCGAATACCTTTATCTCTACACTAAGCATCATAAGGACCAATGTATTCACCGCCATTATCTATTTGAAGAACCTTCAATTTCTTCCCAGTTTGTCTCTCAACCAAGGCATGAAACTATTTAAACACATCTAATACTTGATCTTTAGTCTTCAAAGTATAAATCCATACCTTCCTTGAATGATCAACGATGAATGTGAAAAAATACAAGCAACCCCAAGTGTCCTAGTTTTCATGGGACCACATACATCAAAATATACCAGATCAAGTATATTATCCTTCCTTGAAGGAGGATGACTCTTAAAGGAAACTCTATTTTTCTTACCTACCAGACAATGAGAACATCTCTTCAAATTCACATCATGCATATCAGTCAACACATTTTTCTTTAACAATAAAGACATCCCCTTTTCACTCATGTGACCATGTCTCTTATGTCATAAATTGGTCATGTCAGAATATATCGATGCCTGGATCGATTCTTTGTAGATCTTTGGATGTATCATGTATAACCTTGAGCTTCTTTCACATCTTGCCACGATTAAAGAACCACGAGTAAGTTTTCAAATGTCAGTACCAAAGGTGCTATGATAATTGTCATCATCAAGTAAGCCAATTGAGATCAAAATAATTCTAATATCTGGAACATGTTTTACATTGTGTAAAACCAACTCCATCCCCGTCTCAAACTTGAAACAATATCTCCCACACCAACAATCTTTGATAACCCATTATTACCCATCTTAACATTACCAAAATCACCAAGAGTGTAAGATGTGTAAAATCCCTTTGTGATGTCATATGACAAGTAGCAACACTATCAACAACCCAAATTGAATCATCATGTGTAAGATGGACCATATCATAATTACAACAAATAAAGAACTCTTGAGTAGCAGTGTTAACTTTAACAATATCATTACCACTATCATCTTTATTGTGGTTGTTCTTTTGACTGTTGTAATTTTCCTTCTTGTTCTCCCCTTTCAACTGTCTAAAGAATCATATTGTATTCCTTTTTCTACCAAAATGATTTCACTCATAGTCATCAAACTTTTCTTTAGACTTACTGTGATGCTTCCCTTTGTTATTTGGACCTCTACTTGGACTTCCCCCTGCTTTCTGTGACCAATACATCTAAATGTGAAGAGGAACCTTGTGAATTTATTCTCATATCTTCATTTAAAGCACCGATTTTAGCCAATTGTATGGTGATGATACCATCTGGTGCAGAGTTGGACAACGATGTCCTAAAAATTTCCTAAGAATCCGGTAAAGTGCCAAGGAGCCATAAACCTTGTAGCTCATCTATTGTTCCCGGTCTTCCGAGAATACACCTGTTTAAGCTTGTTCCACAAAGTACGAGCATGAGTCTTCACGCTAATATGATTCAAATCATTATCATCAACCCATTATTGAATATACACTCAAAAACTTTGTATGCAAAATATTCCACTCTACATCTGTTTTATTTTTTTATCTTCAGGTTTGTCAGTATTAAACACATGCATATAATAATCCTTTACATAAAAAATGTCTTCCATCTTGCCTCTCCAAACTAGATAATAAAAACCATTCAAATTCACAATCCTA